>NC_090921.1:299159727-299461639 GCF_040938575.1 Ambystoma mexicanum
TCCTCCGATTTGTTAATTAGATTAAACATTCTGGAAAATTGTGGGAGTGAATGTGAAAGTAATGTGACTTGTGATGCTTGTGAATCTGCTTAGAATCACACACTGGGCATATAATCAGACATCTATTGGTAAACGCAGAGTACTGAATCTTTCTTTCGAAGATCGAAAAGGGACATCGACATGGGCATGACTGTAACACTATCCGTATCGTGACATGCAGTGTACCCAAAATCCCTCATGCATTGAGGTCCCTCAGATTGTTTTTTTCCACCAACGTAGTTGGTTGCCTTATGCGGAGCTCGCAAGAGTTAATATTGCTTACTTTGTCCCACGACCTACAGTGGTCTAGTCTCCCAACTAATCTTGCGATGACTGCCTCATGGGCTTCCTGCTGCCGAAAATATCCACAAATGCTCGGCGACTGTTGAACTGCTCGACTATTACGCCAGGCCTTCACAGAAGGGAGAGTGGGCACTGGGTTTAAAAAAAAATATATATATTATGGTTTCAACAAAACCTTTACAAAACATTGAATGGTATGTAATTCATTTAAAATAAACCAATTGACAATTGTTAAAGACCAAACATATAAAGAAATATATAGGATTCCAAGATGGCCGCCGACACCAGATAGATGCGTGCCGATGGCGCTCCGGAGCCCCACAGCCTAGGAAAGCGGTCCCACCGCCCCAACCAAACTGACATGAGACAGAAAAGGAGAGCAGACACCACATCTAGAGATTTCCCCAGACGGAACTCCCGAGAGCAGTTGGCAAGAAAATGAGTGTGCGCAGAGAACCGGAGAGGCGCGCGATCGGCCCAGAGGGAGAGAAGGAAGAGGAAGCGACTGGGATAATAGACCGCGCAACCAGAGGAGGACACGGCCGGTGTCGCCCAGAGGATCGGCTCGACATCCGCAAAGAAGGCAAGAAGGAGAGGAGGAGAGTCGGGAAGGCAACACGGGACACGGATAACCCCTGCACACCGGGGTGGATGTCGTCCGAAAAAGAAACCCACCGATCCTGAGTGACGCCACCCCGGAGAAAAAAGAAGAAACCCACCTGGGGAGGAAGGAGGACAGAACAACAACGGGACAAGCGTTCCCAAGGTGGAGGCTAGGACCGGAGGCGCAGGGAGGAACCACCGTGCCCATATCGGCCCCAAGGCAGCTCTAGTTGATACGAAGGCGGAGAAAAGAAGCCTAGTCCTTGGAGGCGCAGAGACACGGGGGAGCGGCCGGGAGCATCGGAGATCAGGTGAGCCCAGGGAACCACAGAGAGCAGGGATCCCTGGAGATACCTCAGGAGTTAGTCGCACGCAGGGCGAGCCCCCTTGCACACGGCATCGGATAAGAGAGGGACCCGCTGTCGGGGGAGGCCCTTCAGGTGGAACGGCACATAGGGGGACAAAGCCTCAAAAAGGGAATATTCGAGGCAACGACACTCGTCTCCCGGGGACCAAAGAAAACAGCAGCCAGAGGGGGACTACGCATTGGAGGCCCCCAATCCTACAGCAAAGGAAAAAACATCGCCAAAGTGAAGTCACAGCACTTAGACAAGCCAGGAATAGGCCCGGACCGCAGGAAACGTGGCTTCTGAGCAAAAGCTGCTTTCCTTTTGGACATGACAACAAAAGACTTATGCAAGTGAGCCTATACCTCAAGCAGGAGCAGAAAAAATAATATGCTTAAAAAATAACCAACAGAAGAAGCCATCAGTAAAAACAATATATATACTGTGTGTAAATGCAGACCAGGGAATAGAACCGTCATACTAAAAGGGATAAAGGGCTCCAGACCACCTTCTAAGGACTGGGGATGCCTCCGGTGGGGTGGAGAGAAGACCCCACATCTCAGTTAAATTACAATATCACTACTGACCACATAGAAATGGAGAATAGCGGGTCTTGACAAATGGGACAGACTGAGGTACAAAGGTCGAGGGCTCGCCTCAATTACAAAGTCAAGTAATCAACAATAACCTACCAGGGCCTCCCAACCGTGGCCGCCAAAAATAAGAGCAGAACAAACAAAAGCGGGCTGCTGCAGGTGGACACCTCTGGACCTCTCATGACGATGTGTGCAAATAAAGAAAACAGCAAAGAGCGTAGGGGACACCAAGAAGGAGTCACAAGGCAGGGCAACCCCGAAGACCTAGACCCGGCAACACAAATATCCCGCCAAGACCTACACTGGGAGATGCTCTCCTTGCAAACCACGCTGACGAGGACATTTCAGGACCAATTTCAGTTAATAAGAACAGACATAAATCAGGCGGTGGAATTAAGCAGGAGGTAGGTCAGCTGGGAGAAAGGACGGATCTCGTGGAGAAAGGCTTACAGGAAGTGGGCAGAGAAACAATGGAGAACAGCGAAGCGATCGAGAGACTGGACACGGCAACACAAAACCTAGAAATCAGAATAGAAGACAAGGAAAATAGGTCTCAGAGAATCAATATTAGGCTGAAGTTACTTCCGGAAACCGTGTTAGACAGAGACCTGAAAGAGACAATCCAGGAGATATACGCAGATATGTTGGGAGAGGTCAGCCCAGACAAGATGGAGCTGGACAGGGTTCACAGAGTGGGTCACCTCAACAGGAACCAAAGCGAAAGACCTAGGGATGTGCTAGCCGCATTTACGAAATATACTCAAAAATGGGCTGTACTGAGGGCAGCCAGGCAGAAAGAACCGATATTATACAAAGGTCAACTCATAGAGCTATTCCAGGACCTGGCCAATGGCACCCTAGTTAAACGACGACAAATGGGTCCAATACTCGCAAAACTTAAAGAGCAAGGGATCAGATATAAGTGGACTTTCCCTACGGGTTGTTATTCGAGTGGGCCGGCACGCCGAAGCGGATAACTACGCTGCAAGAAGAGGCGGACATCCTGCACATTGACATGGAACAAGACCAAGGGATGGCCAGACCAGAGAAGTCGCCGGAAGCAGGAAACGGAAGAAGACCCAGGCCATGGGAATGGACAGTCGTGGATGAGGGGAGAAGGAGAAGGCCTGCACCACGGGGCACCCCCTGGTAGGGAAGGGGCAAAGAGACAGCTGCGGAAAATAGAGCTGAGACTGATGGGGACTAACCCGGAGTGAGTACATGATAAACGGGGTGGTGGACAGAAAGGTAAACAAAAGGGGGACGAGGGGTAAGGAGCAAACATCATGGGATTAGCAAGGGCGATGATGTCTGAGGAGGGGGTGAGGCGGGATGGCCTAGGGAGAAGGACTTCAGGGAGGGGGGAGGGGGGCAAAGTGGGAAGGGGGGACGAAAGGGTGCTACTCTGGGAACAAAGCGGACAATGAAAACAGGAACTTGGGTCTGAGATTGAGAGAATGGATGAAGGGAAATAGAGGGGGGGCACACAGGGCAGGGGAGAGTGGGAAACTAATATTCAAGTGGGTAACCCATAATGTTAGGGGTCTCAACTCCCCGCTGAAGAGGAAAAAACTCGAAATATTCACGAAAAGAGAAAGTCCTGACTTCTCGGGGATGCAAGAAACGCACTTACTGCACAGGGACCAGAACCGGCTCAAGTTAGGGGGATTTGACCAAATACTGCAGGCATCAGGGGTGACAAAATCTGGAGGGGTGGCACTGGCCATTAGAAACACAGCGAATTTCAGAGTAGAAGAGACAACAAGGGACAAAGAAGGCAGATATATAATTGTAATGGGCAGGCTGGGAGATGGGATATACACGATAGCGGTCATCTACGCACCCAACTCTGGACAGGAAGCTTTCCTACGGGGCATTTTAGGAAAACTGGAAGAGCATGCATGGCGCCAAAGGAGGATAATGGGTGACTTAAACATAGCCTGGGATAGAGCCAGAGATGGATCAGGGAATAAAAGCACAGGAGGGGGAGCAATGGCCTCGGCAGAGCTGAGGGACAGAATGACTGGCATGGGTGTAAGGGACGTATGGAGGGAACTAAAAGGGAACAGGGAGGGATATACCGTCCTCTCAGAGGTCCACAGTATGCAATCAAGAATAGACTATATAGGGGGCGTGGCCAGCATGCGAGCGAGGAAGACGTGATTCCTACTCGCTCTACGGCCCGCCAACAATTACCTTGAAAATAAGCCTTTGTTGGCAGTCAGAATACCTACACAAACACGCGTGTGGCGAGATAACAGTCTGCTGAGAAAACGGCGAGCGTTGGAAGACCAGAGGCACAATACAGGAGGAGATACTTCGACCTGAACGCATCTCCCGTCCGGAGAGGAGGTTCCCTGCAAGATGGCCACGGCGGGTCGCCTCCAGTGAACGAAGGCCAACACCCTGTGCACTCTGCCTGAATCCGCAGGAGTCATCGGCATCGGGAGCGGAGAGGAGAGGAGGTGGGTGGCACTGGCCATTAGAAACACAGCGAATTTCAGAGTAGAAGAGACAACAAGGGACAAAGAAGGCAGATATATAATTGTAATGGGCAGGCTGGGAGATGGGATATACACGATAGCGGTCATCTACGCACCCAACTCTGGACAGGAAGCTTTCCTACGGGGCATTTTAGGAAAACTGGAAGAGCATGCATGGCGCCAAAGGAGGATAATGGGTGACTTAAACATAGCCTGGGATAGAGCCAGAGATGGATCAGGGAATAAAAGCACAGGAGGGGGAGCAATGGCCTCGGCAGAGCTGAGGGACAGAATGACTGGCATGGGTGTAAGGGACGTATGGAGGGAACTAAAAGGGAACAGGGAGGGATATACCGTCCTCTCAGAGGTCCACAGTATGCAATCAAGAATAGACTATATAGGGGGCGTGGCCAGCATGCGAGCGAGGAAGACGTGATTCCTACTCGCTCTACGGCCCGCCAACAATTACCTTGAAAATAAGCCTTTGTTGGCAGTCAGAATACCTACACAAACACGCGTGTGGCGAGATAACAGTCTGCTGAGAAAACGGCGAGCGTTGGAAGACCAGAGGCGCAATACAGGAGGAGATACTTCGACCTGAACGCATCTCCCGTCCGGAGAGGAGGTTCCCTGCAAGATGGCCACGGCGGGTCGCCTCCAGTGAACGAAGGCCAACACCCTGTGCACTCTGCCTGAATCCGCAGGAGTCATCGGCATCGGGAGCGGAGAGGAGAGGAGGTGCAACGGGATAGAGCCACCCAGTGTCACCTGTCTCGCTGACGATATGCGGACCGGAGGGGCCCTAACCACCTCAGCAGCCGGCGAACCGGAGCTCCAAGGGAACCCGTCCATCAAGGGAGGTGCCCGCCCCGAGGTGAGAGAGAAGGGAGCCCGATTGTGAGCGCTCCCGGACCCGCAAGAGGCTGTGTGCGGCAGGTCGCAGTGGGTGAGGGGTTTCTTCCTGAGACTGCCCTCCGGTCTCTCGGGGGCCCTCCACGCCCCCTCCCCCTCCTGCACAAGAGACACTGCCAGCGGGGCAGCCAGAGACTCGTTGGCAACGTGCTGCATGGCCCTCCTGACCCCTATCTAGGAAGAGGGGCAACTGCACCGTGGGGGTGCTGCCGGGGACGGACTGCACTCGCGGATCACCCGCTCATCGGTGGCCTGAAGGGACCACATCAGCTGGAGAGACGGCAGCACCGTTTGGGGGACAACGGGCCAGCAACAGCGCCAACAAAGGTGGGTGCAGTGTGGGCTGGTGGTGCCACCACCTAATAAGGCAGGGTGCACCTCCAGAACTTACGCCTACTGGTCTGCGCAAAGCGTTATCATGGGCAAGGACAAAAGCAAAAAAACCTCTACGCAAATCACAGTGGACCAATATGCCACGAGCACACTTACTGCAACGAGTGTCGTGGACACAGGGGCGACCTCCCCTCCACTGGACGAACTACTGCCGCTGAGAGACGTGATGGCCGCCATTGCCATCTCGCGCTCCTTGATGGAGCAGAAACTGGACGGCATCCCTACCGAGGTCTCATTTCTCTGCCACGATCTTCAGAAACTTTCGTCCCGGACAGGGGAGGTGGAATAACGAGTGTCCGGCGTGGAATACGATCTTGGTGGGGTGCACCAACAACTCACACAAGCACTAACCCGACTGAAAGCCCTGGAAGCGAGAGTTGACGAAGGAGAAGGCTCGTCCCGCCGCAATAATATTCGCATTCTGGGCTTGCAGGAACGTAAGGAAGGACCTAGCGTGGAACTCTTCCTGGAGCAGTGGCTGGCCGACCTCTTTGCGCCAAAGACCTTCTCAACTTCTTCTCAGTGGAACGTGCACACCGAATGCCTGCATGTCACCTGGCACCGGGCGCATCTCTGAGGACAGTCATCTCCGAGGACAGTCATTGCGAGGCTTCTTAACTACCGCGACAGGGACGCCATACTATAAATGGCCGGGACAAAAGGGACGATCACATATAATGGAGCCAGAATCGCCTTCTTTCCAGATTATACCCACAAAGTCCAGAAGGCCAGACAATCCTTTGAACATTTAAAAAAGAAGCTCCACTCCATGAATGTGAAATATGGGCTATTGTTCCCGTGCCAATTGAACATCCAACATGATGGCAAAACTGTCCATTTTACTGATCCGCAGGAAGCCTGGAAATGGGCAGAGACCCATATCGGAGGAGACAGGACCAGAACCGACCAAAACCGCAGGGGAAGACCGGGACCCAGACCGAGGGAAGAAAGACCTGCCCGGCAACCCATACCGGAGATCCTGATTGAGCCGGACAGAGGCCCAAATCCTTAACGACGTTAAGAATGACACTGGTCAGATGCAAGATCGGATGTGAAACACTGGTATACTCCGTGACCAGCCCCTTTCTCGGCAACCACTTGCAATAACGCACTCATCCTGAATCGACATCAACTCAGGGTTGCCTCCATCCTTGGACGAATGACCGAACGGGTCACATGTCCTCTTCGCCAATATGCCATGCCATTGGCGGACGCCACACCCCCGATCCGAGACACTTGACCCACAAAGGAGCAGTCAGTTGGTGGGAAGGCGGAAACAGTTTATACTAAGTTGATCTGGCGACATCGTTTTTTAAGCACCAGTAGAGTTTGGGCGACAGATACTTCATGTTGGAGAGTTGGAGAGGAGTAGGGGGGGGGTAGGGAAGTTGCTTTACACCAGATATTCTTTCGGATGTTACATCACTTTATCGCTTACCAAGACACCACTAAACACATTGCACTCACTGCTCATGCCCCCACCAAGCGCGACCGCTGTGTCTCCACCTCCAAACGCACCAACTACTCACCAGGCACAATACCCCAGACTCTCAGACAGTAATGGCTGCACAGAACCAATACAGATCCACTAATGGAGATGCACAAACCCCAATGACACCCAACGAACGCCACAGGTCCCTAAAGATCCTCACTTGGAATGTAAATGGCATGGGTTGAAGCATAAAACGCCGGCTCATTATGCAGTTCCTTAACGCGCTCCCCTGACATGGCCCTCCTCACTGAGACCCACTTAATGGGCTCAATCTGCAAGTTCTTCCGTAGAACAACTACCGACTAGCGTATCACGCGGGGTACACAATGGGATCCCGGGGAGTCCTGATCCTCTTACATAAGCGGCTCCCTTTCGAGCCATCTGCAGTGGAACAAGAACCCTGTGGCCGATTCGTGATGTTGCGAGGTCACTTTAGGAGGAGACACTGGCCATTCTAGCGATATACTCCCCACTGGGGCAGTGGGAAGGTCTCTTGAGAGAAGTGACTGCCTTGATGGTGCAACAACAACCGGATTTATGGATTCGGGGGGGGACTTCAACGACGTCATGTGCAACGCACGAGACCGGACCCACATCTGGAATCGGAACCCGAATAGGCCTACGCGGCTGGCGACCTTTGCATCATCCCTAGGCTTAAGTGATGTGTGGAGAGAACTCCACCCCACAGATCAAGGCTTTTCTTTTCATTCGGGAGCCCACGCATCTTTATCCAGGCTAGATTGCTTCTTTCTCCTGACCTCCGAGGCATATAGGGTAATTAAGGCAGAACTGCTTCCCTGTGGTATCTCTGATCACACTCCCTTGGAGGTGATGCTCCGCACGGATCGACCCTGACCACCCAAAACATGGCGGTTAAACAATTACTACCTGGGCCTTCCCGAGTTCATGGAACATATTACAGAGAAGTCTAACAAGTTCTTTGAAATAAACACAGGCTCGGTAGTGGACCCCGTCATACTATGGGAGGCACACAAAGCAGTACTTAGAGGGCCTGGACGTGCAACAAAAGGAAAGAACATCACAGGAGAGTGACGGAGGCAGAGCGCGAGGTAGAGAAATGGGAAACTAGATATATCTCTGACACCACCCCCGAAACACACCACTCCCTCCTGAGGGCTAGAGCGGCCCACCATAACGGTGCTAGATAAAGCAAGGCAGGCGCACAGGGAGTCCAGGACCAGAATTTACAAACAGGGTGACAAAGCAGGTAAACTATTGGCCTGGCTGGAGCGGCGTGAAGAGGGACACAGACACGGCAGGCAGATTACTGATAGCCAAAACGGGCTGGCCCAAACGGACCCAGAGATAGCAGAGGCTTTCGCCGAATTGTATGCTAAGCTCATTGCGGCCCCAACTTCCTCGATAGACCCGTCCCTGCTGGACGAGATTGTGCTCCCGCAGTTATCGTAGCAGCAGAGAACACATCTAGATAGGGAATTAGACGAAGCCGAAATCGCGGAGGCCATGATCCAGCTACAATCCGGGAAAACACCGGGAAATTTACGATCGAGACCAGGAAGAAGCTGGGCATTAATAAGAAGGCGACTCCCCCCCCCCCTCCAAGATTTGTTCCTTGCAGCCAGAGAACAGGGCACCCAATACGCCAGACCAGCAAACAGCCAACATTGTGGTTATTCCCAAACAGGGCAAACCCCCTGACCTGTGTACATCATACAGACCGATATAGCTTATAAACGGTGAAGCCAAAATTCAGCCCAAAGTACTGGCCAACAGGCTTCAATCGGTTATATCCTCACTGGTCCACCAGGACCAATGCGGCTCCATGCCACACAGGTCGACAAGAATGAATCTACGCCGGCTACAGGAACAGGCCCAAATTCTCAATACACCACTCACTCTTCTCGCGATTGATTTCGAGAAGGCGTTTGACTCGGTGGTGTGGGAAAGCCTCTGGGTGACAATGAGGCGCCTGGGCATTGGTGAAGCCTTTCTTAGCTGGGTTCATATGAAGCTCCACTAGCCGCGGTCAGGGTAAATGGCTGGACCTCCGGGACCTTCCTGCTGGGCTGAGGCACCTCCTCTTCACCCTAGCAATTGAGCCACTTGCCCGATGGCTCCGACAGGCTACCACGTTGTCCGGGTTCCGTTGGCCAGAGGGACGAGAGGACAAGGTCTCCCTTTACGTGGACAACCTATTACTCTATTTGAGCAAACCAGACCATGCGTGTCCAATTAAAACCCAGATGCTAATGACATTAGTTAACTTCAGTGACCTCAGAGTAAACTGGCGAAAATCAGTCCTTTTTCCAGTAAAATGTGGTGACCTAGCAATCCCCCAGGACATCCCATATCAAGTGGAGAGAGAGGGCTTCCGCTACCTGGACATAAGGGTCTCAGGGCACCTCTCAGACTATGTGTCCCACAATTTGCATCCACAAATCGATCGCTTTGCTGGGGATGTGAACCACTGGATGCTCCTCCCCCTTACACTTATGGGTAGAGCGGCCCTCTTTAAGATGATGGCACTTCCACGCTTTCTTTACATACTGCAGAACGCCCGACTAGTCATACCGAACTCAGAATTCATTCGGGTGGAGTGCCTCCTTAGGAAATTGATATGGAAGGGTGGGCAACCTCGAATTGCGCTGACCACGCTGCAGCGATCCATCTGGGAGCGGGGTATCGGAGTCCCACATCTTAGGTCCTACTACTGGGCTAGTCAATTAAATGTGGTCAATGACCTCCTCCACGGGGATCGTGAACTCCTGCATATCAGAGCGGAATTACCCATTATTCAAGACACCCTGCCACTCGAAACAATATACCAGAGCCTCCCCAGACCCCCCCTCACAAACTATGTCGGCACATATTGCAGTCATCTGGAGGCAGGCACACAGCCACAAAGGCTGGGGGAATAGGATCACCATGGCGCAACCACTATGGCATAACTATATGCTGACAGAGGTATGGAAGTTGGCTGCGTAGACCCGATGGGTAGGGCCTGGGATAACCACAGTAAGAGATGTTATGGCCGATGGTTCCATCCTCCCGTTCGAAGCGCTGCAGCAGAAATTCGGAATCTCCGCAGCAGAACACTATCGCTATACACAACTGGCACACGCCCTCAATGGATACCGACAGGCACTCACTGATGCACCAGATTATACACCCATGGAACACAACCTTTTTACACAATACATCCCCACCAAGGTCACAACTATTCTATATTAAGCTATTAATGCATTCGCCACCCCGGAGATGGTCAGCCTTAGAACTAGGTGGGAACGAGATGTTGGCACCATTGAACCAGAGGACTTGATTCAAGTTCTCATGCACCCATGCGAAATCGCAGTAGACTCTAAAATCAGACTGGTACAACTCAAAATACTCCACAGAGTGTATTAACTCCACGTGGCCCTTTTTGGTTGGGGAAGGGCAGCGGATCCCAACTGCTTGAAATGCCGGGGAGAGGAGGGCACTTTCATTCATCTCCTCTGGGAATGCCCCAGAATTAAGACCTTCTGGACGCAATGTTGTCAAACATTGACAAGGATCCTGGGACGCACGATAGTACTAAAACGTACAACAATGTTACTTGGGGCCCCAGATGAAAACACCTTGAATAAATGGGAGGGTATCTTCCTATCCACGGAAATGGGCTTGATAAAGCGTAATATCGCACAGAAATGAGGAGCCCCGGAGTGCCCGACCGTGACTCAATGGACTAATGAAATGGACATCTGTGCGGCAAAAGAACACAGAATTTACACAGCACGGGGCGGCCTGGCAAAGGCTACTAAGATTTGGGGAACATTGGAAGAAGGTGTGACCCGAGAACCTCCGGCATGGGGGGGGGTGTGTATGAGCGCAATACGGAATACTGTAAGCAATGTATAACTGAAAAAGAAATGTATGGAGTGGCAAGACATGAATAGATCGATGTACCTACCAGGGCGGTGGGGGGCAGGGGGAACTTGTTGGTATGTTGTATGAATGTTACAAAATCAATAAAATATGTTATAAAAAAAAAAAAAGACTATACTATGTATGGGTCACCGCGAACCTGGTGGGAAGGTTTAAGGAAATAGAGGTGGGCCACATGGGAATATCGGACCACAAAATCATGTCAATGCAACTGGAATTGGGAAACAGGAGGAGGGGAGTATGGGGATGGAAATACCCCGATTCCCTGATGAGGGATCCCGTACTCAGAGAAGAGATGGAGAGTAAGATGAGAGAATTCTTCGAGAATAACAAAAGGGGCGAAACGGGGGAAGACAACAGGTGGGACGGGTTTAAAGCCACAATGAGGGGGGAAATCATAGCAGCCAAAGTACAGAGGGACAAAACTTCAGGCTCTGGAGGCACAACTGGAAGCAGAAGTGGAGGGAGCAAGGACAAAAGTGGCAGAGGTACCCAACAGAAACAACCAGAGGGAATATAGAAGGGCAATGGGCCAATTGGTGATCCTACAGAACAAAAAAGCAGAGGGGGCCCTACTATTTGTTAGACAAAAATACTATGCAAAAGCTACGCAAATGCGAACAAGGCTGATGCCCTACTAGCGCGTCTCCTACGAGGGGTGACGTCGAGAAACGTAATCACGGCCCTAAAATCAGAAGCAGGAGACCGGGCCACACGAACAGAAGACATCCAAGAAATGATGGCCAAATTCTATGAGATATTATACACGTCACAGAACCCCCGAGCTCATGTACAGGAGTTTCTGAGAAGACCACGTTACATAAAATAAGCAGGGAAGCCCAGAATAATATACACCAAAAGATAACAGAAGGCCGAGGGGAGTCATTGGGAAACAGCCCCCGGGCAAGGCCGCAGGCCCAGACGGCTACACACAGTATTTTATAAAACTTTCTCAGGGATTTTGGTACCACAACTGACCCACCTCTTCAATTCCTTCAAGGATAGAGGACATATAGCCCCGTCCATGCAAGAAGCCAAAACCACCCTGATTCTGAAACCAGATAAGGATCCCATGGAAAGGTCGTCCTATAGACCAATAGCGCTCATTAATGTAGATGCTAAAATCTACACTAAAATTCTAGCAAATAGACTATAGGGGTTACTTCCGGACCCGATACATCATGATCATGTGGGATTCATTAAAGGCAGGCAGATGGCAGACAACATAAGGAGGGTAGCGCACCTATTGGAAAAAGTGAAAAAGCAGACACTCCGGCGGTCTTACGATCACTAGACGCCGAAAAAGCGTTCGACCTGGTGGAATGGTCATTTTAATTCAGGGTCATGGAAAGGATGGGGCTCGGAGGCGCCTTCCTGCAAATGGTGAAGGCTAATTACGAGGGCCCTCTGGCACAGTAGCAGTGAATGGAACGACTTTGCGCCCATTCACATTACAAAGAGGTACAAAACAAGGCTGCCCCGTAGCCCCACTACTATACGCAATTTACCTAGAACCCCTACTTCAGGCAATACGAGAGGCAGATGAAATCCGGTGTATCCCATTTGGGGGCAAGCAGCATAAGGTGGTGGCATTCGCCAGTGATATGCTGCTCACCCTGACCAATCCCTCAGAATCATATTACTTGAGGAATTTGGGGGGCGTCAGGGCTGCGCAATAATATGGGCAAATCTGAGCTAATGAATCTGACGCTGGGGAAAGAAGAGAGGGACGAGCTAAAAAGGACAACGCCATTTGCATGGCGACCTGGGGGGGATCACATATTTGGGACTGACGATAACCCCGGCACTTACAGGGTGCTATGCGGTAAATTACCCTCCCCTCCTGAAGGGTATAAAGAAGGATCTTCATAGGTGGCGGAATCTCCGAATCTCATGGTTTTGGGAGATTGGTGGCAATAAAAATGGTCATGCTACCACAGATGCTATCTGTTCCAGGTTATTCCCCAAGCAGTCCCGGCAAGCTTCTTCAGGGAACTTCGAACCCTAACAAACGGGTTCTTATGGGAGGGAAAAAGAGCAAGGATGAGTAGGCAGCAACTTGCATCCCTGAGGAAAGAAGGGGGACTAGCCCTTCCCAATTTCCAACAATATTACGAGCAACCCAGCTAAGGGTAATTAGGGAATGGCTCCACGAGGGGGAAGAGAAACACTGGTTCAAAATGGACAGGGCGTTAACGAAGCACGACTTAAGGGAGGTTCTATGGCTACCAAAGCAACACCAACCAAAACACATGTACGAGAGCTCCATCACCAAACTAGTTGCGGACAACTGGGACAGGCTGGTAAGGCAAAGGGAAATCCCCACAATACTGTCCCCCTTCACACCCATAATCAACAACGGAGATTTCACGCCAGGATTAGAGAGGGGTGCTTTTAAGAAATGGCAGGAGGGGGGCTGTCAGAAGATGCGAGATATGTTTTATGGAAAGAGATAGTCGCCTTCACAGATTGTAAAAGAGATTTTGCAATAGGGGAGGAGGAGAGATTACGGTATTCCCAACTACGCCACTTCTCTCCTACACCCGGTAAACAAAGAAGCGGCCACCAGATCGCCGACTCCTTTTGAGAAATTCCTAATGACAAATGATGGATCCAGGGGGTTGATTTCACAGCTATATAAGATACTAGATGAGGCCACTCCTAGACAAAACTGGGCTTACATGGGCAGATGGGAACGGATACTGGGAAGGGACATAGAGAAGAGGGAATGGGAGAAACTAAGGAGGAAAATCCCCAAGCTAGCGAGAGCTTCTCAAACTCAAGAGGCTTGGTACAAAATACTCTACGGGTGGCACTACACACCAGCCCGCCTCCCCAGGATATACCCAGGGATATCGGGGGACTGCTGGAGAGGGTGTGGAAGGAGGGCACAGCTGAACACATATGGTGGAGATTCCCAAAAATAGAACCCTTTTGGAAGGAAATTCAACAAGCACAGGAACAGGCATTCGGAGCAGAGGGGAGCAGGCCCCTGGAATGGACACTACTGGGCCTTAGGAGCACGGAAGCGGCAGGGGAGCCCCGAGCCAGAGAAAGCGCACGGGTGATGCTTACTATAGTAGGAATGACAATTATCACACAGAAATGGAAAAGCTCGACCATACCGACGTTCCAGGAATAGTTGTGCAAAGTGTGGGAGATAGTCGCCATGGAATGGGCTAGATATGCCATGAACAATACCATGCAGAATTTCAGAAGTGAGTGGGGGAAATCTTGACCTTTCTCAGGGATGACTACAGGATCGGGTGGCGCCTGCAACGCCTTAGACTATTGGACCTACAATGAACTTTAAGGGAACGGAACGAATCAAAGCGGAATGAGAAAGAACCTGAGGGAGCACCAAGGGGGTGGAGGGAGGAAAGGGGAGGGGGCTTTGGGGTTTATTGTTATGTTGAAAAACTCAATAAAAAAAAGAAAAGAAATATGTAAATGTAGGTTAACAAATCAATATTAATCAGTTCAAACTTTCGCACGTAAATCATGGTTGAACAATTTTCAAACAATTTGTGTGGATTCGATACAACCATGTACAAACATACAGAAAAAATTCAAAACATTTCACATACATTTAAAACATATAAAAAACATTGAACCTAACTTTGAGAACTAATATCAACAATTACCGTGAATACGGTATAGGCAATACAGTACAAATTGTGCAAGTCATGGAAAACACGCATAATTGCACAAATCTATCTGGTAAAATCAATAAAGTGCAAGTTGTAGAAGTCACGCAAAAGTGCTAGAGACCATCTGATATATTTTGTGCAAATTACGCAAATGTGCAATACGCCACTAAAATCAGTATTTGAAAACCATAAAAACATGAATACTTTACAAAATATACAATAAACATGGCACATTGATAACGATAGAATAGCACTCTTTTGAGTGATTGAAAGAGAGATCAAAGGCATTTATAACAATTAAATCTGTTGATGGAAAAGTAAGCGAAAAGACAGCCTCAAACAGATTTCAATAAACTGAACACTGCCAATACCGGTATCCGTCTCGCATATGAAGTGTCGAAAGATTGAACATAGTGGTATTAATCAAATTCTACGCCACAGTTCAATGCTGAAACAATAGTTCAGATTCAATAACCTTCAGCAGTTGTACCAATGCAAAAATTAGTGGTTTGTGTTCCCCCACCTTCATTTTAATCCAAAGGAGATCAAAGGTATCCTCAAAATCGATATTGATAAGTCGCATTAATAAATTAGTTCTTACTGTTCGAAAATGTGGACATTCAAGTATCAAATGTTTCAGTGTTTCAGTAGGTTCAGCACAATTCAAAAATCTACAATGGACCACTGGTACAGAGCCTAATCCACATCCCCTTTGGCAGATCCTCTCACGGGTGTGGATTTAATTAAGTTTAAAAAGCATATCACACATGCAAGTAATGTATCATGGGAACATGGTTAAGACAGAACATCGCAAGTCCCTTTTTCGAATTTGTTTAGCATCCTCCTTGTAGGTGGTGTATTTCTTTAGACCATCAATAGTATGCATTCAGTCCCTTTCCTATAGCTTCTTTTTAACATAAGCAGGATGTGAACATAACTCATTGTCTGTAACTGTAACGCTTACCTGGTATCCACGGGGATGTCACTCAGCCTGTTCTGACCTCTTACGACCTCAAACCCTTCCCTGGAGGCTAAATGAACACAGACAGTTCTCAGTCTCACTGCGCTGAACAGTGCAATAGTGACAGGTGTTCCAAGTAATTCAAAGAAGGAGGGATTTCTCATGAGTCCAATGAGTTTAATAACGAAGTAGCCTGACACGTGTTTCGAGTCATCACCGACTCTTCATCTGAGGCTGAAAGTTTCAAGAGCTAGCCTAACCAAATAAATATATTGTGGCCAGACCTGGGCTTACTTTCATTTCATTCAGTTCAGCAGCATTGCACAGAGTTCCGCAATTGCGAAGCAGTGAGAGAGTGCATCTGGCACTGGCCACGATATATTTAATTGGTTAGGCTAGCTCTTGAAACTTTCAGCCTCAGATGAAGAGTCGGTGATGACTCGAAACACGTGTCAGGCTACTTCGTTATTAAACTCATTGGACTCATGAGAAATCCCTCCTTCTTTGAATTACTTGGAACACCTGTCACTATTGCACTGTTCAGGGCAGTGAGACTGAGAACTGTCTGTGTTCATTTAGGTTCTTAACTGTGGGTGGCATCTGGCAGTGCTCCCACACACCTCAGCCACCTGCAGCTTTAGTGCTTCCCTAATTTCTTCAGTGTACAAGCGCTGTGGACTTTGACTTGTTCTGCCAAACCTGTGCGTTTCCCTTCCCTGGAGGCTATTCGACTGGAGACTGGGCCTGAAACACAGGATTGGTAGAGTTTAACTCCCTATTGTCTCTGTGTGCTTGAACCCCTTCTTCCCCGGGCTCCAACCCTTCCATTTGATCCACAGCTCACCTTTTTTTCTTGGATAGTGTGCTCTCCGTCCTGCCTTCAGCGTAGGGGCGCGTTGATTGATGCAGGCTCGTTGCTGCCTAGTTACTTCACTGGCAAGAGTCCGACCAGTAAGTATAATGAGTCTTTTGAACAGTTCTCTAACTTCGTTCCTTTCCTTCCTTAGATGATGGCCGGCGTCCGGGGATGGCGGCGTGCTGCTGAGATGAGTAGCGCTGAAGGTGAGTGATAACGCGATGCGCAATGCACCCCTTTCGTATTTGCATTGAACTGAGTTATTTTTCTGTGTCTTTTAGGTGCTGCAACGTTTTCAGCGTGGATGCCGGTTATGAAGAACAAATGCGGTGGGTAAGCGCGGTATGCAGCGCCTCTAGATGTTTCCACGCTAACCTGGAGTGTCTTTTCCCACTTGCAGATGGATGAGAAGTTCCGGAGACGGAGTTCCCCCAGAGCGGCTGGGATTCAGGTAAGCGTTTGAAGCTTGTACAGTATTTAAAAATAAGCGAAGATTTGCAGAATGCTTACTAATGCCTTTTTTCTGTTCTTTTCCCTTTTCCTTAGGAAGCGGCGTGCCGGGATGGGAATGACACCACCGAAGATGCCCGCAGAACAGAAGGAGCGATGACTGATGGGCAGAAGCGCCGCAAGGTAAGGCTGTTCCTAACGGTGTTCTTGTTCTTGCAGGAGCTGAGAGCAGAAGAAAGATGCAGGCCTACTGGAGACCGATCTGAACACGGTGAGTGTCACGCTGCAGGTGCAGAAAACGCAAAGCATGTTTCTCAGCCTGGGTGTGGCTTAAATAGTCTCTGGGTATCCCAGGTGCCTCTGGGCTGAACCACACCCAAAAGACTAGACCGCACATGCAGTTCTGGTAGCCAGAATATGTGGGGGCATCCATCTTGTCCCCATCAATGCACTACAAGTCCAATCCCCAATGTTATCCTATGGGAGTGAGTGAGTCTGGTGCCACAAGTGCCAAGTCTGGCTCCAAGTGGGTCTTTGGAGGGATGGAGAGGCCCTTGAGGGCCATGTAGGTGATCATGGCCTGGCTCCAGCCTGACATCTTGGAGGGCTGGGGACATGAGGGGCAGGAATCATGACAGTAACGCCAAGTTCCTCAAGTAAAGATTGCATCCTCCGATGACACAGGACAAAAGATCTGGGACCATTTCCTGATAGCCTTTCATGAAAGTCCTGATACAGAGAGTTCTTCGGAGGATCAAGTATTTTAGCAAAGTTACAAAAGGCTCTGCATTCAAATCTACATGCCAATGATATAAGGCCAAATTTGTGATGAATAACACAATTCAGAATAGATAATGCAAGATGCAATACCGTTTTCAGTAAATGATCCTGTAAAGAGTTAAGAAATGTATTGATATTGAATAAGCACATATCAAGACTATAAAGAAGGATAGATTCTGCTTTCAGAGTAAACCATTCTAGCAGCAGAACCAAAGTGAATTTACAGAACCTAGAAAAAATCACCTTCATTTGGCACAACAAGGGTCGAGATTTCAAGTTGAGAATGTCCGTGCATAATTTAACAGACGAGGCATTGCTCATGTGATACCCAAGATATAGGATTTCTGATGGCTGCTCGATAAGAGCAAATATATTGAAAGGAAATGGAGTCAAAGGCTACCCTTGTCAGTGACACTAAGGTGGTTTGTCTAAAAGGGTGCAGTGGAGCTTTGGATACTATATATCAATATGCTCTTCCAGAAAAAGGGAGACAGTTTAAGTTTGCAATTTATTAGTTCACATCCGATAAAAGAATATTACAAATAATGACATATGCCGTCCTGGGCACAATAAATATTGTATATAGATCACAATACTTTTTACATATTTCAGTGGGTTAGTACAATTCAAGTGACTGTGATTTTATGTATTGCTAATAATAAGGCAGTACACAAGCATGGTCGACACACAAACAATTGAGGTGTTTCTGGTGCGGTGGATAGGTGGAAAGAACCAGCGGTTGGAGTGGTCGTGACTTGCTGGTAATGGCACCGCACTGTCATCAGGACTGAGGGAAATTGGAGCACAAAGGCGCCGTAAGGAGAATAACATGCGCCTGTAATTGGTAAAACATAGGATGGGGTGTTAGATCTGGAGTTCATTGGAAAAGGCAAAGTAAAATTGCACAAAAGGGGGACACTGCGGGAAGAACAGCCTACCTAAGGTAGTTCAAGCGTCATGACTGATTGTTGTTGGAGGTGCCGGCGGTTGAGTGCCTGGCATGTTGATTGTAGTCCGCAAAGTGGATAGGTGGTCTCAGTGGTTGCTAAAGAGATTCAAAATCATTTTTGTGGCTCAAGGGAACTGGCACATTCAATATGATATAGAGAAAGGGGGTAGAAACAAGGGATTGTATTACCTTGCAGTATCGATCTTGAATTCAAGTCGAAATAAATTGTGCCGGGAGCCGTGGTTTAATGGCTACGTCTGGTTACTGTGAGAGTCCTGTTGAAAAGGGACACGGATGTATGTAATACAGAGTGCGTATAACTAGCTGCAGAGGTAAGCGTGACTTTGTAATGCCCGAGTGAAGGCGGACATCCATGCAGAGGAAGGGGCCCTGCCCAGTCTTGTGACAAAACTCGAGGGATGAATAGTATTGATTTCTAAGTTTGCTCGTTCACATGGTTTGAGTGGTCACCCGTGAAATTTGCATGGGTTATAGTGATATGGGTGAATGCAAAAATGTGAATGGGCTTAGAGCATGCAGCTGGTTTAGAAGAGTGCTGATCGTGCTTGTGACTAGATTGTACACGTAAAGTAAATTGACCGTGAGGGGCCATGTTGTAACTTAGCGAAATAGCCGTGGTCCCGGTAGCCAAGTAAGGACAAATAAATGCGCGAAGAACAGGGAGTCTTAGAGCTTACCTCTCAGCGAGCTGTATCAGTGGCTTGCGTTGTTGTCTGAATGGTGCGCATGCGTGATGGCTATAATATTTGAGGTAGTTTCTAAACTAAGCGAGACAAGATGCGCATGTGCAAACAGGTAGCATAGCTGTATAGAGCATGGGTAGTGTTTCTATAATGGCGGCATTGCCGGGAATGATCAGTGCATCATGGCTCGATACGTGCACTTGGATAAAGACAGTCTCACAAGATGGAATGTCGTTTAGATTGTCATTTTGGCAAAACGTGTGTTTTTCATAAAAGGTCATTTAGATGTTGATGTACACTGAAGAAAATATCATTTCACCAAACCATGTGTTTTTGTTGAAAAAACAACCATTTGCAGAAAATGATAAAACATACAAAAATGTTAGAAATTTAGACAAAGAATCGTATATATACATTGCTCATTGAAAAAGCCCACAAATTGCAAGGGTGTAAGGAATAGAGACCCATCTTGTTAACAGAAACAATCATTTTAGTTGGTAGTAAATAGAGCAATATTGCAGTGTGAATGAATGAAGATAAGTTACATAAAACACAGAGTAGAGATGAAGAGATTCATCATGGGAGTTTCTTGATAAAGCCCATGTTAGTGTTAGTATGATTTCTGACTAATAGTGTTTAGAACAACAGGTGTATAAAGCAACAGTCGAGAGAGAAAAGAGGGGTGCTCGATCATTTGTTGAAGAACAAATTCCACTCAATAGATATATTGAGGCCATTGTTAACAGAATCAAGCCGGTAGATCCATTTTTGTTCCAGTTTTTGTAGTGCGAGATCTCTGTTTCCTCCATGGAATGGATTATTGACAGTTTGGAGCACTACCCAGAAAAGGTCGTTATGACTGTGTTTTTTCAATTTGTAGTGAGCCACTAGGGGCTTGTCATCGACTAGATTTTTAAGGCAGGAGCGATGTTCGCAGATTCGTTGTTTTATCTCTCTCTTGCATTTCCCAATGTAAATTAGATTGCAGGGACTCTTAATGGCGTATACTGACCATTTTGTTTTACAGTTGGTGAAATTGGGAAAGGTCCATCTTATGTCCTTGAGGTCAATCTGTTTTATGTTGTTGGTCAGGGAACATACTGAACAATTATCACATCTGAAATTACCTCTGACGGGAGGGAGATTCCAAAGGGTAGTTTGGGAGATTTTTTCTTTTGTCTTATCTTCGTAGGTATGCACAAGACGGTCTTTAAGGTTTCTGTTCCATGTAAATGCAAATCTAGGTTTCATGGGTTTAAAATCTTCTGTGTGGAGTGTATCCCAATGACGAAGAATAGTTTTTTTGAGGGGATTGCTGATGGCAGTAAATGTGGTTACACATGTCATCTTGGTTTTGTCTTGTTCTTTGGGTGCTGGTGTGGGGCATCTCTCTCTGTCGGTGTGTTTTGCTCTTCTGCGAGCTTGACGTATGATGTGACTCGGGTATCCACGTTCTTTTAAGCCGGGTACTTAGATCATTACTTGTGGTTTTATAGTCTTCGTGTGTACTGCAGTTTCTTCTCAATCTGAGAAACGGGCCAAATGGAAGATTTGTCTTGAGACCCGCTGGATGAAAGCTGCTATATTCTAGGAGAGTGTTTTTGGAGGTTGGTTTCCTGTAGAGAGTAGTGGCTAGACAATTGTTGGAAGCTTTGTAGATGTCCAAGTCTAGGAAGGGGATCCTACTGAGATTGTAGTTGATTGTGAATTTTATGCATGGGTTACGTGCATTTATCCAATCTTTAAAAATGGACAGTTGTTCAGTGGTGTCTTTCCAGGTCATGAAAACATCATCGATGTACCTGCACCAACATCCGATGGAGTCCTTAAATGGGTTGGACTCGTGGTAGATGGATTGTTGTTCGAAAGTGTCCATGAAGAGATTGGCTACGTCGGGGGCAAAGGTCGCCCCCATGCTGGTACTGTGACATTGTTGGTAAAACGTTTCCTCATAGATAAAGTAGTTTTCCATCAGAGCTATCCTAGTACATTGTAACAGGAATGAGGTAGGTGGGTCCAGGTGTGGCCTTCTGTTCAAGTAAGTCGCTAGGACAGTTATACACTCTAATTGAGGTATACTAGTATAGAGTAACTCTACATCTAGAGTCACCAATAAATCATTACTGCCGACAGTTACTGTTCTTAACTTCTTTATCATTGCTGTGGTGTCTTGAATATACAATGGCATACAGCTAATGAATGGTCTCAGGAAGTGATCGATGTAGATTGAAAGAGTTTCGAGGATAGACCCAATGCCAGCGACTATTGGGCGGCCTGGAGGGACATCAGCATCTTAATGTACTTTTGGAAGCAGATAGAAGGCGGGGATGATTGGATGACGATTTATCAGAAAGGTCTTTTCGTCTTCATCTATCCAACCCTCTTGCCAGGCATGGCACATCAAACTCTCAATTTCTGCCAATAGTCTAGCAGTGGGATTCGTAGGTATCCGTCTGTAAAACTTGGTATCGGATAATTGTCTGTTGACCTCATTGTTGTACAGGACACGACTCCAAAGGACAATACCTCCGCCTTTGTCTGCCGGTTTAATTATGAAAGTATGGTCACTTTCTAATGATTTGAGAGCCAGGCGTTGTTTTCTGGTGAGGTTGTCTGTGTACTGGGTTTTCTTGTTGTCAAAAATCTTGTACATTTCCAGTAGAATGCGGTTTTCAAAAGTGAGGATCTCTGGGCACACCATAGATGCTAGCGATGTGAAGGATGATGGTGGTCTTAGTCCGGTTGTTTTTGGTGGTTCTTTTTTGGGACTATCTCGAAAGAAATAGCGAAGGCAGATAGTTCTGAAAAATGTACATAATTCAACTTCTGTGCTCAATCTGTCGGGCTGTGTTGTAGGTATGAAGCTCAGGCCTTGCTGAGGATGTTTATTTCATCAGAGGACAGGATGTGATCACTTAAATTTAAAATCGGAATTACCATGTCTGGGGTGGTGGGACCCATTGGCGGGTTCGCATTTGGTGGGGTCCTTGATATCTTGGTCGTCCACGTCTTCCGCGCCCTTGAAAAAATTGTGGTTGTTGATTTTGGCCTGGGTTAGGCACTGATAGACCACTAGTCATAGAGTCAGAGTCGCTACTGTGGGAGCTATTGGAGAAGGTCACAAATTTCTTGTTGTTCTTTCTTCTTGGATTTTGCCTATTGTTTGACGCCGTTTGGTTCAGTTGGTCATAAAAGCCTGCGACAAGATAAGGATAGGTTTTCTCTTCTTTGTAGTATTTTATATCGTTTTGCAATTTCCAAAGTTTTTTATCAATTGTGAACTTCTTGAATTTGGTTATTTGGTTAGCTCTAAGACTCCCTGTTCTTCGCGCATTTATTTGTCCTTACTTGGCTACCGGGACCACGGCTATTTCGCTAAGTTACAACCTTGCCCCTCATGGTCAATTTACTTTACATGTACAATCTAGTCACAAGCGCGATCAGCACTCTTCTAAACCAGCTGCATGCTCTAAGCCCATTCACATTTTTGCATTCACCCATATCACTATAACCCATGCAAATTTCACGGGTGACCACTCAAACCATGTGAACGAGCAAACTTAGAAATCAATACTATTCATCCCTCGAGTTTTGTCACAAGACTGGGCAGGGCCCCTTCCTCTGCATGGATGTCCGCCTTCACTCTTGCATTACAAAGTCATGCTTACCTCTGCAGCTAGTTATACGCACTCTGTATTACATACATCTGTGTCCCTTTTCAACAGGACTCTCACAGTAACCAGACGTAGCCATTAAACCACGGCTCCCGGCACAATTTATTTCGACTTGAATTCAAGATCGATCCTGCAAGGTAATACAATCCCTTGTTTCTACCCCCTTTCTCTATATCACATTCAATGTGCTAGTTCCCTTGAACCACAAAAATTCTTTTGAATCTCTTTAGCAACCACTGAGATCACCTATCCACTTTGCGGACTACAATCAACATGCCAGTCACTCAACCGCCGGCACCTCCAACAACAATCAGTCATGATGCTTGAACTACCTTAGGTAGGCTGTTCTTCCCGCAGTGTCCCCCTTTTGTGCAATTTTACTTTGCCTTTTCCAATGACCTCCAGATCTAACACCCCATCCTATGTTTTACCAATTACAGGCGCATGTTATTCTCCTTACGGCACCTTTGTGCTCCAATTTCCCTCAGTCCTGACGACAGTGCAGTGCCATTACCAGCAAGTCACGACCACTCCAACCGCTGGTTCTTTCCACCTATCCACCGCACCAGAAACACCTCAATTGTTTGTGTCAACCATGCTTGTGTACTGCCTTATTATTAGCAATACATAAAATCACAGTCACTTGAATTGTACTAACCCACTGAAATATGTACAAAGTATTGTGATCTATATACAATATTTTTTGTGCCCAGGACGGCATATGTCATTATTTTTAACATTCTTTTATCGGATGTGAACTAATAAATTGCAGATCTTAACTGTCTCCCTTTTTCTGGAAGAGCATATTGATCTATACTATCCAAAGCTCCACTGCACCCTTTTAGACAAACCACCTTAGCGTCACTGACAAAGGTAGCCTTTGACTCCATTTCCTTTCGATATATTTACCTAAACCCTCCGGAGTCAGGCCCCCATCAAAAAAGAGGGTTCTTTTGCCCTTAGTGCACACTTGCTCGATAAGAGCTCCATCAATCACCCATCTATAATGTTTCAGCTTTTTGCCTGCAGAAAAAAAACATCTTGGTTTTGGTTTGGTTGGGTCGAAGATACGTGAATTTTTGAAAGATTTGCAACTTTCTTTGTAGCCCAAAAGGGGTAAGGTCCAATATGATAATATCGTCTGCAAATGCTAGCCAATGCAGGTGCAAAGAACCCTTTTGAACCACAAAAATTTTTGAATCTATCCACTGCTCACCCAAATCACATAAATATAAATTAAATAATGTGGCTGCAAAATTTCATCCCTGTTTTAATCCTAAATGAGTCATGCTGGATTCCGTCATGGCACCCTCCTGAGTGATTCTAACTTTGTATGCGGTATTGCTATGGAGCTTTGAGATCCAGTAGATCAATAGAGCTGGAATACCTAAAACAGCCATCTTATTCCACAAGAGATTCCTTATTACTGTGTCAAATGCGGCAGACATATCTATGAGAGCCATATACACTGGAGTAGAACCCTTGATCTTCGTACCAGCCAAGATGTGCGCAATTGTAGTTGCGTTTAGTACCATACTCATGCCTTTGCGGAAGCCAGTCTGAAATTTAGAATATATATGATGTAAGGAACATATATTTGTTCAACTCATAAGTATTAGGATGGAAAAAAATGTGGCTGCAGCATCAGTAAGCGAAATGGGGCGGTAGCTATATGGACAAGCAGGATCACCTTTTTGAATATTGGTACTATGATAGAGGTCACCCGTGTTTCCGGAAGAGAGAAAGTTGAGTAGATGAGATCAAATTTCTGTTTTAGAATAGAGGCCCATAACAGCGGGTTTGCTTTATATACACATGGCGGAATGCCATCTGGACCAGCGGCTCTAGAAGGGTTTTGCCTACCTATGGTCCACTCAATATCTTGGGTGGTCCACTTGAGGCATTGCATCTCAAGGTTCGGCGGTTTCTGATATCTTTAAAACGAGGTGGAAGTTGGAATTTGGTTTCAATATGAGCTTTCCATATATCCGCCAGAATCATGTTAGTAGAAGTATCATTACTTCATGAGTCTGGTTGCTTAATTACTGACCAAATTGATCTAGTATCACGTTGACGGATGAATCTAATCATTTCACAATTCTCCTTATAGTAACAAATTATTGATACCTTTCGCCTTATTTTTATGTTTGAAGAGTATGTTTTCTGAGAAATTGTTACTGAGAATTACCCAAGGCAACAGTCTTAAGATTTCTCAGCTCCCTATTCTTAATTCGTTTTAACATCTTCAAATTATAGTGAAACGGATATTTATCTGGTGGTTTGGTCTTTGGCATGGTTTTTGCTTAGAGGTCAGATAAGATAAAGCTTTTGAAACTATATTGGAAATAATGGTGTCACATCTGGGGTGGAGAGCACTGAAATAATTGGTCCCTCCAAGTTTTTTAAATCACTGGAAACTAAAACTGAAAGTTGATGGCATAGACTTAAATTTCATCTTAAGGAGATGGGATGACTATCAATTTCCAACAATTGTAGTACCTCAACCACAGAATGCATAGTGATAGGAATTGTTATAGTCAACTGTAAGAGGGCATGGTCACTATAATGTATCCCATGAACAATAACTGGATCGGCTATGTTTCCAATTGAGTGGTATACACAGAGAAAATCAATCATAGAGCACGCCACACCACGCCTTCATTTGAAATTGGGACCTAATCTTGAGATTTTGACAAAATCCATGTCCCAGTCATCAAAATTATCCGCCCATCTCTTCCCTCTCATCCTAGCCTTCGTTGCAACAGCATTCTCAGGAAGGGCTTCCTCCTTGACCTCATCTAGACAAGAGGAATTAAAATCACCACCAATGATAATATCATAAGTATGATTTTCAATAAATGCATTTTCCAAAATATTGTCCAGTTCGTCAAATATAGCCTCAAGAGCAACTTTAAGCGGGTTCCAGCATATACTCATCAATAGATACGATTTCCTAATCCTTTCTTTTGTAGTCCTATCTACAGCTAATATGTTCTCGGATGAATAGATGAGCCTAGTAGTACAATCTATGGTATTATTGATTGCTACATCTAAACCGCCCGAGGGACGACCCTCCCGAGCTTTGTAGGCCAGTGAGTATGTTCTAAAGCCCTGTAGAACTAGAAGCTCGTTTTCATAGTTTCAGGGAAAAAAATAACATTAGGCATTTGGGAGTGTTGAAGAGAAACAAACCACTTGGAGATATTATGGTAGCCACATGAATTCCATGAAAATATAACAAGGTTATGACTTAAATGGCGCTAGGCAGGTTTGTTAGTTGGTTTGGTCGCAAAAAATGGATTTCATTAAAGGTTCCATCCATGACCAGTCTTTAATATTACTGGCAATGGATTAAAGCTGCGAGATATTCACTTTTTCATCCACTTGGCCACCTGTTCCTCCAGTAATCCGCTCCTCTTCCACCCCCTGACTGATATCCTGGAAGTGCAAGAATTCAAGGGCTACATCTTCTGCGTTGAATGTATGCAATTTAAGTCCTAGAGTTCGTCCCTATGGGACCGGATACATTTAAGAATGTTTGCACGAGATAAATAACAAATCATTCTATAATTGTTATGGCGTGATAAAGATATTCTTTCAAAATCCTTTGAAGTTAATATTCTTAGCAATGGAATACGGGAAATTAAGTCAAGTACAAAGGTGCGGTTGATTCTTGCATTTCCAAGAATCTCAGCCGTGCCTTCCAAACCAATGATATTCAGTACGGGTATAGCGGTCTCACATATGGTCGAGGCAGTAACAGGAAGATCTGCTGTAACAGCAGGGAGTGAGATAGTCACAGGCACACATGATGGAGTTTTTCAGGGACTATCGCCTTAACGATTTGCGTCAAATTGTCCCCCCAAGTTGAAGTTCCGTCACACCAGAAGCGCTTGATGGACACGAGGCAAGTCAATTTTTTTGATCATTTGAATATTTGGAAGTTGAGTTTCGGACACAGGTGCGGTTAATAATTTATTTAGCGACTCTGGAGTAAGCAAGCCATCTGCAAAGGCTTTTCTCAGAGTATCTAAAATTTGAGCATGAGATTCCCTTTGGGGAGGCATTTCTTTATGAAACAGTACCGCATCTCCCGCTGTTACGCCATTATACAAAATTGTTATTGGGGCATTAGCAGCAGTAGAAACGTTATAGTATTTTGAGCAGTCCAATGAAGAGGTGTTAGAAAATAGTGAGAACTATTCTCCTGTAAAATATGATTTGAGTTGGGAATTTGTGGTGGCCGAAAAGGTAGCGGCTGTTCGGACAGGAAACCTGAACTATTTCTTTAACACCTGGGCGCCATTCTTGGACTACACCTAAAAATACCCATGCCTCACCAGAAGACCCCGTGTATGTATACAAATGTGGGAGGGGTGTCCTGGCTGTGGGAGTCAGAGCTAATTGCGATTTATTCAATGCAAATCAAATCTGTAGTGTATTAGCTACCCTTCAGTGGTATTATTTATGCATATCCTAGGGTAGGTGTACATAAAAAAGGAAAATAATAATACACATGCGCTAGCTTGTTTGTAAGAAGAGGTACATCTTTAATTTAAGTTACTGTCCTCATCCACTTGACTTATTTTATAAAGAGATGAGTTCAATATGCATAGGTGCAATCAACCCGCACAAATAACACACCAACATAAAAATTGTGCGGTGAGCATAAATCAAAACCAAAACAAATTGATATATGAATATGCATGGTAACAGTAATAGAGAGAGACCCATATACAATTTTAATACATTCTGTTCTCCTCCTTATTTGCCATGTTATTACATCAGGTTTTTAGACATGTTATCCTAACCAAAGTAGAACTAACAAAACCTATTGTTCTTCTAAAATGAAGACCTTGGATGGGTCTAACATAGCCAGGCTAAAGGGTGACCAAAAATAATGGATCGCCGTCACTGAAATAAAACCAAACAAAGATTTTTAGGGGACCTAACAGCACCGCAGCGTGTGAGGGTCCCAGGATGTTTCGGCTTTCAGTGGGTCACAGCCTTCTTCATGGAGCCAAGGTAAGGTTTCCCCTTGCACCGGACTGGGTCCTGGGTTGTAGCCAGGAGGCTAAGGATGCTTGGAATCGGGTGAATCCCTCATCTGGGATGTGGTAAGTACACCTCACAGCGAAGAGCTTGAACTTGTGATGAAAAAATCCAAAATGGACATCTGTATGTTCCTGGAGGTAGGCGAACTTGAAAAATGTGCTGTAGAAGCCTAGCACACGGCGGTGGAGCGGAGCTGCATAAGTCTGTTGTTCACGAGCCGCTGTGGATACGTGGAATAAGGATCTCGATGGAACTCAGAATGAAGCTGTGTCCCCAGAAGACCCCCTCTAACACGCTGGCTCCAATGAGGATTGAATTGGCAGCAAAGGGGCACCGGAGCTATTCCGAACTATAATCAGGGGGCCCTGCGGGAAAGTGACTACTGCTAGTTCCTTGATCAACTTGCGCCTACCCCGTCATGCGGGGTGTTCTCTGTCAAATTGTGCGATTGAATAATACAATGCCAACGTCAATGTGTTTTCTGTGAATACTTTAATAAAATGTTTTGTTGAAAAAAAAATAAGATTTGAAATCTGAGCAGCCAGTAGACCCCTTGTCTTTCCAAAATCTGTTGTTAAAGCAAGAACACTAGCTTCAGGCAAAGCAGTCATTGCATTCCGCAAGTTCGAAATATGGTTAACGTCTGCATAAGAAAGATGTTTATCATCTTTAACCCATCTATGGGTGTATGATTGTTTCCTTCCTTCAGTTGGAAAATAATTAACATTTTTTGTTTCTTATTCCTCCCCAAAATATGCCTGGGAGGAGTTTGTTCCTTTGTTGGAATACTATGAGCAGCCTTAGGTGATTTGGCGGGAGGAATCTTCTCTGATTGCAATATACCTTCAATTATCTTCTTCCCGGTTCCCAATGCATTGGATTCCAGGTTCGTTGTGTGACTATTTCCTTCTATTAGTTGGAGATGAGATTGGCTCTCCTCGTTAAGATCTATTATTTTATCCTCAATATTAATAGCACAAATATGTTTGATGTTAGAATTATGCGCATTAATTTTAACGGCTGGCTTATTTTTAGATTTTTTTTATCTGTACCTCAGTGGATTTTCTTCTATTTTCTTTGTCTTGCTGCCCGATTTTGCAATCTTTTGTTGCGTCGAGACAGGGAAGCGACCAATCTATTAGAGTGCTCCACAGGGCAATCCCCTATGATCTCCTGTTCTATAATGTTCATGAGGGCAGAGGGACTATCCGAAACCTCATTCACCTGCTGCAGTGGTAGTTATTGGATCTGAACGAATTTGAGGAGTGTTTAGCTTCAAGTCATGTATTGCAGATTTGAGTTCTTTAATATCGTCTGCGATACATGTCAAAATGTAGCCAGATTCAGTAGAACTATCCGAATTAAAAGCAGTTCCTTTCCACGGGTACCCCTTCTTGATGCTTCAGTGCTATTTTGCCAGAAGCAGGAGTTAATTCAACAGCTTTACTCTGAGTTCCCTTATCGAATGTCATTGTATTTGTTTGAGAAGAAGTAGAGCAACCAACCTTGATTGCCCGATAGGATTCCTTTTCAGTTTGCCTACAGGATTCCCTGGTTATAATGAAGCATTCTAAACAATTGAGTTTAGTCAGAATATCACTAATGGAAGGATTGATACCTCACATCTCGAGATGTGTGCCCTCATGTCCTTTATCAAGGAGATCCAAAATACGAATAATGACAGGAAAAGTGTAGGGACCCTGCGTGTCAGATGTTGAAGATGGATTAAGAGCAGGGGAAGGGCACTGGGCAATGTCATGTGGACCTTCATCACTTGCCAGGGGGAAATTACTTGGGTTTTGACCTTGTTGCTTTGAGACATGAAGATCAGGGGAAGGAAGCTGCGGAATGTCATATGGACTTTCATCGCTTTCCAGGAGGGATTGCTTGGGTTTTGAGTTTGGTACCCATATACATCGTTATTCATGCTTTCATGGTGACGTGGGTCAATGGAACCTTTCCCCTGTTTACCACTCATAAGAATGGCTGAGACAGCAGAGCTTCTAGGGGGGATGACAGCTGGATTTTTTCCAGAAAATAAATTAACATGTTACATACTTCGAGAACGCTGGATTAAAGAGTTAATAAGACCTATGGAAAGCCTTACCCGTTTATCTAATTCAGCCATCACCCCCGGTACTACCAAGGATATATCGTTTATGGCCTCATTATTCAGGTCCAATGAATTTAGTGAACAGGGTTTTTGAGAATGGGTGAAAGCATTTTCCAGAGATGCATTTAGATAGTTCGAACTCCTGAATTTCCTGAGGGGAAAAGGAGGTTGCATCAGCATTTAATGCTTTACCTGCAGTAAGATGAACCTCTTGCAACGGGGTGGCGGAAGGGGCAGATTCCCCATTATCAATACCCAAGGGGCCCAGGGCGGGATTAACATCAGTAATAACATCGCCCTTCTTTAGTACGTCCTTAACAGATCCCAGACTACTACCTAAGACCGCTGGAGTGCCCAAGGTACTACGATTGGACATAGCGGACTCCACACATCTTCCGCTTGCCATGTTATTAGGTAAAAAAGTTTTGTTCGAACAAAATTAGCATGCACCGGTGAGCTTAATAGTGAAAGGAAACTCAAACACGCATGAGCAAAGCGCTATTCAAGAACAGTTGCGCAACAATAATTTCAAAATAATTCTTTGTAGCAGAGGGCTCAGTAAGTACATTAGTTTTACAGCACCACTAACAACTGCAGTATTTACCGGTCCCGAAAGATACAGCATTCACATACGGGTGACTCGCTTCTCTGCATGCCATGCCCTGCGCCAGCCCAACAGCCACACTTGCGGCACACTTCCGATGTGTGTGAGCGCAATGTGCGTGCACGGCAGTTAATATGGAATGCCCGGTACTGGAGGGAGGAGACAAACCGGCCAGGGGGCAGAGCTGCAGGCAGAAAATAACAAATAGTTGCAACACACGCAACATAAGGGTCCAAAGCAAAACCCAATCGGTTCAAAGCAAGAGTCTTAAGTATTTACTTCAGAATCCCAAAACGTGGTTATGAAGCAATATGCAGTAGGCGGGGTGTTTCCACGCCGACTCTTCACCTTGCCGACGGGTCAATGCAATGCAGCAGAGCGTTCCTCAGCCCAACAGCCACACTTGCGGCACACTTCCGATGCACGCCCTGGGTTTATTCTTCAAGAATGTATTTCTTTTTCCCTTCTCTTTCTCAATTTGGTCTGGCTGCCGTCACCCTCTGCTATGGAGAGGACACCCTTTAAATTTTGCGCGTCATGTAATGGCAAGTTTCCGTGGAAGGACACCCATGACCCTTGCAATCAGTGTCTACCTCGAGACCACGACGAGCACTCAAGCAAGTCCTGCAAGCTCGACCGAAAACGTTGACGGACAGGCTAACTAAACGGTGGGTGGCCTACGCGATGCAGGCCGAAAGCCAGTCCCCCGTTGGTGCTGTCGTTTCGGACGATGAATCCATCGGCAGCCATGGCTCTGAATTGGAAGCAATCGACCTTTCGGCGGAAACTTCATGCTCCCAAATGCCCGCCCCTGGCCCCGCCAGACAGGCCCCCGGCTCTGTTGTGGGGAGTTAATACCCCAGCGATAAGGTCGCACATGCACTACAATTACATAAACACACAACCCTTAAGGCCTCCTCAACGGAGTCATCAAAGAAGCACACCACGCCAACAGGGTTGCCGAAAACTTTGGCGCTTCCTGAAACTTGCGGTCGGCGCCCTCCAAGCAACAGTCTTTACAGCATACTACTGGGCATTCCTCAGTAAAGGGCGTTCACCCAAAAAAACATATGATCGCCAACACACCTTCCAAGGGCACACAAGCACCTAAGGCTTCTGTGGAGTCGTCGACCACAACGGCGCCATAAGGCGCATCGAGACCTTCCATTCAGCCACCGAAAATCTGTGAAAGCCTTGCGCTTATTATTTCGGCAGCTACAGAACACAAGGGCACCCTCTCTCGTTGAGAGGAGTATTCTGAAGCCCCCAGCTTCTCGAAGGCCTTATTAGGAGAATCCCCCTCTTCTGGGCAATCTTTTCCACCTCCAGACACTTTGGCATCTTCCCTGTGGACTAGGGAGAGATTTGAAAACTATTTGGACAAAATGGCCCAATTTATTGACTTTTCAGACAAATATATCACTCCCAAAAGACCTAGGCAAGAGGAATCCTGCCCCATTCCACATAAATTGCAGAAATGACCCATCTCTGCACAAGGCCACCAAGAGGATATCTTGGATGTCTCGGAGCAGGAGGATACTTATGAGGACATTAATTTATTTGCTCAGGACACAACTAACCAAGACCCAGACTGGGATCAGTATCAGTCAGGGGATCTGGGCCCTTGGCTATCACCAACACACACCCCCTGAACCAAACATCATTTGTCTATATACTCCTTCTTCACCTCCACAAAGAGAGTCGTCACTTGTGGATGACCAAATGTTATTGAATGCCATTTCAAAGAGGGCGACCGATTATTTCACGATTGCAACACATGAGACAGCCCCTGACTCTGACTTTGTTGAGGATATCCTTAAGGAGAAGGCCATCCCCTTACTCAATTCTATAAAGAAACGCCTAGCTCCTTCTTTGTTGTCACCGTCCCTCACAAGGGCGGTCAGATATTTTCTGCCATCTGCTTCCGTCCGACTATATGTACAGGGTCTTGCCACACCGGACTTGCTGGTGGTTATAACACTAAGAAGAGGGCCGGGGTTCCACTGTCCACGGCAGAAGCACCTCTGGATAAGTATTGTAAGAAATGTTATGCCCTCAGAAAACGAATCCCTGCCTCTGCGGCCTAATCAACTAGGTTCCAAACAATATAACTCTCATGGCAAGCTACAGCGATGTCCAATGGGGCCTAGTCCAGGATGGCCATCAAGAGGTCCCAGAGCCCACCCGATCACGCCTGCTGGGGGTCGTGGCTGAGCGCAGACGGGTTACCCACAACATATTAAACAATACTCTGGACTCTGCTGAGACTGCTTGTCGCACTCTATCCCAGGGGACTTTACTTAAGAGAGACACCTGGTTGAAGAACTCCGGCTTTAAACCAGAAACTCAGGCCTCTCTTATTAACAAATCAGTCAAGTACTCCATCCTTTTTTGGAAAGTTGTCGATGACGCCCTGGAGACTGCCAAGAAGGAGCATGAAACGCTGAAATCACTCAGCCAGATCACGGCCAAGTCCTTCCACCAACCTGGAGGCTCCCCTTTCGTGTACAATCTTTCTCCTGGTTTCCCCATGGACAATATGGCTCAGGAAGTACCCCCTGGTCCTCCAGCCAAGGCTGTTCTAGTAACAGCCAGTATCAACAGAGGTCCTCGTAGAGGCAGGAACTCTACTCCTAGAGGCTCCCAGGCCTCCACCACGTGACTCGCCGATTCAGGTCCCCTCTCATGCCCAATAAAACATTCCGATGATGATGACACACATTTTTATTAATCTCAATAACCCGCATGAATTTCCTGTTGTGTTAACTATCATGTTAGTCACTTTTGTTTATTTTAATAACACTTTACTTAATTATGTTTCTTACATGTTTTACTTCTTGGTGATTCCAATGTATCGAGTGAAATTGGCAGTTTTCACACTTTAGATTTTTCTTTTTCAAATTACTTCTCAGCTACTCCTTTAACATTTCCCAGTATCCTCACCATTCAGTTTTTCAGTTTTATACATGACTGTGCTATCAAATTGTAGATTTCACACTTCTATCGTTGTGGCAATGATTATGCTTGTGTTGAGGAACTCCAACACAGTATTGACATGAAAGTTCATGCAAGACACTTGGTTAGATGTTTTAGTTGGCTAACGAGATGCTGTTGCAAGGCGAGCTGGTGCTATAGATTTAAAGGCATTATGGACAGAGAAGAGGTATTTACAAAGCATCCTATTTCCAAATAGAAATCGATTTAGGAAGCCACAAATTTGACATACGAAACTTAGAAAATATATATTACGAATATCAGAAGTTGGGACTGTATTAATTGCGCAGTTTGAAGCTTTGACATTGCGACAAGTCCATTACACTTGTGACCGATAATCATGGACAAAACAGTATACATTGTGTATACATGATAATGACCATTTCTGTTCTGCTCATTCCTGCTGTGTTCTACACATATAGAGAGATAATATTTTATGACCTACAACGTTATGTGTACTTAACATTAGAATGTTTTTTACTGGAACTATAATAATTATTAATAATACAAAAATGCAACGTAACATACCCATGCTTCCATATCCATGCTTGAATCAACTTGTATGCTGCCTGTATTCCCAAATGTGTTTGTGAGCAGGCTGACTAGGGTATCGGAGGAGGCTATGCTGTAGTACTTTCAGGTGACATTGGCAGTTTCATAAATTCCTCAGGTACCTCATTGTTCCTTATTTCGACATACAATGCAGTACGACATGTTAATGTTATTTTGAATGCACATATCGTTTTTTTTTTAATTATAACACTTAAGTATTTACAATTGTTAGAAATCTTGAAAAGAATATTGTCTGCTTTGCTAGCGTTGGTGGGCTTGTGTGTGGCTCTGCTTGGGCAGGAGGCGTAATACAAGTGACCTCAGAACTGGAGTAACATGACACGCACATACAGACATGCTCAGTCTTATGAGACAATGTGCACCCCAACACTTGCAATAATGCTGCAAGTGCTGCAACTACAATTGACACAACGTTTACGAGACCAGAGCAGTTCAACTGAAATAAAAACCAATAATTTTGAGACCATGAAGACCAATGTATGCAAGTAAAGGGATGTGCTATTAATGATGTTTTTGGGTTTAATGTGTGGAATTGTAAACACATGGCATGTTGAAGAGTGTTGTCTGGTTCTGGCTTGGTGGTGAATTGTTGCATATCCTTCTAGATTCGATGCAATGTTAGTTTATGGGGATTTTCCCAGTTTGAAATATAACTGACATAGTAATGTGAAAGGTGAATGGCCAAATGCATTACATTATGTTGGTATGAAGTATGCAGATTTTGGTAGGATCTGTCCTAAAAACAAAATGTGAACAACTGCAAGCATTGTGTTTTGTATATTAGTATACCATTTCTTTCAATGAGTATATTTGATTTAGTGTGTGGGATTTAGTGTTTAAGATGTGTGTGAATACAAGCATATTTTGTAGTTATGTTGAGTTGGCTAATGTATAAGGAATAAATGCTATTCACACTTGTAAAATGTTAAATGGAAGGTATGAAACATGCAGCATTTATTATGCATTACAGGCGAGTTGCAGAAGACGTATATTGTCGTTAGTAGTTGATTCCTGGATACACTCCGTGCATGAGAACCTATTATAATGTGGCTATAACTCTAATTTTGATTTCATAAATCTTGACATTCTGTGGCATGGACATCGAGAAGTAAAGTGGTATGCCATAATGACATTTGTGAAAGATAAAATTACATCTGTTGGGAGTTGCTACAGCTATTCTGCTGCCTCCATTTGGATGGAACAACCTATCCTCATGAAAGGGAATACATTGTCTATCTAAAGCAATATAGCTAAAGCCAGGTGAAACATTAATAAATACACCTGTACCATGATGCAGTACCACACATTTCAAAGATTGAACATTTAATGTTGTAGCTCGTAATCCTGCTAATTATAGTTGACATTATTTCATAGAAGCACAACATGGCATAATAATATAATAACAGTTTTGCAAGTTGCTTGTGTTTTATGCAATGTATGCAGCAATTAATTTCATCATTAAATTGTTTACCATGAACTGATATTCACATGTGGTGTCAGTGTTTGTGGATTCTACAATAGTGCATGCAGTGGTACAAGAAATAGCAGTCGATTGGGGCGTGGAGTGTGGATAGTGACCAAGTCTAGATCTGCTGATGGTGTGTGGAATTTAGAATTGGGCAGCAATCTAAAACGTGGTGTTATGGTATTTATAATAATCTCAATATGTTCTGAAGAGCTTTAGGGTGGCTTTAGGGTTGGTCACCCTAAGTTACCTGGGGACCACAGACATGAACCCCTTGCTCACTCTGCCCAAAGAGGCACAGCTCCACCTCACTGATGAGGTCCAACAAGGCTGAAACACATGTATGGGTTTGCTGTTGGTACTCTTGTTCAAAGGAGGTTTGCCTGGCATTTCGGTGCTGGACTGCCCTTGTGGGCAGGACAAAGACTGATATGCAAATGGATATTCCTCCTTTTTGAAAAGTAGAGTGAGCTAAAAGCGATGGCTGCAGAATCTCTCAGTGGGTAAAAACCACAGAACAGGTTATCATGCCATGTTCTTTCGAGAGAGGGGTGTCTGCTACCTTTTTTGCAACTTTTTTACATTAGTTTGGTATTCAAAATAATGTTCAGCGGGCAGCGTTCAACTACAGAGCATTTTCCAGGGTTTCCTATATTAGGCAAATTCACCGGATTTTCCACACGTGTCTGCTCGAGTTGCTGTCGCTGTCATTTCTGTGCTCTTCTGAACATTGGACCGCTTCAGTCACATTCCCACAGCCTGCACCGCTTGGAAAAGGAACCTGACTTGCTCCACCTGCTCTCCCCGGTACTCGCCAGCCACCAGGATCACAGACCATATAAAAGGAGATTCTCTCTCTCACAGGACATCTTCTCCGTTTGCCACTTCCGCTGCGCAACCTCTGCAATTCAGGTTCATTGCAATGAAGACCCTCTCCGGACCGGACTATGCATTAACAGCAGCAGGGTTCTGGCTTCTTCTGTCCTCTGCTTGTGCAACTGCAACTTTGACTGTCAATTCCTCCACCTTCCTGTTCTAGTGAGCTGCACCTGAGAAGGCTTTGTACATTCAAAAGTTCCGCTCAGGTGTGGGTCATTTGAACCACTAGACTGCGCTTTGAGCTTTTTTGCCTTCGAGCTCCTCTTCTTCGTCCCAGTACCTAGAGCATTGTGGAACTTGAAGTTCCCAATGTTCGGATGATCTTTTTCATTAAAGACCTCAGTTCTACAGTAATCTATTAAAATTGTAGGGTCCCTAGGGAAATTATTAGAGGGGTTCTTCCAATTCTCCTGACCCGGTTCCCCACTCATGCGATCCTCCCGCAGAACCACCACCCCCAGGGTCAGGTTCAGGAAGCGTCTGCCTTTCCCTGGCCATGTTAGAAGGGTTCCAGGCCAGGGTTTCTGGGATAATCCCATCTGATTCATCACATAACTTTCCCCTATTGTCACCGGTTTTCACAGCCTCTTAGGAATCGGGAAAGGAATTGCCTTGTTCTTTTCCTTTACGATGTTCAACTGAAAACCAATAGGGCTGTAAATCTAAAAACCAGCGTTCTTGGATTGGTATCTTTTCTCAAACTCAACCATTTAAGGGGAGAATGGTCCGTTACTAGTTGAAATTTCCGACCCGTTAGTATTTCAACTGAGTTATAGTCCATTGACTAGCTAGGGCTTCAAGTTCTAGAGTGGCACATTTTTTTTCTTGTGGAAATTAATTTTATACTAATGTGTAGAGTGGGATGTTCTATACCATCGTGTATTTGTGACAATACAGCCTCAAGGCCAGTATGTGACGGATCTGTTTTCAGAGTAAAGGGTCTATTTAAATCTGCCACCTTCAAGACAGGTTCAGTACATAGGATCAGTTTTAATTTGTCAAAACATACTTGGTCTTCAGAATGCCATCTAAGTTTTTGGGGTTCTGCATTCTTAAGTTTGTCTGTAAGAATGGAAGTGATGGAAGTGAAATTAGGGAAGAACCTTCTATAGTAACCAATAAGACCTAGGAAGGCCTGTAGTTTTTTCTTAGTCTTGGGAGCCTGAGTCTCTAACGGCTCTAACATTCTCAGTCTGAGGTTGAACCAATCCATTTCCCACAAGGAAACCCTGGTATTTTGCAGCCGATCTAGTAAGATGGCACTTCTTCGGATTAGCAGTAAGTCCAATTTTCTTTAAGGTTCGGGTAACCTGATATAAATGTGACTTATGTTCTGGACATGTTTTACTATGTATAATAATATCATCAATGTAGGCACCACAGAATGAAGTATATGGTTTAAGAACATGGTCCATTAGTCTTTGAAAAGTAGCAGGGGCCCCATTCAACCCAAAGGGTAAAACCTTAAAATGAAACAAGCCTATCAGACTGGAAAATGCAGTATTAGGTTGGTCTATGAGGTTAACTGGCACCTGCCAATAACCTTCTGTTAGGTCAATAGTAGAACGGTATACTGCATATCCCAATTTATCGATTTTAAGTCATCTATCCTAGGCATAGGGTAGCTATCAAACTGATATCTCATTGACTTTCCTAAAGTAGATACAGACGTATTGCCCACAGGTTACCACCTGTGAATTGTTGGGTTTAGCATCTAGTACAATAGGAGCGGATCCTGGTCTAGGGGAGGGTTCAATAATATCTGCTTTCATCATAGACTCTAATTCTTCTTGAATAATGTGTTTCTTACTCAGGGATTCTATAAGGTTTCTGATGAGCAACCTTCCTGGTAGGAGTACGAATAGGATGATATCTCTTTTATTCTACACAGTTCAGCTCTAAACACACCAGGGAACTGTTGTGGGATCTTGTTTGTGATTTTGTGGCAAGTCAGGAGAAATTAATTGATTGGTATCATTTTCTTCAGACAACAAGCTTGTTAATATGACTGAAGTATTTTTAATAGGGTCTGCTTTCCATTCTTTAAGTGCAATAACATGGCAAATATGAATTTGTATCTTTCTGATTGGTTGAGATACTTTATAATTGTAAGGTCCCATCTGTTCTAAGATTTCATAAGGGTCATGCCATCTTGAAAGCATTGTATTTTCAGAGGATGACAGTAAAACCAATACTTTTTGACCTACTGAAAAATATCTCGCCACTGTTTTGTGTTCTAGTATTGCTTTTGATGTTCTTGCATTTGTGTCATATTCGTTTGGACTATATTTCGAACCAATGTCATGTTCTTTCAGATTTTGTGCAGTTTGGGATAATGGTATCCCAATAATGATAATGGTATCTCTCATTCTCCCCAAGACGTCTTCTCCGTTTACCACTTCCCGCTGCGCAACCTCTGCAATTCAGGGTCTTTGCACTGAAGACCCTCTCCAGACCGGACTCTGCATTAACAACAGCAGTGGTTCTGGCTTCTTCTGTCCTCTACTTCTGCAACTTTGACTGTCAATTGCTCCACCTTCCTGTTCTAGTAAGCTGCACCTGAGGAGGCTTTATACATTCAAAAGTCCCGCGGAGGTGTGCGTCATTAGAACCACTAGACTGCACTTTGCAGTTTTTGGCCTCTGAGCTCCTCTTCTTCGTTGCAGTGCCCATGACATTGTGGGAGTTGAAGTCTCCAATGTTCTGATCATCTTTTCCACTAAAGACTTCAGTTCTACACTAAGCTATTAAAACTGTAAGGTCTCTATGGAAATTATTAGAGGGGTTCTCCCAATTTTCCTGACCCGGTTCCCCTCTCATGTGATCCTCCTGCAGAACACCACCCCCAGGGTCTGGATCAGGAAGCATCTACCTTTCCCTGGCCACATGAGAAGCCAGGGTTTCTGGCATAATCACATCTGAATCATCACAGTACATTTGCTAAATTATGTTTCCATAATCAGACTCGGTGTACCACTGTTGACCACCTACTGTATCGCACTATCGCACGTAAATTAATGGCATCCCTGTTTGATGAATTGTTGCACCACTATATTTGTCTGCTCCTCTCCTAGATTAATTGCTTGATTTAGTGTTGCATCACTTGACCTACTGTACCAATGTTGGTTTAACTCCACCCAGGTGATATTGAAATATCCTGAGAAAGGACTGGACATTCATAAAGATGGTAGGACTTGGTCATAGTTTGTAACCTATGCTTTTCCATTTGTGTACTGTCAAGAACAGTGCATCCTTCTGTCCCTATTTTGTTTCCCTACCCTCCCTCCGAGGGTGTAACTCATGGCTAAGGCTGTACGATTTAGCGTCTGCTACTCATTCCTAATCTGCAAACAACAAACGTTTACCATCCTTACACAAACTCTGTCTAGCATTACCGCTCATCTTACCAACATGACCAGCCTACAACGCAAAAGAGGGCAGGAAAAATCAAATATAAAAAATTACAACACCAGTACAATCGACCAAGAATGATGAAGGGTCCATGCACAATAGGGAACGCAACCAATGCATGCAAATGAGAGGCCCAGATCCCCATCTTTCCTCTGAGAAACGTACACTCTTCTCCACTGCAAGCCACATGGATCGAGGATCATTAACTGATATCTGCAACCAAAACACACTCTTCATAACAAACAGACATACTATGCCCTATCACACAGAGAAGAATGTTCAGAATGACCCAACACCAACCGACTAGCACTATGCAGCGAGGAACCTGCACCAGTAACGCAGCAACCTTCAACCACTGACTATCCAAATTCTACAGAGAAAGAGGAAGGGTTAGAAACCCCCCCAATAACTGGCCTGACACCAGGCTGCAAAATGAGACCTGAATGCAAAGAATAATAATTTACACTACCCCTGATTACTGAAGCATGGTTAGCTGATGACTACAAAGTGACAGCAAACAAAATGATCCCGAACAATTTAAAACTCCTCCAAGCGATCACATAAGGAATGCCCCAGATCCTCCAAATCTTTGACATCTCAGATAAAGTAGCTCACCTTGTGGTGGAACTCTAGTACCTAATCATTCTTGGGAACTTCAGTGTCTTGTTCGAGGTAGACAACCTAACCTCCTCCAAATGTTTGACCTCCTACATAGCCAACCTTCAACAAATAATCAAGAGAGCAGCACGTTCCGATGGCCATTCACTCTGTGCTATTTTCTGCGAAGGAGGGCTTAGTGCGAAGGAGGGCTTAGTAGAGTGGTCATCCCGTGCAACCATTTTGAATGAACACACACACTTGCAGACTCCAAACTCACTAAGGCAAACTACCATAGTCAGATGAAACATGAATGTACTCAGCTTTGAAGAACTCAGAACATTAATGGAGAAAGCCAAACCAAAACCACAAGAAACAGACAAGAACTGGATTTTTGAAGCTCTGGCCATCCTTGCACCAATGAAACCCATCATCCTCAGGAAAAAATAAGTCAGTTAGGCGGTTTGCCCTTCACATACGAACCCTGAAGAAAACAAAACTGAAATTAAAAGTAGCCTGAAGAAAACATTACATGTAGTAAGACAAGTCAGCCAGTCAGAGAAGGATTAATCACTACAAAGCTACAATATTAAGACCAAAAAAAGTCACTACACAGAATGCATCAGAACAACTACTCCGCCAGAGAAAAACTGTCACAATCTTCACTGAAATTAGTAATCCTACACCCTAGAACCAATGACTTGCACCTCCCCAGAAATTGTGCAATGAGTTCACCAACCACTAACAAAATAGTGAATAGCATCAAGCACGTCATACACGCAGCACAGACTAACGCAATCTTTGTAATCACACACAACAGCCCAAACACAATCTCCTCACTGAACTCATTTGGCCCAATCAACCATTCAACCCAATCACGCAAGTGAACTTAAAAAAACTGGTCCAGGTAAATCTACAAAGAGATTATTACCTACTGAACTCTTGCAGGAAACCGCAATTGTACAAAGATCATTTAGGATAGCATATGTTAAACCACTCCCCAGAGATTGTACCGGAGACAAAGACGATCCCACTAACGTCCGACATATCTCAAACATGCCGTAGCCAGGAAAAAATTCTAGAAAGCTATATGTACAACCAAATCCTGGAATGCGTATAGGCCAATAACGTAGTTTGCACACAAATAGGCTTTAGACCAATTCATTTGAGGAACAGAGTTTAGACTAATCTGTGTGGGATGACCTCAGAATCACACACTTACCACCTCAGCGTTAATACTATTGACGCCTCTGAGGCTTTTGGCGCAGTCAGCCATGGATTCTTAGTCAGGAGATTGTAAGAAGCTGGACAAAACAACAGTGCAATGTATGAAGTCCTTCCTCATGGATAGAACAGAAATTCCCTGACTTCTGGTTGCAGCTCCATGTCTTGGAAAATATGTGCCCTCCAAAGATTAAGTTTCAAAACAAAGAAGAAAGTAGGGATAATTTTAACAACCACGGGAACCATGCCCTTAACATACACTCTAAACCAAAAAGTGCCAGTGGTTGAAAGTCATTTACTCACTGGTTATATTACCAGTGTGGTCATTCTCACCATCTTATTGGTGGAGATTCCACGTCCTTTTTTAAACAACTGTAAGACACTATTTTTGTAAAAATATAAACATATTTTATTCATTTTATACATCCTTCTAAAATATTATTCCAATTATATTTTCCTCCCAAAACAGTGCAAAGAATTGTTTTGTTTTCAGTGATTCACAATCTTTGTTACAACATCAGTGGTTCTTGCCACAGAGCCAACAATACATATAATATCCTTTTCATAAAATATTCTCTTGTGACTTTTCAATCACTATTATTCACTCAATTCCATTAACATTCCAGTTTTATACTCATTTACACATACACGCAACATGTTTCATTCCATACAACTTATTAAAACAATTTCATGGACATTTTTCGGGGGAGGCCTTGTGTAAACACCAAACTGTCCTATATTCAACAGCTATTTGCACGTTCTCTATGGGTTATCTTCTCCAGAGTTTTTTAATATAACTCTTTTCAACACCACAATACTGGTTCTTCTTAGTTAGTCGCAGTGTAGATTCTTTAGTTGGAATGACCTAGAAAATGACATAAAAAGAGGTACTTAATCCCCTCTATTTGTATAAGGTACTTATTACCTCTAAATACATGGCACCATGAATATGCCGCAGAGACCCTACATACCGGGTCCCTTACATTACAGACTAGTATCGCATTGTGTACTCACCCCCTGGGTATTGAAAAACTGCGTGAGCCGGCGGCTGTATCACAGAACTGGATCTAAATGATTCCTTTATTCCTTCTTCATACAGCCATTTCTTCACTACTGGGCATTTCGTTTTCAAAAGGTAATGCTCTTTAAACCTAATCGAATTACAAATACAAAATGGGAAGGGCTGGTTAAATGAAGCAAAGTGGCTCATCCCTCCATGCTATAATCACGGTAGCATCAGCCTTTAAAGTACTGAAGTTGCAGTGTGCTCAAACTTTTATTTAATCTTGTGGCTAAGATGTATACACGCCCCATGTTGCTTTAGCACGCATGGATTAGTTCTGGCGCAATCAAAGAAAAAAATGAATATTGCGACTACATTTCCCATAAAACCTTAGTCTGATTTGACTTTGTCTCCTTCCTAGACACTCTTTTTAAGCATACAATGCTTGCTTGCTTGCTTGCTTCCAGTGTCCTCTTACTGTAATGCTGAACTCTGAGCTGCCCATGTTCTTTCAGTTTGCTCTACAATTCCAATTACCATTCCAGCTTCCTGATTTTGCATTACACATGTATTTACAACGCCCCATCTGGACGTATCTGTACTCTTGACCAACATAAATTGTCACCATAACAAGTACCGTTGCGTTATGCTCCACCGAAAAAACTTACTTGAAGTGCAAGTCTTCTCGTGTCCTGCATACGTCGCACTTAATTGCCAAGTGCAAGTGGTGGTTTCCTTTCTCGCGCTTCAAAGTAAGTCTTTGTGTTTTTACAGCGTGAAGTCGCCGTATTACAGCTACAAGTCTATTGGAATGCAAGGGAAAAATCCACTTGGCTTAAGAAGCATTCAAAAGCAATATGCGAGTTAGAGTGCACTCTCTCTAAAGATTGCCGTGGCGCCTCTTACCGAGTATCGTCCTCTCTGTGTGCACTTCTGAATACGGATTCACCTGAGTGGGTGGTGCTACCTGTGAGGCTCGCTTATCAGCCTCTCTCCTATAAGGCTCTTTACTCATGCTTTCTTCCTTAAATAGTCAAGAATACCACCCGAGGGGTACACTCTACTTAGTGTTACCCAACTTTAGAAACAAAGCGACAAAACATGCCAATATGTAACTTAAGCCCAAGGATTAAGCCCATCACCATTCCATCTCCACATCTCCTGGCCCCACTTCTGAGGCTTATAAAAAACAGATATACCTGCTACAAATAGGCAGACGAGACACATCTTCAAAATGACCAGCAGCAATTAGATGAACACTGCCTCATCACCTGCCTTGCAGAGGTGAGCAGATGGATGATCACAACTAGCTTAAAACTTAATCCGGAAAAAGAGAAATGATGATCTTCTCACCCGTTGCGGCACCAGCGTCTCCGCTACCCTAACCTACCGGGTTACCTGCCCAAATGTAATCAAGAACCTACGAATTCTTATGGGCAACATACCCACCCTGAAACCACAAATCAATACACTAGTAAAGACATTTTTCCACTATCTTTGCTCCTATGGATCAAAGCATTCATTCCCTTTAAAAGCAAGGTACTTGCTGTTATAGCACTAGTTCTATTAAGAATTGACTATGCTTATAGCGTATACATCAGCATGCTGGACTACCTCCTTGCCAGTTAAAACAAAGAATCCAATTCAAGGCACTTTGCATCGCTTACAGAGATCGTTAGGGCTGCAGAATACTAGAAGAATACTCAGAGCAAACAACTATGTACAACTGAAGCTCACACGCTTTACCAGATTGAAATCTGGAAGAGTAGCCTTCCCAAACATGGTTGCCAATCTTTAGGGACATCTACCAAAGGTAATACGCACAATCCAGGGCCACCTTACAATCAGGAACTCAATAAAAACCAGGTGTTTCAACATCTGAGCAACTGAGAAATCGTCAAGCAACAGGAAGCTTACCCCACTGGCTTTTCTAAGCAACAAACAACCTGGACCAAGAACAAGAGAGACGCATACAATTGACCTTTAACCTCTCTTCAAGGAAAGGTCATACCAACCAACAAACACTTGATGGAATGCCATATCCACCCCTCCCACCAGAACTATGCAACTCGTAGGACTTTGAAACGTACTCCTGGCAAGACATACATAAAAGACTTCAACCACATAACTACCGGTGTCCACTGTCTCAACCCTACCTGTGGGATTTGCTTATTGCCAAACCTCCCACTCTGCCAAGTCCCAATTGACAGTTCGAGTCCGAGGAGATAGTGCCAAAAATACATGTGCTCCCTTATGTCTAACCCAGCATTGGCTGGGCCTACACACTAACCACTCAAATTTCCACACTCAAACTCAATCCAACTAAGCGACACAAATTCTCAACGTCTCCCTCACTGGACACCATACAGAACACTGCATCTCTACAACCAATTTAAATACCACAGATCTGGGCCAATACATCATTGCACCATGGGCACAGAAGGTATGGACAAAAATGCCTCATTACTCGCAACATAAAACACACACAAAAAAAACACACTCGCATAGAACTCATTAATCAACACACGATCAGAGCAATCTTTCACTTACATCTCATCCCGAATTAACAACCACACCAACTCTTTCGGAGCCATTAGAATGCCTGGAGACCACGCAAATGGCAGTGTTGTGAGGCATACATTCTAATTGCAGAACATAACATCATTGATGTTGTCGCTTTGTACACTAACATCAATCATGATTTAGCTTTGCTTACATTAGACCATGTTTTCAGAAACCGCTCGGCATCATTCTTTGAACATGTACTTATGCTTAAACAATTTTTGCAATTTGTTCTAGCTAACAATGTCTTCATCTTTAATGACCAATTTTATCTCCAATTGAAGGGGGTGGCCATGGGGGCCAAATTTGCACCTTCATTGGCCAATCTCTTTATGGCATACTATGAAGAAACCCATATCTTGAACCAAATCCAGTTTGCTTCCAACATCATTACTTGGCGACGCTTCATTGATGACATTTTTTTGATTTGGAAACACTGAAGATGCCTTTAATGATTTTCTCACTTTTGCAAACACCAACTCATTTGGGATCAGTTTAACCAGTAAATGTGATTCCAAACAAATTGATTTCTTGGACTTACATATCTTTGCAGAAGGTCAACAGCTTCTGACCAGCACTTCCAGGAAACCTACTGAGGTCAATTCTATGTTAGCAGCACAAAGCAATCACCAGCGCACTACTATTAATAATATTCCATCAGGAGAATTTCATAGGGCAAGGCGTAACTGCACTCGCTCTATAGATTATGACATGGAATGTAATATCATTAATCAGCGCTTTTTGAACAGAGGCTACAAAAGTTCCGTCATAGATGAAGCTTACGCCAAATTTACTAATGTCACTCAGCTTGACCTCCTGAACAAGGTGCCCAAATCTAAAGACTCTCTGCAACATATTTCTCTGGTCACCCCATTTATGGCAGATTCTTCCATGCTGTATAAAATGGTTGCAAAACATTGGCACATCCTGAGACTCGACAAGGATCTTGAACCTTTTTTGACATTTAAACCTAAATTCACTTTTTTGAGATCACCCACTATTAAATCACAGGTTAGTCCGTCATTTTTTGGGAATAAAGTGGCTAACCCCCCTTGGCTATGCCAGTCGGCTGGTTTTCACAAATGTGGGAACTGTAATCAGTGTCTTTGGGCTCATCCCAAATGTCAAACTTTTACAGATAAGTTTGGATCTAAAGTGGTTATATGGGATTTCATCAACTGCAAGACAACCCACGTGGTGTATGCCATCATATGTGTTTGTGGCAAACTTTACGTGGGTAGTACTATTCGTCAACTCAGAATTTGTATTAGAGAACACTTGACTAGTCTCCGGAGGTGTGAACCTAAATCTCCTTTAGCAGTTCATTGGCAATCAGAACATCAATTGGATTTAACCTCTGATTTGCACTTCATTGGATTGATGAGAGCGCATAAGGGGAAAAGGGGCGGGAACCATCAACTGAAACTGTGGCAGATGGAAGCCAAACTCATTTGTCTGCTGCAATGCACCACTCGTGGATTAAATTCTGACCACAAGATGCATGTTTTTCTGTGAATTTGGCCTGTATTTGAATGCTAATTTGTATGTACTGCTGTTTAATTGTATTGATTTGCCTAACAATGAACCCTTAGCCATCTGTAGTGATTAGGTGTTTATTACTTACACTCAGCCGCATGTACTGATGTGGCCAGCTATCACCGTGGCAATTCCCCCGTGCCTCTTCACTAACCAGCACTAGTTTGCAATTAGTGCTAACCTAAATGGTTTAATCATTCACCATCACTGTCTCGGCATTTGACCGTTTCTCCTTTCTGTCTGGCACCTCTTGTGCCCTCAATCAATTCTTCCGACTATTGAACCTATCTTGGTTTTAGGCTTTTGAGGAATTTTCCATCATTCCTTTTGTGTATTACTTAGTGACATTGTTCTCCAACCACCCCCATTTCGTTCAAAGAAATAACGTTAGTATTAGTTACTGAATATCTGTGCGAATAATGAACAGCATCCAATTTTAAGTCACTCATGACATGTACGCGGCGATCGCGGTCACGCACGTTGTACCCCGGTCCCTTGTTGACATAATTCGTTATCCTTGCGACTTAATTAAATTTTCTTTTGTGCATTATTTAGTGACATTGATCTCCAATCAACCCCATTGCGTTCAAAAACTTAACTTTAGTATTAGTTACTGAATATCTGTGCGAATAATGAATAGTATCAAATTTCAAGTCACTCATGACATGTACGCGGCGATCGCGGTCACGCACACAGTACCCCGGTCCCTTGTTGACATTATACGTCATCTTTGCGACTCAATTGAATTTTACTTCTGCCGACGTCACTGTGTTGACATTGTGCGTCACTCACGTGACATAATTCGTCAACGCCTCCGTCGTCGTCACTTCCGTGACGTACACGGCAGCCATTAGTATTTCAGAGCGACACAGGTAAGCATTTGCTGGATTTGTTTCATTCTATTTGTTCCATACTCGATTTACCGAGTAAGTAGTTTCTCCTTTTGCCCGTGGCCGTCAACTTGTGATTCCATTTTCCAATCTCGCATTCATTGTGCTACTTTTGCAGGCGATATATTCGTCCTAGCCAATTGGCGTTTCCTATTGATTTCATCAGTTTAAATGCGCCCTTTAACGGGTACAAACCTACCAATCTCCATTTTGGTGAGTCTCGATAACTTTCGTTTTCTTTTCATTATTTGATTCGAGGTATTTCCTGGATTCCATCACTAATTTACTTTTGGTCATGTTCCAACAGGATTCATATACTTATTTGCCATTCCTAAATCCTTATGGTAAGCGTATCTTTATTGGTTACACTATTCTTCACTGACCCACATGGTCCTTTTGATACCGTGCTTATGGGTTTTCTTGTAACGGGTTCTCTATTAGATTTGGTGATTCCTCAATGGACGCTTTGCTTGGATCCACCCATCTTCTTTAGCACCATATTTATTGACTTTGTAACTTCTGTTATGGGTGCCATCTATATATATTCTTTCTTGATGGCCACCAGCACCACTGTCAATTGGACTACTTTCCTGCATTTACACTACTACTCTTTACTTACTGCATTGTGCTGGTACGTGATCTGCATGGGGGTTTTGCAGTGGTGTTTGTGGCATCAACAATACTTGAAGATGACACAGTATTAATTATAACTATGCTTATATATATTTTCCCCACTTTTGTTCTTCATGCTGTGTGCCTATATTGATCCGTAACTGCTGTCCTACCCTCCTTACCTGATATGGTATGTCCTTTATTTATTTATTTCATTTTTTCATGCTGGATTATGCAATATTTTCTCTTTTTTTTCCAAAAATATGTTTCTTGCAATTGTCTCATACATATGTTATTCAATTTCATACTTTACATTGTTATACATGCTGATGCACAATGTTATTTATTGGTATTCACTTAATATGCTTTTTATGTTACTTGAATGTGGTTTAACCATTCAGCCTTGAAGACGACCCGAGTGTCGAAAAACGTGTCGGTTGTTCTTCATCTTATTTCATTAAAATACTGTATCTTGATTGTAGTTTCTTATCTTAATGGTGTTAAGCGCAATTCCACCCCCTTCATCATATAATTGATAACATCATTGAACACTATATTGTTCGGACAAAAGATGCACATATTGTTAGTGACGATGATGTTAACCTTGCCAATGTTTAAATACAAGTTTTTTTTTTGCACACATATTCTCTGTATTGTGAGTTTATTTTAATAATGTGATACACTTAGCTCTCTCAATATTCTATGTACAGCCATTTTTCTGGGGGATGTTGTGGACTTGTATGCAGTATGTCATGCTTAACTATGGGCATTGGGAGTATGCACATTTCAATATTTAATTTATTGTTTATAGTTTACCAAGAAACCTTTTCAACGTAGCACATCAATTTAGACACTTAAAACTCTGCATTATAAGTTAGAAAATTCAATAGCACATTTAACAGCATATTCCAAGTTCAATAATCAGACATTAATAAACATTTAGGGGCTGATTCATGGAATTATTTGCGCAGAAACACAGGGATTTGGGCGCCATTCTGCCCGCAAATCCCCATTTCTTAAACAGGGATTTGCAGGCAGAATGGCGCACAAATCCCCGTTTTTTTCAGCGCAAATAATTCCATGAATCAGCCCCTTTAAAAAAAAAAACAAGAAAAATATTTGATTTACCAAGAACATTTTCAACATAGCACATCAATTTGGACATATAAAATCACTTTATATAAAACTCTGCATTATACATTACAAGATCAATATCACATTTTACAACATATTCCAAGCATAGTCATCTGGAATAAAAAGAGAATAAACAGAAGAAAAAGAAGGAAAGTTAAAACTGTAGTCATATCAAAAGCAAACAGTAATAATTTGAGTAGCTTCCTAGTTTTCCCCTATCACCAGTGATGATCAAGACCGAGAGAGCTTCATAAAAAGGCAGAAGTCTTGTTTATTATTATTGCTGTTCCGCGGCCTTTGAGAGGTTTAGAGATTTAATAAAGGATGCTACAGCCAACCCTTATGATATATTCTGAATAGTAATACATCTACTCCAAATATATTTAACATCCCCCGCTTGTCCCCCTCTCAATAAACGTCTCCAAATAAGTTAATCTCCTTGCCTGAGGTGCTGGGCAATGTAGTAGCAGGTGTTCCATTGATTCAGTATCTCCTGTTTTATCACAATAACGGCACCATGGATTCACCACGTCTGCCATCTTCCTCCTGTAGAGAACTTCCCTCGTCAGCTATATATTCCAGCGTAATCTCAGCAATAGATGGCGATAATTTTGATTCAGGAATTGAGTCATCAAATAAGAGGCAAACATGCGTTGTTTGTGCTCTCACTGTAGGTGATTGACGGATGGATAGGTATGGAGTTTCTTCATTGTTATAAACCAATCTTTTTCGTATAGTAGTAATTTAACCCTATCTGGATTCGATATCAAAGCACATCTATCCTTATCTTGATCCAATAGCAGCTTTTCACAGGTATCCCGGAGTATATTCATACATTTGCAGGGGGAATGTCCCATTGTATCATTGGACATAAGCCTCTCCAGCTCTTCATATAATGTGTTCTTTAAAGGCACAATTTGTCATGACTTCAGTCGGGCGGCGTTTCTTTTCCTCATGGAGACGCCATTAACAGTTCCACCACGTCTGACGGCCGTCTGGGAGCACCGCTCTAGTGTTTTTCCAAGATGGCCGCCGGCGTTTACTACTGCCGGCTCATTCTGGCGTTCCTCGCGTTGCACCTTCACTGTTACTCTGCGTCTTGAAGGTAACGCTAGTGAACCTTTTCCTCTGTGTGTTTTTTCTCCTGTGTTCCTTCCCTGTTTCCCGTCTCCCTTTGGCCTCCCGTTTGGAATCCCGTTGCTGTCTCGATCCGTACGGCTGTACTGGTCTCTCTCTCTCTCTCCGTTCCATTGCCCTTCTGACTTTCAGTCTGTTTTTCCCTCGCTCTTGCTGCCCTCCTGGCTTCTATTGGTGCACTTATCACAATTGATATTTTGGCGTCTCGTCTGCCTTCTGGTGATACTCCATTTGACCATCCCATCAAGCCATCCTCCGCGGAAAGAATATTCTCCTGGACTACGCTTTCTACTCTATCCTTCACCAGAACATCTCCTGCAGGGTTTTTTCTGCCCCTTTGGGCTTTTTCCCTGCTCAGGGGCTGGCTCCCAGGAGTTCCCGCTGTTCGTGTTATCTAGTTTCCCGACAGTGTGGCATCCCAGGGAGCTCGCCCCTACTTACGTCAAAAGAAAGAAGTAAAGAGGATTGATAAAGTACAGACCCGAAGACGTTCTGGGAAGAGACCGGAACTACAAGAGAGGTCCACAGACGATTCAGGTGAGGAGGAAGGAGGGGATCGTTCGTCCAACCTAGATAAACTTGACAGAGTGCAACGCCCAACTACCTCCATGGCTTCTCTCGAGCAGTACCAAGAATTGGTGGCAGCCATTCAGGGGCTTACCGTAGAAGTGCAATCACTCCGGTCCGAAAATCAGTCCCTGCGACAACAGGTAGCAGCTCGTGAGGATGCCCGTGGAGATCTTCCTCCCCTCCCTTTACCTTGCGGGAAATTCAACGGAGATCCAAAGACTTTAAAGGTATTCTTGGATGCCTGTCAGTTATATTTCACCTTCCGCCCTCGTACGTATGAGACCACCCGGGCTAAGGTGGGTTTCTTGGTGTCTAACTTAACGGGAAGTGCCTTGGCATGGGCTTCACCGTTGGTATTACAGGCTGATCCAGCTATCGCTCATTATGATCAGTTTGTACAGCTCTTTAAGTCTCGCTTTGAACGACCCGAGGTACAGTATGCCTCTTATGAAGCAATCATCGATATCAGACAGGGTACGCACGACGTACAGTCTTATGTTACCTCCTTCATGCAGCTTGCCACAGATGCCGGATGGCCCGAGACTGCTCAACAGACTTTGTTTCGGCGCGGCTTACAAGAAGAAATAAAGGATGAACTGGCACGTATTGCACGACCTCAAACGTTTCAGGAACTTGTATCTCTCGCTCTTCAGATTGAGTATAGGTTGAGAGAAAGAAGACAAGAAAGAAGACGTCCACGACCTTCTCCTCTAACCTTCTCCCCAAATCCTTCCAGGGAACATTCAACCTCTTCTACTGTGGAAGAACCGATGCAAATAGGTACCACCCGAGGACCTTTAACAGCCGAAGAGAAAAAGAGAAGAAGAGAACTAGGTCTCTGCATGTATTGCGGTTCTGGCAAACATTTGCTCCGAAACTGCCCAGAGGTTCCTCCACGCCGACCGGGAAACGATACACCCCGAATCTAAACAGGGATAGGTTCGGGGGTGCTGAGATGAATCCCTGTACTAACACTTTGTCTTCCCTTCCCCGTGAAGATAATCGTCTGATGATATTTCAGGTTAAACTGTCCCGGGATTCTTCTACCTTCTGGGAGGCTTTAGCCATGCTGGACTGCGGGGCAGCAGGGAATTTCATCGATGTATCCTGGGCTCAGGAGAATGACGTGCCCATTGTCCCAAAGAATCTACCCATTCCTGTCGAAGGGGTGGATGGCCAGCCTCTGTCCTCAGGACCTGTTACTCAAGAGACCCTACCTCTTAGGGTCGAATTGTTCCAACATCAGGAGGAAATGACATTCGACCTCATTAAAGCAGCGCATTTCCCGATCATCCTGGGGATTCCGTGGCTGCGTAAACATAACCCGAAAATCGATTGGTCAAACAACACTATCCAGTTTCAGTCGCAACTTTGTCTTAATGAATGCCTAAACTATAAATACTCCCTAGACTCCATGCAGAAGTGTGACTCCATGCTGGCAGCTTCACTCCATCAAGTACCGGAACATTACCAGGAGTATGCAGAGGTCTTTATGGACCAGCAACCCCACTCCCTTCCTCCTCACAGAAGAGAAGACTGTACCATTGAAATCCTACCAGATGCGTCTGTTCCTTTTGGAAGGATGTTTCCCCTATCCTTACCCGAGCGGAAAGCTCTTAAGGAATATCTAGACTGTAATCTACAGAACGGGCTTATTCAGGAGTCCAGATCACCCGCTGGAGCATCACTATTCTTCATCCCGAAGAAGGGGTCTTCGGAACTCCGTCCTTGTATTGACTACCGGGGCCTAAATCGCCTTACCATAAAGGACCGTTACCCTATGCCCTTAATCAAAGAGATATTAGAAGCTGTCCAAGGCGCATCTGTCTTCACAAAATTGGATCTCAGGGGTGCGTACCACCTGCTCCGTATAAGACAGGGTGATGAATGGAAGACGGCATTTAGGACTCCACTAGGGCATTTCGAATATCGAGTCATGCCTTTTGGTTTGGTAAACGCCCCTGCTATATTCCAGCGCTTTATGGATAAATTGTTCGCCGATCTCCTATTCTCTTCAGTGGTGGTATACTTGGATGACATCCTCATTTACTCTTCCTCTCTTCCTGAACATAGAAGACTCGTCAGACAAGTGCTAGAACGTCTACGGGAAAACAAGCTACTGGTTAAACCTGAGAAGTGTGTCTTCGAGGCCTGTTCGGTGTCTTATCTGGGTTTTATCCTCTCCCATGAGGGTATTCGTATGGATCCTTGCAAGATACAAGCAATCACCCATTGGTCTGCTCCAAGAAACGTTAAGGAAGTACAGCGTTTTCTCGGACTGGCCAATTTCTATCGCCAGTTTATCTCAGGTTTCTCCAATAGGGTTCTTCCTATCACATCACTCTTGAAGAAAGGAGTTGTCTTCATTTGGACACAGGAAGCATTTACCTCGGCTCCCATATTGGTACAACCGGATCAACTTTTTCCCTTCATTGTGGAAACGGACGCCTCAGGTGGAGCCATAGGAGCCGCTCTCTTGCAAAAAGGGAAGGACGGACTTGAACATCCTGTGGCTTATTATTCGAAGACTCTGACACCCAGCGAAAGAAATTACTCAGTCATCGAAAGGGAGTTGCTAGCTATCAAACACGCCTTTGAAGAATGGCGTCATCTTCTTCAAGGTGCCATGCATAAGTTTACAGTCCGTACCGACCACAGTAACCTTCGAATACTTCAACAGATGGAATGTCGCAATGCTAGACATGCCCGTTGGGCTTATTTTTTCTCTCAGTTTGACTTTGTGATTACCTATCTGCCAGGCAAACTGAATATTTTAGCGGATGCTCTGTCACGCAGTCATGGGTCGGACAATGAGGCAAGTTCCAGCCACGAATTATTGTTAGCGGGCAAAGAAATTCGGACTGTGGCAAATACTTTTTTACGCGAAGTCCAGTGTGAACAATACAGTGTACCGATGAAGACTGAAGTAGCCTCTAAATTGGAAGAAAGAAAAGGGATTCTTTTCAAAGGTCAAGCCTTGTACCTATCCAACAAAAAACACCAACGACTGGCCCTTTCATGGTGTCATGATTCACCCATGGCCGGTCATAAGGGCATTCGTGCCACCAAGGATCTGGTGTCCAGACTGTTTTGGTGGCCGGGTTGGAACCAAGACGTACATTCATATGTATCTACCTGTGCCATATGTGCAACCAATAAATATCACTCATCCAAACCCTTAGGTCTTCTGCAACAGGAACCAGCACCCAAACAACCATGGACCCACGTGTCTACAGACTTTATCGTGGACCTACCTAATTCTGAAGGGAACACCGTCATCATGGTGACTGTGGATTCTCTAAGCAAACTGGCTCACTTCACTCCCTTGAGAGCATTACCTACTGCTCTTGAAACAGCTAAGACCTTTCTGAAGGAGATTGTGCGACTTCATGGCCTGCCAGAAACCGTGGTGTCAGATCGAGGTCCTCAATTCACTTCCCAATTTTGGGGTATCCTCTGCAAACAGATAGGGATTCAACGAGCCCTTTCATCTGGGTTCCATCCTCAAAGTAACGGACAAACGGAAAGGCTCAATCACACGCTGGAGCAATATCTTCGATGTTTCTGTAGCAGAAAACAAGATGACTGGAATGTCTTTCTCCCTATGGCTGAGTTCACTTATAACAATACCAAACATTCAGCCATTAATATGTCTCCTTTTTTTTGCACCTTTGGTTATCATCCGAAACATCTGCCATTGGCAGAGATTCAACCCTCAAAGATTCCCGCTCTTGACCACCTTCTGAAGGAACTCAATGACACTCATGCACTAGCCAGTAAAACCTTGGACGCTAGTCGTCATACCTATAAGGTATGGGCTGACAAAAAGAGGAAGGCTGCACCTTCTTGGTCGGAAGGGGATAAGGTTTGGTTGGCCACTAAATTTCTACCTCGCTGGACACACATAGGGAAATTCGCACCAAGATATATTGGACCGTTTCGTATCATAAAGAAAATAAATCCTGTTGCATTTCGCCTTCAGTTACCTCCCTCTCTTAAACAGGTGCATCCCGTGTTCCATACCTCTCTTTTGAAGCCCTATCTTCTGGATCCTTATAAGAGAAGATCCAAGAGACGATCCCAGGATGTGTCGTCTGAACCAGCTGAATATGAGGTGTCACATCTGGTAGATTCCCGTTACCATCACGGTATTCTACAATATTTGGTCCACTGGAAGGGTTATCCCATCGAAGAACGGACATGGGAGCCTGTGAGACACATTCATGCCTCTCGACTCATTAGAAAGTTTCACAGACTATATCCAGGCAAGCCCGGGGGCCCCCCGTGTAGAAGAGGGCATACTGTCATGACTTCAGTCGGGCGGCGTTTCTTTTCCTCATGGAGACGCCATTAACAGTTCCACCACGTCTGACGGCCGTCTGGGAGCACCGCTCTAGTGTTTTTCCAAGATGGCCGCCGGCGTTTACTACTGCCGGCTCATTCTGGCGTTCCTCGCGTTGCACCTTCACTGTTACTCTGCGTCTTGAAGGTAACGCTAGTGAACCTTTTCCTCTGTGTGTTTTTTCTCCTGTGTTCCTTCCCTGTTTCCCGTCTCCCTTTGGCCTCCCGTTTGGAATCCCGTTGCTGTCTCGATCCGTACGGCTGTACTGGTCTCTCTCTCTCTCTCCGTTCCATTGCCCTTCTGACTTTCAGTCTGTTTTTCCCTCGCTCTTGCTGCCCTCCTGGCTTCTATTGGTGCACTTATCACAATTGATATTTTGGCGTCTCGTCTGCCTTCTGGTGATACTCCATTTGACCATCCCATCAAGCCATCCTCCGCGGAAAGAATATTCTCCTGGACTACGCTTTCTACTCTATCCTTCACCAGAACATCTCCTGCAGGGTTTTTTCTGCCCCTTTGGGCTTTTTCCCTGCTCAGGGGCTGGCTCCCAGGAGTTCCCGCTGTTCGTGTTATCTAGTTTCCCGACAGTGTGGCATCCCAGGGAGCTCGCCCCTACTTACGTCAAAAGAAAGAAGTAAAGAGGATTGATAAAGTACAGACCCGAAGACGTTCTGGGAAGAGACCGGAACTACAAGAGAGGTCCACAGACGATTCAGGTGAGGAGGAAGGAGGGGATCGTTCGTCCAACCTAGATAAACTTGACACAATTATGTTTCTAAACAACTTAATCATTCATCCATTCGACCCGAACCTGTAGCAAGGCCAAACCAAGTTCAAACCTGATTGCGGCCATCGGGGTACTATGAGGTACCCCCATGGTCTTTTCCACATCCTGCCCTCCCGGATTTCCCAAAATGTTAACAGTTCGTTATAGTGGAGCTCCATTCCATATATAATTTTGGGAACTATCTTCCCCTCATAAAAGTTGATTTCAGGTTTAATTGAAAAGCAATCAAATTTCTGATCTAATTTAATCAATTGACTAGCCAACGGCTCTGATTTTTTTGTTTAAGGAAAGCACCTAGTCCTCCAATGGAAGGTTGCACCATTAATGGGAAGCCCAAATGCATTACTTTTGCAGTAAGTTCTATAGATGCTCCACCCATATTCCATCCCACCTTGTCCTTTCTCTTACCCCTTGAGAATATCAGAACGCGTGCCTTTCTTGGATTTACAATGAGTCCATTCGTGGGCTTGTATTCTGCAAATTTATTCATCAATCTCTGCAACCCTACCCTGGTCCGATCCATAAGGAGATAATCCTCTGCGTAAGCCAACCAAGAAATGAGTAGATTCCATAGTTTAGGTGTAACTAAGCTTGCCTCCTGCAGGCACTCGCCAGCATCTGATACGTACAGATTAAAAAGACAAGGAGCTAAAGAGCATCCCTGCATTAGGCCTATGTAGGTCCTAATCAGCCTAGAGAGATTGCCCTCAAGATTTAGGCGGATACAAATACCAGCATTTTCGTAGAGGGTCATGATAAGTTTCAACAGGCCACCTGGCATGCCCCACTTAGTCAATTCAGCCCAGAGTTGGCCTTGAATCACCCGGTCGAATGCTGTTGACAAGTCAATTGATGCAACATACATCTCTGCTCCCGGTACATCCCAGGCGGATTCCTGCATTGCCCTCATCACCAGCCCATTCAAATTAGTTGAATGTCCAGCTCTAAATCCTGTCTGTTGTTTCTTAAGACAATGAGAGCTAGCCATCCATTCATTGACATGTACAAGAAAAATGCATGCAAACATGTTACAGTCAGCGTCTATTGGGGGTATAGGACAGTAGTTTCTGGCTTGATCATGTTCCCCTTGTTTGAAAATGGGTACTACATATGCAGTTTGCCAACTTCCTGGTATGACTCCATCTCTCTCTATACTTTATAGAGTACTATAAAGATCTTCTCCCAGGCATCTGGGTTCCCTTTGAAGATATTATTCGTTATCCCGTTCACGCTGGCCGCCCTGCATTTTTTATGCGTTTTAGTACTTCCTTATATTCAATATTCAACTCCCAGCCCACCATCTTTATAACACTCATTACTTCAAATTTCTCAGATTCTAATCAAGTTTTGAGCACTATATAAGTCTGAGAAAAAAACTAACCCATTGGGCTTCCGAGACTGCATTCAAGTGGCTGACTATAGCTAGTAGATCCTGATAGTTTATTAGTTCCCAGAAAGTCGTAAGGTCTCTTTTCACCACAGTGCACAGCATCCATTCCGCATCCCTTTGCATCATATTCACCCTTCTCTATCTAAAAAAATTCTTAAATGTTTGTTTTGCCTTTTTTATCCTAACCTGTTTCTATAATTGATCGTATCCCGAGGAACATATTGATCTTAAAATCTGATTCAAATGGGTCTTCTCTTTTCAAGACTCTTATCAAAAATATGTCGATGTTTGTGTACTGAGACAGCAAACCTCAGGTACGGCGAAGCTATATTCAGGTCTCCCAGAAAGTTATTAAATTCTGTTGCGGTTTAGATTTCTTGCGGACCATCTAATCCCCTTTCCTTGTCCAATGGTTCTCAAGTTAGACAGTTCTCCCTTGGTGGACTTATTAACAATTAAATGGAATTCAACTGTAAGAGTGCTATGGTCACTCCAAGAGTTAGGGATATCTTGACCCCCATATTCAGCTTATATAGCCAAGCATCTCCAAAGATAGTCTATTGTCGATGAACTTGCACATCTTTGCCAGGTTGGATTGGAGGGTTTTACTGCATTGAGTTCTCCATTTAGACTCTAGTGCTAAGTTCAATTTTTTTGCCCCATTTTATTTTACCTCCTCAGCTAGTACCACACGGTATCCCCTCCCCTAGATCATAGTAGGGTTTGTCGTGTGCAATTCTACAATCCGAGTTGAAGTCCCCTGGCAGTATCTTTCTACCAGGAAATATACCCTTCTCGCACTAGACTTATTATACTTTCAAGGAAAGTATTTAGCTCGGCCATTCCAATATGCCAGTATACGTTGATTAGGAGAACTTCCACTTTACCATCTAAGGAACAGGCTCTTACCGCAAGAATTCCCAAAGGGAGATTTGGAATCACTTTCACCCGTAGGCCGAGGGTGCCTGTAAGGGCAATCATTAAACCTGCTGACGTTCTACCACCCTTATTTAATTTTGCTCATTGGGAGTTCACCTCGTAGCCATCCAAAGAAAGAGTGGCTAAATGCCATGTTTTTTGGAGAAAGATAACACTGTTTTCTTTCAGCATCTCAATGACAGCCAAATTCGTGAGCAACTGTTAATGCCCCTTGTATTCCAAGAAAGAAGCTTCAAAATGACAGCTTCTATATTCCCTGGATCTATATGACTTAAAGGTATTATGCTTGACGTATCATTTCCACAGAGCAGAGGTGATTTGGGCTCAATTTTAGGTTTCTGTATTATTTCTTCTGAGGTGTTGCCTCCCTTGCCACAGGCTACGTCCATATGGGTGATAGACTGCCCCTAGGTTTCTATCATAATTGAATTGCTTTTTAAAGGTTTTAGGTTCAACATATTGCTACGTTCCTCTTCGACTAGTTTAATTTCGAACCCAGCTTACAAAGTGTATCCGCCTCACTCATCACTAGATTTTTTTACCAACTGCGACTTTGGGTGTACATTGCATATCTCCCAGCATTCTTTGTCGGGGAATTGAATCCTATCTAGATCAAATGTAGACAGGAGCCCCAAATTTGCCACTTCTGAAAATATTTTAAGGACATTTCCTTAGATTTAGACAAATTGGAAAATGTTTCTCCCAAAGACTTTTAATTTGTATAACCTTGGGGTTTTCTGTATCAGTTCTATTATTTTCCGGTGTCGCTTGCGATATCTCTCCTGCACAAAAATTCCAGTCCTGCCCGGATTCCGACTGTGCTTCTGATCCTTTTGCACCTCTAAGGATATTATGTTTCTAATTTCCGAGGGCCCATTGGTCTTCGGTCTTGTGGCATAGAAGGATTATTATGATATCTATCGACTTTCTGCTTTTGCCCAGGTTTAGGGAAATACTTTTCCCCAAAAATGTAGTCTGGGTGGCTGGGTCCAAAGGGTCTCTGTAGTTTCTGTACTTTACCAATCTTATTTTGCTTGATCACAAAATCCTACTTGATAGAATGCAGACGGTTGGGGGCCTCTCCGTCAATGCCTTAGCTTGTCTGAGATCATTCTTAAAGGGCCAACAGTCTCAGGTATACTGGGGGGACAGCGCCTCCAAATCACAACTTATGACCTGCGGAGTTCCTCAGGGAGCATGCCTCTCCCCATTATTGTTTAATATCTACATCCTCCCTCTTTGCAGTGAACTAGAACTTTCTCAGATCTTTTTTTGCAACTATGCAGATGATTTTCAATTGGTTCTCGATATCACTGGCGATCACGATGCCGACCAACGCATAGTTGATATGGTGTACCAATTGATAAAACAGTGGATGTCTACAAATTAGCTCTGCCTAAATGCCTCAAAGACTGAGCTTATGCTATATGAACCCCGTCAGGCACAAACTAAGCTGGGCCAGGAGTACTCAGGCTTCAGGATAGACGGCAGCAATATCAAAGTTGTGCAGACAGTTAAAACGTTGGCTACTTTTATGGAGAATAGATTGTGAAGCCCATGTCACAGCCATCTCCAAGAGCACTAATTATCATCTCAAAGTGCTTAGGCAGGTTGCTCCACTTGTTTCCGTCGAAAATCGCACTAAACTTGTGAGAGCCGTCATCTTACCACGTGTGGTCTACTACAATGCGCTCCTAGGTGGGGCAAGCAAAGCTGATATTCACGAACTACATAAAATACAGAATAAAGCCATCCGCATCATCTTTCAGATGAAATGTTCAGATCCGATTACTGTTGCCAGGAAAAAACTACACTGGCTCCCTGTGGAAACCATAATTCAGTTTAAGGTACTAACTATCTGCCATAAATGCATCTTTGGGAAGGCACCAGCTTATCTGAAGGGCATTGTTAGTATCTATCAGCCAAAAAGAAGTCTCAGATCAGCTGAAGACTTCCTACTAGTCCAACACCGAGTGAAACAATCTCGTGGGCTTGGTAGAGCTTTTCATACCCAAGGAGCTAGGGCCTGGAATGCCCTACCTGTTACTCTGCGTAAGACTAAGGACCTTCTTATGTTTCGGAAACAATTGAAAACGTATCTATTCAATTAGCACGAACGCCTACAGGTAGCTTTTTGTCACTTATCTGTCTCTTGGCGCCCGGATGCCTACGGCTTTGGCGCGGTATACGTAAAATAGCAATAGCAATAACAATAACTTGGTAGAGTATGCTTTAGAGTTTCAAACAGTTTCCTTGCTAATTCAATGTCTGTTAGTGTTGGATTCTTATCCAAAGATGGTGTTTGACTATTGAGCAATTGTTTCTCTATCAGAACTATAGGAGAGCCCTCTAAGTCAGCTACATTTGTGGATCTTTGCTTCCCGCTTACTGTTATTCTCACGTCTACTGGTTTTTCATGTTCAGCTACTATATCCCTTGACTGGGGAACATTTGAGAATCTTTGTTTCCCACTTATTATAGGCCGTATATCAGCTGGTTTCTTGTCATCCTCTAGGCTTAATTCCTCCAGGATGCACACTTTTCCATTTTTATTAGCTTCACTGACTGGTTTCTTAACTTCCTCTGAGCTAATTTCATCCCAGATGCCCAATTTACCAATCTTAACTACATTTGAGATGCCGACAAAGTTCTCTATCTAATCAGTCTGGATACCCATATTCACTGTGCCAGTGGCTAAAGTGCTCTAAATACCTAGGTTTCTCCCAATTGGGAGTTCACTTACCCCCTCCAACTGCTCGTCCTCTATCATGTCCCTTTTCTCCTCATGTAAATTGTCCTCCTGCATTCTAGCGTTATCTGATCCTTCTTCCTGCTCCTATGTTGTTTGGTTCTCAATGCTATTCATCTTGGTGTTTTTTTCTTTTTTTACAGCATCTCCGCAATAATAAGATTCCTGAGCAATGTATGTGATGGCACATTCCGTTTTCTGGTGTGTTTTAGGTTTTTGGGTTTCTTAACCAAGGAGGCCTTTCTCTTACGCCTAGATGTGCAGCATCTAATTCCAGGACTACAGTGTCCCTCTTATCCTGTGTTAGATTTTTCTTAGGCGTTTGGTCTTTGGTCAGGTCTATAATAGAGCAACCATTATTAATTACCTTCTCCAGTTGTTACTTCCCCATATTCATACTCTGACCCTTCGCCTGGAAATCCAAATCTGCCACCTCTTTAGAGCTAATCTCTTCTGTTATAACAGGAACCTCCCCCTGTATGTTATCTACCTTTGAACCCACCTCAACTAATTTTACTGATTTAGAATCGTGGACTATTCCTTGACCCACAGGCAACCTTTCTAGGCCCTTGCAATATTTATCTTGTAGGTGCAACCCAAACAATTTCTCAATACCCTCAACCTTATTATATATTTCCACTAATAATTCCGAATACGATCTGACTTCTGACCAAATATATAGATTAACAAATGAGCTTAGAACCATGTTTAAAGCCGAGACGGCAGGTTGTGTCAATTTGATCCTATTGTCTACATCTCTCAATGTATGATGTATTCGAGAATTTTCTGATTATTCATCCGTACCCATTGGCAGCAGCCCTCTTTCTCTCAACCAATTTTGTTTTTGAGTGTATTTATCAATGTAATTGGTTAAATCTGAGGGGGATCCAATATGTGATGCCTCGCAAGTCTGTTGGATCACGCTATTGGAGCATATCTCCAAAAGTTCTTTTGCGTTATCCTCAACTGCCAAATCAGCAAATTCTATAATGCTTAGATCATTAATAGCATTGTCTTCTACCTCACTATCCCCCAATTTTCTGGCCATCTCTGCCATGGCAAAGTGATCAAATATCACAGTTCCTCTTACCGGTACGACTGATTTAATTTCCATACTAGTACAGGTATGTTTTTCAAAATAGTTCTTTCTTTATTTGAACTCCTGCAATAGGTTGCCCAGGAGTGGTTGTAAGCTGTTTTTGTCCATTTTTTTAAAATATCCCAGGCTCTACATTTTTGTTTAATGAGAGGGTCATTCCTACTTCCGGTACTGCCTCCAAATTGTCCCAGAAAATGGTCATTAAATAGTGTGGGCTGTTTCCACTTTTTGTTTCGGGTATTCAATTTCGGAGTAACAAGTTCTTCGTTCCCTTTAGGGGATTCATTTGTATTCGCTATAACATTGTGACTTAACTCTCTCTGTGTAGGTAAATCCACCTTCACATCTAATATCGGTAGAGACCCAATAATGGCATTTTTTTTTTAGAATCAATTCCGTCTGATTAGAGACCCCTTCCCCAAATTAAATTCCAGGGCTGCTACTAGTCTCTCTTCCTGTAAATCTATTGGGGTACCACGTATTCCCCCAGATATGTCTCCCAAGGTGGCCAAGCCTCCTCCCCTTGTGGGCGGCCCCTTTCTCTGACTCATTTAGCATCACTTCCAAATGGATATCGTGCCTTTCCTCCTTACTAATTTCCGGTTCCCCCTACTCCTTAGTGGCCCAAGTCTGATATAACAATATCACTGATTATATCGGTATCCCCTTCCTTATGTATTAAGGCTATTGCAAGTCCCCTTCTCTCATTTTCTATTAGTTGGATATCAGTATCGGGCGTAGAGGCCGTACTAATCCTAGCCTCCCCTCAGTTTTAGATTGTATCGACATATTAATAGCAGTGATGCTTTTAACAATTTCCAAGGTACCTTTCCCATAATCATCCATGTTTATCTGGCTTCTGAGACCTTTTCATACCATAACTTATCTAAATATAGAGGAGAAAGAAGCCTACGAAGAAAGGGGGGAAAAAGGGAAAGTAGCAAAAATAGGGAGAGTTCTCTTTTGTTAATCCCCCAAATCAATGCAGAAAAAGAACCAGTTAAAACATCTCATGAGAAGAGCTATAGAGAATTTAGAAGAGCATCATATTAAAACAGCCTAAAGTCCAAATATACGACAGAGAATTAAAAATCCATATTACTAAAAAAATGTTTATAATTCTTTAGTATGTTATCTACAGGCAAATGTCTGCAGTATTCAAGGAAATCAGAGTCACAATCCTAGGATTATACATATATAAACACTTAACCTTACCGATTAAGGTGCAATTAAGGTGCAATAGTTACAGTACTCAAAATGCCTAAGTTCCCAAATAAAGTGCTAGCGTGCAATATAGACACTTACTCAACCTTTCTATTTAAGGTACACAAACTACAGTACTCGAATAGTAGAATTATTGAAGTAGAGGGCTAACATGCAATATGAACACCTACTTAGCATTTCTAGTTACAGTTCAAGGGCTACCCTACTCAAGTAATTGAATTGCCAGAATAAAGTGCTTACGTGCAATGTAAACACTTACTCAGACTTTCTGCTTGATGTGCAAAGGCAGCTGTACTCCAAACAGACGTTTCCGAAAAAAAGCATTTTTTTAAAAAGTTAAAAGTACTAACGTACACTGTTCAGGTTAATCACTGGGTAACCGTCCCCAATGTATCGCAACATTAATATTTACTTGCAATATCTTATATAGAATACATATACAAATACGGAGATAACAGTACAAAGATTTTTTTTTAAACTTGCCTAAATAAAATACTAATGTGCAAAATACTAAAGCGTCACGAAAGGGTTGCTTACAATTATAAACATGTTTTTAAAGTTTATACACAGAAAAACCACAGAGCTCAAAGGCCGAAGCCCGCAGTTACTCCCCCAGACCGTGTTCTGTAGGCAGAACCAACACCAAGCACTCCAGTTTCATTCCCAAACGTTTTCAACTTTTACTAATTGGCAAATATAATATTCTGAAAATGAGGCTCAAAGGCACAGAAATAATGCCAACAGTCACCTCCAAAAGTCGGCTCAAAGGAAAAGCTCGCCCACAGTCGCCTATCGCCTGTTTTTTTAAATATTTTTTTTTAAAGAATGTCATTTCCTGGCACTGATTTGATCACAGCAGCACAACAGCGCAAGGAATCAAAAAATAATCAGACACACAGGAAGAATTCCCTCGTTACAATGTTTCCTTACTCTTGAGCGCTAACACAAAAAGTATGCCCATACATCACTTATTCCAATCCCGAATGTGATGGAAGCCCGGAGCGACTTGCTGATTACTAGTTGTAAACCTTGCGTGTTCCATTCACAAGTTTCTGTGCCATAGAATACAATGTTGATGTCTAACAATACGTTTTAAGATGTCATTTATAGTCTTACACAAAGCGTGAGGCAAGGAGCTTACTTTTATGTAGTATAATAGCCTCAAAATGTTCCATGCATCAGTCCTGTTTCGCCGTCAAACACTTTCGCAAAGCTTCGCGTAGCCCGGGGATCTTATGGGATTGCAGGTTAGCAGGGTTGAATTCCTTAAAGCGGTAATACCGCTCTCCGCTGGCAAACAGTAGAATAGTTTCCCAACGTTGCACATTTCAATTTTTTTTTATTTTTATTTTTTTTTAATTTATTTTTTTAATTTTTTAATTTTTTATTTTGTATATAATCTGTATTAGATTTTTACAAAAAGGAGTTCTCATGATTACGTATACCTGACAAAAGAGATGCTGAAGTGTTGAAAGTTACATACTAATAGATGTTTAGAACATTGTTAGTGTTTACACCCTCCAAAATTTATCAGAATTAAATGGCTTTTCTCGTTAGATGTCAGAAATGTCAGAGATGGCTAATCTTTTCCATAATGATGTTTAGTAGTTTTGCTGTCGGGATTAGCCATCTAGTTTGGGCTCCTGTAATTATGCGGTTCCACCACATATCTTCATCGTTAATAAAAGAGTTTGTAAACAAGGGACCAAAAAAAACGTCCCTTTCCTGTGCGATCGCAGGGCAAACCATCAGGAGATGTCTTATGGATTCTGTAGTTTCAGAATTTTTACAAAGACGACATGATTTCTCATTAGTAGCAGCTCGGATAGCTAGAATTTCTTTTGTAGGAAGCAAATTAAGACGAGCTTTCAGTAGAGTTTTCATTGACAGCTTGCTGGGGTATTTTTTACAGTATTCCATAGGCTCTTTAAGTTTGTTAAAGATGGGTGGTAGATGGATTAGCAGCTTGTTTGATGTTGCTTTTTCGTTCGTATTTATCCAATCTAACCACTCCATTTTTGATTTTATTCTTAACGGATTCTCGATTAGTTCATCTTCTGAGCAGGCTATCGCCTGCAGGAATTGTTGCTGAGTTTCAACCCAGTTTTTAAGTAGCTTGTTGTTTCCCTTACTAATTTCTTCATTGATCATACGGTATATTTGAAGACTCTCTGGATGTCTTATTTTTCTGAATAACTGAATCCTACTTTGTGCCACCACTGCAGCTATAGAGAGCAGACCTAGTTTGCGTCTTATTGCTGCAGAAGATGTAGATTTAGGAAGTCCAAGTACTGTTCGCCAGATATGGCCTTCTAGTTTGGTCCAGAGGGTCGACGGGATTGTTGGTATTGCGTCCATGCCGTATGTTAGAGACGGGATTACCTTAGCTTTATAGAAATGGATAGCGGGTAGGAGGCTGAATTTGCCATATTTTCTGTGAACTGCCCGAAGCTGAGATGTTAGATGTTTCGCCTTTGTCCATAGAGTTTGTTGCATTTTATTGGCTTTCTTAGAACTGTCAATTTCAAGTCCCAAGTATTTGAATGTTGTAACAACTTCAATTTTTGTCTGGTGAAGGAACCACTGGAGATTTTCTTTCTTTTTAGTCCCCAGTTTTTGGAAGATCAGGACTTTAGTTTTTGATTTGTTTATCTCCAAGTTATTGTCCTTTATGTATTGGGCAAGGTTGTCGAGTTGTCGCTGGAGTCCATCCTGCGTGTGGTCCAAAATTATCAGGTCGTCGGCGTATAGAAGCCGGCTGACCCCTACGTAGCCGACTTTAGGTGGAAATGACCTGATCGCATCGTGGGAATCTTTAAAGTCGCCTAGGAAGGATATAAAGAGTGCGGGGGCCAGCGGACATCCCTGCTTCACCCCACGATGAGAGGGAATTTGATCTGATAGGAGTCCTTGGTTGTTCAGGCGAACAGCCACCCTGGTGTTCGAATGAAGGGCGATTATAGGGTCCAGGATGTCTTCAGGACACTTCCACGCTTTCAATTTCTTCCACAATTTCGACCTGTCGACTCGGTCGAACGCCTGGGAAAGGTCAACGAAAGCTAGGAAGACTCTTGGTCCTCCCGACAAGACTTTGTCTTTGATGATGCTCAAGATCATTATGTTGGCTGCCGTACTTGCGTTTTTTTGAAAGCCAGTTTGCAGTGGGTCTGCCGAGGGGGATAGCCTTACCCAGCTCTGGAAGTGATTCAAAAGCATAGTAGCGAAGACCTTGCCTATAACGTCCAACAAGGCTATAGGACGATAATTCGAAGGGTCCTCCCTGACGCCCTTTTTGAAAATCGGAACAATGACCGCCTGAGTCCAGGAGTCTGGTATTATCTTTTGATCTCTGCAGTCTTTGAAGATTAAGCTCTTTACTGCTGCCCAGGCGTCGGAGTTTTGCTTAAGGTCCGAGTTTGCTAGCCCGTCCGGACCTGGGGCTCGGGATAATTTTAATCTTGTGATGGTTTTTTTTTATCACGTCTTCGTCGGAAAGATCCACCCAGTTTCTCACTGGCGATTTCTTTGGAAGAGTGGTGGTTGTTGGGGGGGACTCAAAAAGATCAGAGAAGTGTTTGACCCAATTTTTTTCTGCGACTGAGTTGGTCATAGCAGCTTTCGGATGATGGTTTGTTTGATTTATCATAGTCCAGAAATCCCGCGATTTTTTCGAGGCTAGCACCTTGAGCATATTTTCTGCATCGGACTGGTAGAGAGAACTCCGTACATGTCTCAGCCATTGTTTGTAATTCCTCTTTTCTGTAAGATAAATTTCCCATGAGGTAGTTGTATTTAAAGCAGCGGCTTTTTTCTTTGCTTTCCTTAGCGTCCTACGTTTGATTACCAAATTGGTATTGTAGACGTGATTGTATTGAAGCGCAGAATCGTTAGGAAATTTCCGTGGTTTTTTGAACGGAAGAAGTAGTGGAATATAGCTGTCTCTGAAAGTGACGTCTTCAGTATCAATGGCGGAGGTTAACATTTTATAGTTAGCAGTCAATGATTTGATGTCTTTGGTAGACATACAGAGACGTGTAGCCTGGGAATTTGTCTCTATCGATTGTTTGTAGAATTGCTGATCATGAGCAGCGGTTTTGCAAATAAGGTTCAAAAGGTTATGGTCACTCGCCTTGGTTCTAATTATTTCAAAGGTGGTTATGCGCTGGTAGATTTGTTCAGAAACAAAAATATAATCAAGGGTGGCCGATGAGTTCTCGCGTTCCCATGTAGGGATCAAATTTTGGCTCTGTGTTGCATTGGCAGCATTATGGAAATTTCTAGAGCTCATTAATGTTAGCCATATTTTACCTCTTCTCTCTGCCAGAGTACTGGGTAGTGCATTTGTTTTTGGCACGTTTGAAGCCACGCAGTTTGCATTTAAGTCCCCACAGATAACAATATTCGAAGTGTGATGCTTAATTCTAATTTCGTCAATGATGTTAGAGGCGGCATCACAAAAGGTTTCTGGTGATGTTTTTTGGGGGTTCCAGTATGTGTTAATGATGGCGAGCGGTTCGGAGGAGATTTTACCTCTTGGCGAGGATTTCTCCGGCCACATAGCCAGAATTGCCAGCAGTCCGTAGGATGCTTCTATTTTCTTAGAGATATGTATCCCTGAGCCTATACGGACGGCTATAAGTAGGCCAGATGATGGACGGCCGAGGGGGCCTTTGTGGGCCGGAGAGATCTCTATGATGTAACCATCCAGAGCCGGTTTGTCCAGTAGCCAGGTTTCCTGAAGACAAATGATGTCGTGGGTTCCCAGGTTGTAGCTGTCATATTCAGTTAAGTGCATGTGACCCCTGGTGTTCCATGATGCTATGGACAGAAGTGAGTTTTGAAGATCCTTTTGGCTCAGCCGGGGGGGTTGAAGAGATGGAGTGGCGCCCCCCATTTGCTGCTATTTTTTTAGTCCTGGTGTTAAGACATCTAGTATCCAAGACCAGCGACCCTTTTTTGGCACACTGTCCAGGTTAGTTGTCACATTTCAATTATTTTCTACTAGTATGACAAATGTCAGGTCTACCCATTCATTTCAGCTATGTAGGTTACGATAACTTGAGTGTTGTTTTGATGGCATGGTGTACACTGCTTATGTAGGGTGCATATTTCTCACGTACATTGTTAATTGTATTCATGTAAATGGACCATATGTTTGAAGTGCATTTTTGTGTTCTGGTGTAGGGTGTGTTTGTCTGGTATGTGTCTTTCTGAAACTACCACAGATTGCTTTTTTCCACACATTGAAATCTTAAGTTTAGCTTATGGTATATTTGAAGGTTTTAAACCATCTACAACTTCAAAGTAAAGTATGAATGTGTCAACACTCTGGAAATGCTAAGTGAACAATTTCGATAAATAGTGTTCACAAAAAGATTATTTTAACTATATATATTATGAGGTTTTGAATATTCCATGATGTAGAAATAGAATTCTAATGTCACCACACTCATCTCTATGCTAACTGATGGGCTCTCTGTGTCATTGTACAGCCTACGTGCTTCTGCAGCTCTTCACTGATCTTACCCATTGGCTCAAAGGGATGTCTGCCCCCCTGGTCTACAGTTTGCAACTTTCTTCACATTAGCATCTCATTTTGGTTGCCCTCTGCCGTTCCATCTGCCTTTGGTCTGGGGTCCACATTCGTCCTGCTGATGGGTCTCACATTGGTACCTCTCCTCCTCCTAGGCTACCATGCGTCGCAAATAAATGAGGTCTTGCTATGCAAAGACCCACAGTGTTGGTCACATGAACATAGTCATAGATGACATTCTCTTGCAGTTCTCCTGGCTTCCACAGGTTATCTGACCCGCTACTTGGACCAAAGTTGCACTAAGGCAAAAGGATACACTTCCATGGAAATTTCAAATTTTCCATTTTGTTTTCATGACGCAACAATGTTTTGGCTCAAAAAGGTTGTCTGCTAAAATCGCAGACAGTGGAATGTGAAAGATGATGCATGTTGGGGTTAGTGGGATTTCCAAAGACCTCAAATGGGAAAAACATGCTGTTGGCTGAGTCATTGAGCTGCAAAATAATGTTAGTTGGAAAAATAGTTTTATTATTTGCTGTGACGGAGTGTCAATCGGATTCACTTGAGGCAATAACAATATGGCTCCTCATACTCTGTGCCAATTTTCAATAGTGTGAGTTTGGATGGAATGCATGCACCGGTTCTAGTTGTGTCGGCTACAATTTACAGGGGGCCCCTCCTCTAAAAGAGTCGGATATAGAACTAGGCCAGTGCATACCTAAAAGAAACACACTTCTGGTCTGAATTCCATTCTCTCATATAGTTTATAGTGCCCACCTCACATTTGAGTCATACAGTGCCAGAAGTATAGAACTCAGCATGCTTATTTACCTTCCTCTTGGATGCATACTCTTTCTCCAGCATGGGGTCTGGCATGGATTCACATGCTCATGGATTCACATGCTCATGAATATTCCCCGTCCGGCTGGGAATCCTCGGTAAAGAAAAAATCAGTATCAGTTTCGTTTCTGATCTCTTTCTTAGTAGTAACCAATCACTGATCTCTGGGTCATACTGCTCCCAGCCAATAACTGCCCTCTCCCGAAGCCCCGCCTCTGGCAGCCATCCTCAGATTTTTACCGCACGCTCAAGTGTTGGGAGTCCTTGTGTTTAGCTCTCGAGTTTTTTACTGCGTTTTCACGTTTTTTCAGGAGATTTTCTCATTTTTTCGGTCTAATCGAGCCTCAAGCTCCACCGTTTCTACTTCCGATACCGGGGACCCGTTTCGGAATTCTTCTACGCCCCTCAAGGGTGAAGTTTTCGTCGAGTTTATACTTCTTGGAGGATTCCGGAAGATCTGCGGCCTACCTCAACGGACATGGCCCAGGACAAGGGAAGCTCGACGCCCGGATCCAAGCTGTTAAGGTGCTGCCCTGGATGCAGATTACAGAATGTTTTCAAGGAGGACGAGCATTCGCAATGTCTCTACTGCCTCCATGAGGACAAGACGCACGTGGAGAAAGACTGTGCGTTCTGCAAGAACCTTTCGGAATGGACCAAACAAGATCGTCGTTCCGGCCTCGCCGCCTGGCTGGAGAAGGGCACAGCAGGTGAGAAGGCGAAGAAGAAGTCTGAGCGGGCTTCCAAGTCCTGTGAGGGCGCCCCGGTGACGGGGGCCCAACAGAAGGCCAAGCACTGCGAGTCCGCGGGCACGGGGGGTGCCGAAAGGTCGGGCTCTTCGGTTGCCAAGCAGGGCTCTACTTCCCCGGCACGTTCTGCCACGAGCCAGCGCTCTGGTTCGGGGAAGAGGAAGTCCGATAACCCGGTTAGGCCGCTGGAGCGGACCCGGTTGATCTCGAAGGGGGAGCGAGGCGCTGACCCTCCCCCCAAGGCGAAGGCCCAGGACGCACCTAAGGTGGTGAGGGCTTTCATCCACCCGGCAAAGGCCTCTACCGAAGTGGTCGCTGCGACCCTGGCTAAGCCGGCTGAGACTACGCCTGTGGAAATGCCATGCCCGCGGGGCCCAGAGTATCCCTGCCACCGCGGAGGGATTCCTCTTTCCAGCCCGTCGCTAAGACCCCCGTGAAGCCCCCGGCTGAAAAAGAGGGGGGGGGCGGTGGACATTACAGACTCGAAATCGGCCTGGTGGAAACCGAGAAGGGCCTCAACGAGAGGTCCATAGGCCTCAACGAGAGGTCCTTAGGCCTCAACGAGAGGTTCATGGGCCTCAACGGGAGGTTTGAGAAGGTTCGATCCCAGGGGGCGGTCCCTGCTGACGTGATCGAAGATAGCGATGACGATGACGAACAGGGCCCAGTGGAACGGCCATCCCGTCCGTCGCAGCCATTGCCCGAGCCCCAGGATAGCTCGGCGGCCATTTTGTTGGCAATCCAATCCTTATGCACCGAGATAAGGACGAGATTACCACGGACCCCGATGGAGGATCCAGAACCAGGCCCGTCGGGAAGCCCTCTGAACAAGCGGAGGAGAGTCCACCCCGCTCCGCCCTTCGTGCCTGCGAGACCGGTGGACCCCTCATCTCCCTCGCCGGACCCTAGAGAGGATACGGCGAATGGGACGGACGATGATGACAGCGGCGATGACACAGCAGACATCCCGTCGTCACCCCCCCCCGCAGGCATCTCCAGCCGATGAAATTGGCTCTTTCCACGCCATGATAACCAGGGCATCTGAGCTCTTCCAGCTCTGCCCTGAAGAACAGAAAAAGGAGCTGTTTCTGTACCAACGACGAGAGGCCAAGAGGAAGACAGTCCTCGCGGTGCCTTTACTTAATGACATCTGGGAGGAGGGGCTTGCTGTCCTCAAGAACCCTTCCACGACACCAGCCCAGAGGAACAGGTACGAGAAGAAGTACCGAGTCCCCGATGCCGCCCCCTTGTGCCTCAGGGTCCAGCCCACGCTGGACTCTGGCGTCTCGGCAGCGGCTAAGAAGAAGGCAGCGGGTGCGGCGGCTTCAACTTCCACCTCCCCGCCGGACAGCGAGGGCAAGAAGTTGGACTCTATGAGACGACGAGTCATCTCGTCGGCGGCGACGACGATTAAGGAGGCCAATGCCTTAGCGATCGTGGCCCGCTACGACAGGGAGCTCTTGTTCAAGATAGCTCCCCTGCTAGACTTCCTGCCTGATGACAAAAGGGCGGAGGCCCTAGAAATTCTGCATGAAGGCGAGGTGGTGTCGGATCACGCCATAACGGTGGCAACGGACATTGCCGATACCGGATTTCGCCAACTGGGCAATAGAGTTTGCCTCCGACGACGAGGATGGCTAAAGGCGACAGACTTTCGCCAAGACGTCCAGACAAGGGTGTTGGACATGCCGTTCGACGGCAACAACCTTTTTGGTAAGGCGGTGGATGAGTCCCTACAGGCCATCAAGACCGACTCGGAGATGGCCCGGGCCCTGGGGGTGCTTCAACAGCGGTGGCCCTTTCGGACTTCCGGAGGCAGACAGGGTGTCTCCAAAGGATCCAGCGGTGGCTCCTCCACTTACCGCCAGGCGGCCCGCTCCTCTTCTCAGGAGGCCTATAGATGTTGCGGCAAGCAAGGGGGTTCCCGCCGCCGTCTCCAAGGAGGCCAAGGCGGCGAGGCCGCCTCCAAGCAAGACTGACCCGGCCGGATTGTGGGGCCCCCACCAAAGCACCCCGGTGGGAGGCCGGCTGACGAAGTTCGTCAGCGTGTGGGAGTCCATCTCCACCGACTCCCACAGTGGTGGGAGTCGGTGGAGTCGTGGAGTCGTTGGGGGTTGGACACCCTGGCCAACGGGCACTTGCTGGAATTCCAAAAGAAGTGCCCTCGCATTCCTCCCGTGGCCAGGAAGGAGAATCACGTCCCTCAACTACTGTCGGAGGTAAAGGCGATGCTCAAGAAAGGTGCCATCGAGCTCGTCCCCAGAGGGCTCCGGGGCTCCGGAGTGTACTCAAGGTACTTCCTCGTCAAGAAGAAGACAGGCAGTTGGCGCCCCATCCTGGACCTGCGTCGCTTAAACAAGTGCATCAAAGCGCACAAATTCAGGATGGTCACCCTCCAGCATGTGCTGGGACAGCTGGAGGAAGGCGACTTCCTATCGTCTTTGGACCTGGAGGATGCTTATTCCGCATCCCTATTCTAAAAAGGCACAGGAAGTTCCTCAGGTTCGTGGTTCAGGGACGCCACTACCAATTCAGGGCCCTGCCGTGCCGTTCGGATTAAAGTCGGCACCCAGGGTTTTCACCAAGTGCCTGGCACCAGTGGCGGCGCGGCTGCGTCTGCAGGGGATCCACGTTTACCCCTACCTGGATGATTGGCTAATCCGGGCAAGGACAAGGGAACCCGCCATCGAACACACGGCGAGGACCGTCCGGTTGCTCACGGAGCTGGGGTTCGCCATCAACTACCCCAAATCCCACCTGATTCCATCGCAGATAGCACTGTTTCCGGGAGCGAAGCTCGATACAGTGGGGCAATTGGCCTCCCCTTCAGAGGAGAGGACCAAGACCATCCTAGGCAAGGTGCAGCGCCTGCTAGCCACGGATGTGGCCCGGGTGAAGTCCATCAAGTCCCTCCTCGGGATGATGTCCTCATGCATCTACCTTGTACCCCTTTGCAGACTTCGGATGCATCCGCTACAGGAGTTTCTTGACGCCCGCTGGCTCCAAGCGAGGGGCTGTTTCGAGGACAGGATCCCTCTCGACGGGGAGTTCCGTCGGGCGATCTTATGGTGGGGCATCTGTGCTCACCTCACAACAGGCACGGAATTTCAAATCCCGGCGTTTCAGGAGATGGTGACAACGGACGCCTCTCTGGAGGGTTGGGGGGCCCACACCGTAGACCTCCACGCAAGAGGCCTTTGGCTCCTGGAGGAGAGGTCTCTCCACATCAACATTCTGGAACTCCGAGCAGTGTTCTGGGCTCTCAAGTCGTTCCTTCCGTCCCTCAAGGGCAAAGTGGTGAGGATCTTCACCGACAACACCACCACGATGTTCTATATACGGAAGCAACGAGGCACCAGATCCCCAGCCCTATCCAAGGAGGCCCAGGATCTGTGGCACTGGGCCGTCGCCCAGGGGATGTTTCTGGTTCCCTTCCACCTGGCAGGAATAAAAAACACCATTGCGGACTCACTCAGCAGGGAGCTGCGCTCGTGCCACGAGTGGGAACTGCGCCAGGACCAAGTGGATCGACTCTTCCAACGATGGGGCAATCCCCAGATCGACCTGTTTGCAACGGCGGCGAACTCCAAGTTGCAAAGGTTCGCCAGCAGGTTCCCACAGCCGAGGAGCATGGGCGATGCTTTCTCGTTCCCTTGGGACGGCCTGTTTCTATACGCCTTCCCTCCGTTGCCGTTGTTGCTCCGCCTCATCAACCAGCTCAAGAAGTCCAGGTGCAGGATGATCCTCGTCGCACCGGCGTGGCCGAGGCAGATCTGGTTCCCGGACCTTCTGGACTTGTCAACGTCCCCACCAGTCAAGCTGCCGGCGGACGCGGATCTTCTCTCCAGAGAAGGAGGCACCATTCTCCATCACGACCCACAGTCGCTGAACTTGCAGGCCTGGCTCCTGCAGCACTAGAGTTCGGAGGGTACGATATCCCGGCTGATTGCAGAGAGGTTCTTGCAAAGGCCAGGGCATCCTCGACTTAAGTGTTATGGTCATAAGTGGAAGAGGTTCTTGTCTGGTGCCGTGCACAGAAGATTAACCCTCTGCGGATTGCGGCCCCTCAAGTGCTGCCGTACCTACTGTCGCTGGCCAAAGCTGGACTGGCTCACGCCTCCATAAAAATACATCTGGCTGCCATCTCCCGATACACCAGGACTACGGGACGGGCGTCCTTGTGGTCTCACCGCCTGGTAAAGGAATTCATGAAGCGACTATTCCGATCATTCCCGCCGGTGAAGGCCCCTGCCCCGGCGTGGGAGCTTAATGTGGTGCTGACCAGGCTCATGGGAGCCCCATTCGAGCCTATGCATTCAGCACCTTTGAAGTTCCTGTCATGGAAGACAGCGTTCCTCGTGGCCATCACCTCTGCACGACGAGTCGGAGAGATTCAGGCCCTATCTTGCAAGCCTCCATACTTGACTTTTCATGACACGAGGGTAGTGCTGAGGACACACCCCTCCTTCATGCCCAAAGTGCCGTCGGACTTCCACCTCAACGAGCCTTTGGCATTACCAGTTTTCTTCCCGTCGCCTTCGACGCCGGCTGAGAGGACTTTGCACTCGCTGGAAGTAGCTAGAGGGCTGAAGTTCTACGTGGACCGCACAAAGAGTTTTTGGAAGACATCACAACTGTTCGTGAACTTTGGGTCTGTGAATCGGAAGGCTCTCTCGAAGACTTCCATTTCCAGATGGCTCTCCGGCTGCGTCATGCATTGTCACCGGTTGGCAAACCGACCGCTGCCCGGCCGTCCGAGAGCCCATTCGACCAGACCGATCGCTGCTACCACGGCGTTCCTGTCTGGTGTGCCCCTGCTGGACATCTGCAGGGCTGCTACGTGGAGGTCGACACACACCTTCACAAGATTATACTGCGTCGATCGGGACTCCAGGGAGGAGTCCAGGGTCGGCCAAGCAGTGCTGCGCAACCTGTTCGCTTCAGGTGAGCCTGGTGAGGAGGTAAGAGATGCTTAATGTTGAGTTGTTGTATTGCTTAATGTTGAGCCTGCTGCCACCGCCCGTGGTTGTGAATGTGTATACTGCTATGTATTCTTTTATTCATGAGCATGTGAATCCATGCCAGACCCAATGCTGGAGAAGGAACAAGTTACTTACCTGTAACTGTTGTTCTCCAGCATGGGTCTGGCATGGATTCACATGCGGACCCTCCCACCTACCCCTCTGCGGCTCTTCACTTGGTCATACTGCCACTTGGCGTGCTACCAAATCTGAGGATGGCTGCCAGAGGCAGGGCTTAGGGAGAGGGCAGTCATTGGCTGGGGGAAGTATGACCCAGAGATCAGTGATTGGTTACTACTAAGAAAGACAGATCAGAAACGAAACTGATACTGATTTTTTTCTTTACCGAGGATTCCCAGCATGACGACGGGGAATATTCATGAGCATGTGAATCCATGAGCATGTGAATCCATGCCATACCCATGCTGGAGAACAGTTACAGGTAAGTAACTTGTTCCTTCTATGCTTGGATATTGTCACTGTCTGGCCGTGGATCACCTTTCTATGCTCCTCGATGACAATCCATTTATTTTGGCAGCTACACCCAACCACTCCTACCAGAGTTCACCTTAGTAGCAAGAATTCTGTGCACCCCCCTCCCCCCGCACTCCTACGACCCCTTACTATGGTATTACTGTGTGCTTTCTTGCCTTGCAAGTATTTCCTCGCTCTTGCCTGAATAATTTTTGGGCTGTGCAGTTAGTATCTGTGAGCAAGGGATATCCCTGGTCAATAAGAGCCTTAAGCCCCTGCAAGCTTCTTTTTTAATATTTTTTTTTTTTTACTTTATGTAACACATTTCCAGTGGGTTACAGGGAACTCATTATGTCGTTTATAACATTGCATTAATGTACATTTGTTTTATTAAACAGTTGTATTGTCTCCACAATTTGTTGCAGTATTACCGGTTTCATGGCGATGTTGTCTATTGTGATACATTTACATTACTTAGTTTGTCGACATATCTCAATATTCAGTTTTGTAGCTTATACATATATAATCGGTACGGAGCCCATATGTCCTTGGGTCTACTTGACGTTGCAACCGTGCTTACATACCCCTCCTCGTTATCATTAACAAATGTCAATTCCTTATAAACCATTGTTGTACTGTTGGTGTCTCTTTTGCTTTCCATTTGAGTAAAATGCATTTTTTGGCAGTTATACAAATCTGCCTCCTGGTATAGGCCATCAAGTTTCATTTCCCGGTCAGGATCCCATGCCGCTTGGATATCTGCATCTAGTGTAGGGGGAAGATCTGGGCAGTTCCACAAGGTAACAGTTACAGTGTGGGTTTTTGCTCCACATCCTCTCGTTTATCCGCCTCCATGCATCTACCGTGGTGCGTATCGGATCAAAAGGGCATGAATCTACATAGTGGTCACTCAGAAGGGCTGATTTCATATTAATCCGGGATGCCCCATATGTCTCCATCTTCTTGTGCGCAGCCTCTGTGTCCTGTCCGTACCAGTACCCTGCATAATGCGCATGCGCATGGGCTGCTAAATACAATTCAAAGTCGGGAGCCGCAAGGCCGCCTCTTTCGTATTGGCTCAGTAAGGGATTCCCATTTCATACATGCTGCTCCCCCACCCCACACGAATCCTACTGCTAGTGTTCGTAGTTTGTTAAAGAACCTCCGTCCCGGCCATATCGGAATAGTGTAAAAAAAAAAGTACAATAATTTGGGTAATACCACCATTTTCAGAATTGCAACTCTGCCGTACAATGAGATAGGATGTTTAGACCACAAATTTAATTTATGTTCTAATGTATTCATGGTTGTTTTCATAGAGTAGTTGACCTGTGTGTGTAACCTTTAAACCCAAGTATTTAACCATGCTTTCTGCCCATCTCAGCCTGTGTATATTAGATGGTTTTGTGGTGTCATCCATTAATGGGAATAGTTCTGATTTCATTGTCTTGTGTGAATTTGCTTACTTCGGCCAGAACAGGTTCTACATTATCTATAGGGTTTCTAAGGTACAGAAGGGTGTCATCGGCATAGAGTGATATTGCCTGAGGGGAGCCCCATATGTGTATTCCTCTGTGGCCATGAAACTCTCTGATCCGGCTTGCAAATGGTTCTATGGTTAGTGCGAACAGCAGAGGGGAGAAGAGACACCCTAGGCGTGTGCCTCTAGCAAGCCTAATTGAATCACAATAGTTTTGATTGGTATGTACCTTGGCTTTCGGGTCGTTCTACAACAGATTCACATATTTATTGAATCCGTCCCCCATACCAAAGCGTTGCAGCACCCTGAACAGAAAATTCCACAATACTGAATCGAAAGCTTTTTCAGCATCTAATATAACCGCTGCTGCAGACACTTTTGGGTTCAGCCCATCTATTGTTCCCCACATTCTATGCAGATTTAAGACCATTGATCTCCAAGGAATGAATCCCGATTGGTCCGAATGCACTCGTTCAGACCTATATGGAAGAAGTCTATTCGCCAGGATTTTTGCGTATATTTTTGCGTCTACGTTAATCAATGAGAGTGAGCGATAGGAGGACATCTCGGTCTGGGATCTACCAGGCTTTAAAAGGATAATGATTACTGCCTCCGTAAGAGAGGGTGTAAGTCTGCCCAATGGTACAGGCTTCCTCCAATACCCTGAGCAGTCGTGGGGCTAGTATATCCTTGTACGTTTTGTACAGTTTGATCCCAATGCCGTCTGGACCCAGAGCTTTGCCTGATGTAAGAGCTGCTATGGCTTCTGTTATTTCTTCCAATTTTACAGGGCTATTTAATTTGCCCCTTGCTTTTTAGTCCGGCGTGGGCAAATTTGTCCCTGCTAGATATCTGTCAACCTCTTCCACGGATACCGTATCTGAATTGGCATATATGTTTTGGGAATACTCCTTAAACATCTTATTTATTTCCCCGGTATTCATGGTATGACCCCCATCCGATTTTGTAATACCTGGGATGTGATATGTGTCCCTTTCTCCTTTAATTATTCCTGCAAGCAAGCGTCCCGGTCGTTCCCCTTTGCCATATCTCCGGGCCTGCACATTCCTGACTATAAATCGTACTTTGCGTTCTCCTAATTCACATCATTTTATCAGGTTTTCCTTGACCATTCCCAGAAGTGCCCTTTCTCTTGTTTCCCCCATATTCGTTTTCTAGGCTTTTCAAGCCTTCTTCTGTCTCACCCAGTTGCCTTCTCGTGGTTTTTAGTAAACCTGCTATAGAGGCTATCATTATACCACAGAACCATACCTTAAATGCCTCCAATACATTGGCATACTGCACCACTGATCCCTCGTTGTTTTCAAAGAATGTTTCAATATCTATTCTCATTGTTTCTGCCAGCGTAGAAGGGGCCATTCTCCAGAGTTCGGGACCTAGTCTCTGGTACCATCTTCACCTGGAGTACCACTGGCGAGTGGTCCGACCAGGTACGTAGTAATATAGTTGAATTGCATATTTTCTCTAGCCATGTGTCTGATCAGCCAGACGTCCATTCTAGATAGCTCGTCATGAACACTAGAATAGTATGTGAATTCTGCAGCGTCTAGGTGTTCTTCTCTCCACGCGCCGAGCAATGTATTTTGGGCCATAATCTGATGTATAGTCTAGGCTGCTTTCGTGGTTTCTGGTGCTGGATCTGTCCCTGGTGTAATCAAGAATTGTATTAAAATCGACCTCTCCATAGTACTGGGACGCCAGGGTTTTGCCCATCAATGTTGCCACCTTGATATAGAATATGGGGTCGTCAATATTCGGGCCGTATTTGTCGACTAATGTTATTGTCTCGTTATTAATAGTCCCTGTCACTATAACCTAATTAAAGTTCTTATGTATTAATGTAATTACCCCCCTGAAACACAAGGAATGATGTGTTAGTGGGTCTATTGATACAGGTGTGTTGTTTGTTATCCAAGTGAGGGCATGCACATTCTCCCATGTTTTCAAACAGGATGCGTTAATTGCAGTGTCCACCTTTATCCAAGTGAGGGCATACACATTCGTCTCCCATATTAACAGGGTGCGTTAATGGCAGTTGCCACCTTAGGCCCAAATCCTGCCAAACCCTTTGCTCTGCAGCTCAGCATCCCCTCCACCCATTCTCCTCTGAAGAAAACTGCCCCTCCCTTCTATGTGCATCAATGGCTGAGTCCTACACCAGGGCATGGAATGGCCGGCCTCCTTGAGGCATGTGCATGTGTTGTGAACTTGACCTCCCCCTTTTGTGGTCCCTCTCTCTCTCGAAGTGCTTGCAGCACCATGTCCCTCGTGTCAGTGTCCTCTGCCATCTTTTTCATCTTTATAGATTATAGTTGTCATCGTGCACTACCTCTACCCACTGTAGTGTTACTGTCCGACCCTGAAAAATACCTGTAACTTCACACAGCACCATATGAAGTAAATTATTTATTGTGTTTAGTCATAAGACCTTTTACAAATTATTCATAATACATATGCATAGTCTATAGAATTAAGATTTCCACGAATACCATTTCACTAAAATCGTCATAATCAGAAGACATTTAAAACTTTAAAATAACATTAGAATCTATTATTAATCCTATCAATCCTCAATAACATGATTTAACATCGAAACATGAATCACACTTAACAAATCAGTACTCCAACACTATATGTACACACATGTGCAAATGAGCAGTGTGCAAGTGGTCATATAGTACTTCAAATAGTATAGCATTGCTGTGGTGGGCCTCTATTCTAGAATGCTGAAATGGCTATTAGTTGTCCTATTTGCAACCAGACTCTATAAAGTGCAATGTGCATCGACAGAGTCAGAGTTCAGGCAGTAGTTCCAAAAGTCAACAGATTTTGAGTCCTATTCACTCACCGGGCCCTCGTAGGTGCACATATATAAAGAGCTTAAAAGCTGGCACTCTGTTAAGACACAGGACTTTCTGGAAACTGCAAAACACCGGTTTACAGACGCAACACAATCTTTGGTCCAGCAGTAATTTCAGTTGAGGGCCCAGCAGAGGCAGTTGGTTCATGCGTAAAAACAGAAGCAGCATGCAGATTTAGGGGTTTGTACTTTGGTTGATATACGATTGTGGTCTCTTAAACCGATGTACTACATTGATCACCTGCTGGTAGCTCTTTAAGGTCGATATGTGGTCAGAATTTATATTCCAATTCCACAAATCGTATTTCATCTTAAATGAATCCTTTAAAATGATTATAATATGAAGTAAACACTGCATCTTTTGCGCCTCTCTCGGAATAAATGTTTTGTGTGTTCCCGTCGCCCGAAGTATCAGACAGCACACATGTTCCATTCACACTCTCTCTCCAGTGTGGCCATGTGGTCATACCATAAATTAACCGAGTCTGTAATAGCGTTGCCGCCAACCGGTCTGGCAGATACCGCCGAATCACTGGTAGGGCATTAACGGTAAATCCCCATTCCTCATTGGGTCGATTGGATCCAATCGGACATTTTCTGCGCTAATAGCGCGCGCTAATATAGCGGCGGTAATGGTGCCAAAAACAGGGCGCTAAGAGGGCTTTTCACTTCCAGCAAAAAGCTGGAGGTAAAACAGCCCATTTAGCACCCAACTCATGATAGGGCCAGTCTTTAAATGTGGTGGTAATACTGTCACTGCTGCATGATGAGGCACTGTGTGAAGTTTGGGCCCCCAGTCCCCGCTTAGCCCAAAAGCAAATGTGAGTGTGATTCATCGCTTGTGCTCTGGACAGTGGCTGGGGGTGCCTGCTTATAATCAATTGCTGGGGGTGCCTAATAACCCTCCCCCTGCTATATACAAAAACCTCAGGTCAGTCACTTGAAATGAGAAGAAATGAAGAAAGAAAGAGGAGAGACAAAAGGAAAAGAAGGCAATAAATCATATTTTATCAACATTGTTCCCCCTTCCTGTTGCCTCCACCACGAAAGACCGTTCCACCTTCTAAAGCTGCAAAAGGAAGAACACAAGGAAGTACTTAAATTGCAGACACTTCCCATTTATCACCTTCCCCTTCTCCCACAGGGGCAGGAGTTGCTTTGGTCCCATCTGACATCAGAGCGGTGGATCCATTGGCGCCTTCTCTCAACTTTGACTGCGGTGGGAGTCGCGAAGGTGACCGTGTATGGGCCCAGAAAGCGAGCCTCTTTCCACTTCTTCCTGATAAATGTCCTAATCAGAATTTTATCCCCTGGGGTTGGTTGCAGTGGGGGGCAGGAAGTCCTTGCTCTGGTGATGCCTCAGAGGATGGTGATGCCAGCCGGTGTTGTCGGGGTCCTGGTCTGTAGGGATATAAATCTGAGAGATTGAGTAAGATCCCTAAGGTACCCCCTAAACACCTCCCCCAATAAATTAGCAGTACTGTGAGCCTTGGAGATAGAGCAAGCATTTCGAGCAGGGGCATTCAGTGTTCGTATTTGCCTGCTGGTCACAATCTCCTGAGACGTGAGATGATGAACAGACTCCGGCTGATTGCGCAGAGCAAAAAGAGCAACCGGCAAGCAGTGGAGCCAGCTCTTGCCAAGTGTATAACATAACTTTGCGAGGCACTCCTTGAGCAGGCCTTTGAGGCGTTCCACTACACTGTTGACTTGAGGGTGATAAACTGAGAAAAACTTGTGCTTGACGACTAATAGAGAAGTAATTTCTTTAAAGAGCTCATTTGGAGAAGTGCAGGCCATTGTCAGACCTTAATACTTTGCACACTCCGCACCGTGGGAAAATCTTGCGCACAAGGAACTTAGGTGCTGATTAAGTATCACAGTGGACACATGGTCCTGCCTCAACCCAACGGGAGAATGGACAAGCCAGAACTATTACACGACGATAGCTGGTGCACCTATTTTGCATATCAATGTTATGAATATGCAAATGGTGGAAAGGCCCTGAGGGGCGAGGTCAAGTTGCTTTAATGGTTTTCAGCGTATGCCCTGCTGTAATTCGGTGACATGTAACACAATTGGCAGAAAACTCTGCTACGTGTTCACACAGGTTTGGGATAAACCACACTGCCTGGCGATCTGCTGGAGTGCTTTCTTTCGATGTTTGTGGTGGGTGGTGCAGTTTTTCAAGAGCCACATTAAGTAAATCTACAGGCATCGCTGCTTTTCCTGAAATGTTCTGATGCCAAATTAAATCAGTGGGCTGACAAGGAACACCCATTCTTTTTCCATAATTCCTGTTCCTATGTGGAGAACCTGCCCTGTAACTCTGTTATCTACGTTATTGGTAGAGCGTTATAGCAGTCTGCTAACTGCACCTTCTGCTGTGTCTTGCTTGTGAATGTGGGTGGCTGATCTGTGATGTATGGCAGATAAGCGTCTTGTTCTGCTCCCTCAATGGCACGTGACGCAGAGTCTGTGCCTCCCGTCTGGGCGGCACACTTGACCATTTCTAGAACTGAGGGTAATGGCTTCACTTCTATCGGTTTGATAACATGTTTGCATGCTGCACCGGTGCTGTGTAACCTTTCCTGAAACCCCTTCTCTTCATCTCCTCAATCCAGAATGTACTGTGGAGGTAGCATAAGCTGACTCACAGTAAATGGTGGTGTAGCAGCCCTTGCACATCTCTACTGCTGATATCAATGCCACTAATTCATCTGCTTGTGCTGAATAATGTGATGGTAATCTTTTCTGTGTTGCCACCTCAAAATCCTCCCCCTCAAAGCGCACCACTGCTGACCCAGCATGTGGGCATCCTGTGTTCTGGTCAATCGTCGATGAACCATCAACGGGAATACCTCCCCCTTCTCTTACTGTATGCTGACCCTCTTCATACGTTGAGCAATCATAAACATTGTCGCCCTCCTATATGGGCTGGGCGACAAAGGTCACAGGTTTCACAATGTGGCACACCACAATGTGAATTGCATGTTTAGAAAAAATAACCTCATACCCTGACGCTCCAGAATAGCAAATACTACATGCTCTACATAGAGCATCACTTGACAACCCATCCTTATGGCCGATGATTTTTCATTTGCGATACCTGCTGCTGCAAGGTCTTGCTCGCATGGAAAATGCCCCTGAATCACTTCATCTAAAATACCATTGTAATGAGCCAGGGGCTTGTGCCCTTGGGACATTTTCTGAGTGAGGACAGCCTTCATCACTCCCCTGTTGGAATGAGAGAACAGAAACAAATCTTTGCTGTTAACTGGAGTTACTATTACTGGTGCATGTCAGTGCATCTTTTAGTTCCTTAAAAGAGCTTATCATTTCTGCCATCCAAGTTCTTGGATCTTTCACCTTCTGTGCTACCTTGAGCACCTGCAGTAATGGTTTAGTGTAACTGGAGAAGTAAAAAATCCAGCACCGGCATTTATTGCACAAGCCCAGGAACTGCTGTGTTTTTTTTATACTGTGCTTGCCAGGGGTGTATTCCATACCGCTGCGGCCTTTTCAGGTGTTCATCTCCTCCCCATTGATGACAATATCTGCCCTAGGTAAACTAACTCTTTCTGGCAATATTGCAGCTTTTCTCTGTCCACCGTGTATCCTTTGTCTGCCATTAACATCAAGAGTGTTATTGAATCATCCCTGCACTGCTAGTCCGTGGCATTGCACACCAGGAGGTCCCCCAATATTGTGTCATCGTGCTCCGTCAGTACATTTTCAAAATCTGCCTGTAGTACCCTATTAAATATGCTTGTGGACTTGCAGTACCCTTGTGGTGTGTTGGAATCACTGACCACGGTAAGTAAACACAGTGAGGTACTGGGAATCTGGGTGTAATGGTATTGAAAAGCTATGGTCAATCACTGTGAAGCATGTCCCTGTGTGGATATTACACACAAACGTGGATTGATGTGGTACCAGTGGAAACTCCACCTCCACAATGTTGTTAACTGGGCGGAGATCCTGCACCATCCTCCAAGACCCCTTTTTGCTTTTTGCACAGGATACACAGTATGTTACACAGGGATTCGAGTGCTGCATTATGACATGTTGCCATAATGCTACAATGGTGTCATATATCCTCTTATTTGCCCCCTCCTTCTATTTGATGCATACTGCTGATATCCCCTTCAAAGGTCCTACATCACTTTGCCCGCTGGTCCAGGTCTCTACAGGCACCTTCTGCAAATCTTCCTGGAGGTGTCGGCATTTACCCCACAAGGAGTGCCAGTTGTGGAACCTCCATATGCTGTACCTGCAAGTGACATGGTATACTAATCTCAAACAGCATCTCTCCTATGTCCTTGACATCAAAACGTCGTTCATCGGTCAAGTCAGTCCAGTGTTGGGTGGGGTCAATACACAGGACAGTGAGCCATTCAATACAGTCCTCATCTATCCCCTATAATATCACCTTGTCCTTTTGTGTTACCACATCTAGCTGTATTGTGATTATGGTTGCTGGTGCAACTTCCTTGTGTGCTGCTGTTCTGAACAAAAATCATGTGGGCAATCAAAAGATGTTGTTTCTAATCCTAGGTACTATTAGGGTGTAGAAGTAAGAGATCGACACAAAAGTGGCATGGTAGTTGATACTCACTTTTATTGTTTCTCAACTGCAGAAAAGGAAACGGAACTATCCCTAAGTCTAAGAGGGATTTTCCTGACTCAACAAAAACTAAGAAGCGGGCATGAATGTCAGTGAAACTAAAGGAGTCCACCGTCCTGTGTCAAATAACTATATCTGACCGTCACATTTAGAATTAAGTAATATTTCTGGCAATGTCTTGGCCCAGGGGAATGGCTCTTATCTCCTGAACAGGGACTTCTAGTTTCTGTGATCAAGGAAACTTTCCTGCGGGAATTACTCTCTTCCCCATGTAGCAATCCCACTCTTTAGAGGGAAAAACTAGGTTGTGTAAAGCAAAGTTGCAAAATAATGTTCACAAACCAAAGTTGTGCCACAAACCAAAGCTCTGAAGTTAAACCCTTGATACCAAGAGAATGGCTCCCTTCTCTTGGTCTTCTGCAGGCTCTTTACAATGTTCACAAATACCAGCAGGAATGATTTTCTTCCCCTGGCTCTTCTTAGGCCTCTCATAATGCCAAGAGAATGCCTCGCTTCTCTTGGCTTTTCATTGTCAACAAACACAAGGTGGAAGGACTCCCTTTCCCTGGTTCTTCTTAGGCTTCTCACAACAGACACAAGCACAGGCATCAACCTGGTTCACTATATTACCAGGCACTGTGACTAGGAAGATTAATGTTGATGTCTGTGATTGCTTTTATGAGTGCGGGTCCCAGACTTACATATTCTTCTTCTGTGCACAGTCTACCTGGTATACTCGGCTGTCAGGTACTGTGACTATGAGGAGTTCTGCTGATGCCTTCCCAATCAAAAAATGTTAATTTCCCGAGGTCTCAGACACTATAATTTGACCTTTCTTGGATCTGACAACTTATATACCACTGTCTTGGGGCACCTCCCGTGCCGTCAGTGTACCTTTCTCTGGTGTGCGGTGGCCCGGGGTCTTTCGGGACGCTGGCTGTCAGCCAGGTGATTTGGCTGCTGTCCTACACTTTGCTTTGGTCTGCGCGGCTCTGCAGGGGAAATGTCTCGCCGGGTGGTTTCATTTCTGCTTGCCATACTCTTTGTGTGCCCAGAATGCCAGGAGCTTCTTCTCCCTCTTCGGTGCTCCTTCCACACCAAGGCTCTTTTGGGTTGGGTCCCTCTTTTCACAGCATCCCGGTTTGCTTTCTTTCTCCACCTGCACTGTTGGAATTTGCAGTTCCACCAAGGAGGACTCATCGTAAAAGTGAGTCCTTCCTTGGTATCCTGAGCCTGCCAATACAATATCCATATAGACTAGACTGCTCGTGTTGTTCCTGCTCTGTGTTTTTAGAACTCTGCGCTTCTTGTTGTCAGTAGTTATTTTGATTTCCACCTTTGGGTCACCAGTGATTTTCTTCGCCCAGTTCCATTACAGAAGACACATGGGCAGTCTCTCCTCGTGTCTTTGGAATACAAAAGGGGTGCAACTATTTCCTGATTGCTAATGGTAAGGGGTAGATATTTTGTGAAAGGAACCGTTGCAACAGCCCCAGAGAATATCTGCGTGTCCATTATTCTGTCCGACAAAGGGAATTTTCCTTCTTCAATGCAAGATTTGGTAGCTTCCCCCGTCAGCCAAATAGGAGAATGTCTTGTCGCCTATGGTCACTGCCACCTGTGGCTCCGCTTTCGGGGTCTGCATTTACTGATCGGATTGGGCACGCCAAAGCCTTCTGGGGGCTGTTCTATTGTGCATTTATGTTTTGTGCTGGGAAGTAGCAAAGTATTACCCCTCAACACTGCGACTCCCTTATACTGTGGTAGCATGCCCTGGGGTAGAAAGTTGGTGTCTCATTGTTGGTTGGTTGTCTGTGCTTGTCTGTGCCTGATATTGCTGTGGGGTGCTTCCAGTGGGCAGGACGAATGGTGACTGGGGCTTTGAAGCTGCTTGTGCATTTGGCACTGGTGTGTGCTGCTGGTGCATCGTTGGTGCCTTCTGGATGCTCGGGATAACAGGGTTGTTGTGGTGGCATGTTCAGGATGGTTAGGGGAAATGTGTTTTGCATGGGTAGTGCTTGCTGCTGCGGCATACTCTAAATGTTCTGGGGAAATGTGTATTGTACGGGCTGAGCTTGTTGCTGTGTCTGTGTAGAAAGGCATGTTGTGGTAGTATGGGGTGCCATGAGGGCCATACTGTGTTTGATTTCTGCTTCTACATTCCCTTGCTAGGTGACCTATTCCTCCGCAAGCACAACCCACCGCCCCCCCCATATTGCGGTATTGCTTCCCCATATCCAAAGCCCCTTCCTCTTTGCAACCCTCCTTGTGCTCTCGAAAAATACCCCCCTTGCAGGACAAACCTCTCTTGGGGTGCAAACCCTCCTTGTGGTGCGAAAACCTCTTGTGGTTCAAAGGCGCCCTGTGGGCAAAACCTCTCTGGGGGTGCAAACTCTTCCTGCAGTACAAAACCTTGTAATATAAATCCCACCTGGGGCACAGGTCCCCCTCACAGAAGAGCAGTTAGGACCTCTCCTTCCATGCCTATTTTAGACAATTTAGTCTGTACTCATTTTGCTTCTGACTTTTGGGAATAGTTGTCATGATGCCCGCTCCCGGGGAGCCGGTTCAAGCCCTGCGTCCCCGAAAGCGGACATCCAGTCCCCAAGGAAGGACCCAGCAACCCCATATAGGGGCCCTTTGGACAGTGTCCTGGCGCCTATGGCGAGAGGCTCATTATGGGAGTGCTTGGGTGCACTTACCTGATGCAGACCATGCTGCAGAATCCCGGCCTCCTTGAGGCCTGAAAGGAACTACTTTACCTGTGGGACTAATTTACCATCCGGGCGTGGTCGGGGAAGGATACATACCTGATTGGAGGAAGGATACATACCTGGAACTTCTTCCAAGGCTATTTAAACCCCACCCGAACAGCCACACGTGCTTCGCGTTGTTCTGCATCTAGCAGCTGGACGCTCACCGTGTCTGCTCCTGCATCCTGACTTCTGCCACGCCTGCCAGCATCCTGGATCACCTGCAAAGGAAGAGAAGAAGAGAACAGAAGAAGGAAAAGTCCTTACCTGCTAAATCCGCATCCCGGAGACATCTCGCCGACAATCCTGAAAAGGAAGACTTTTATTTAAAAGCTCATCGCGTCGATCGCTGCAGCGCCGCATTCCACTCACCTTTACAGGGCGCCTCCATGTTCAGCAGCGATCATCCGGATTCACAGTCATGCCCCAGTGCCTAGGGAGAAAAAGACAAGAACAAAAGGTGAGAGAGAGAAGGGAATAAGGAAAGCTAAATCTCCATGTTAAGACTTACCTGTTGATTCATTCCCTCTTCATTTTGGGTCCGCGCCGCATCCTGGCATTTCCGGATCCCGGCCCCTAAGGGGAAAAAGAGACATCAGTGTTAATGAGCGAATGAAAAGACATTACCAAAAAAACGCTCATTAAAGACTTACCTGATTTCTACAAGGATTTCACCTCTCATCTCGGGTCGGAGTCTGTTCCCCGGCATTCCGTACCCCGGCCCCTATGGGGAAAAAGACACTAGCATTAGTACATTAATGCATGGACACAAGGGGAACCTTTTATCAAAAAACTCACCTGGAAGCCAAGCAAGTTTGGTTCTCACCAATCCGAAAATCCAGTGAAGTAACTGGATACCAACGCGCCCCTGCATCAGAAGCAGGATGGAGAGCTCGTCCTTCCAGACCCTAAGGTGAGACGCTACGAGGAATCACAGAAGGGTTTCGAGGAGGGTGAGAGGGGAAAGTGGGAGGCCGATTGCATTACCCCGCAAACAGTTTATCCCCTATTTTCGCCTACAGAAGGATACTTCTGCGAGCCAGACAAGCCAGATTTGGGGGCCCGGTCCAGTCCGTCTTCCAAACCCTGCGCATCACCTTAGAAGAGGTCACAGCAGCGCGAACCAGGCCAGCGCCTCCGTGGTAGTCAGGTGAGCGTTACAATAGTCTACCGTCTTTCTGTCCTTAGCCTGTTTTCCTTGCAGTGATGTACTATATTAGCCTGTATCTATAACCTGCGCTTAGTCTCTATCCCTACTAGTCCGTTCTGTACGTCTGCTGGGAGGCCTCTCAGTAGGATGTGGTAAAAAACAGCTATGTTAGTGTTCCATATTTGTTATGTTTCTAAACGCCACTTTTTGGCAATCTCTTGAAAATAGTGTGTGGGCTCCTCATCTGGACCTTTCGTGCGATCGAGGATGGACTTCATGTCGGTCGAATCTGGGTACATCTCCCTCAGTGTCTTGCATACATTTGTTCTGCAGTTATTGAATGGGCTGCCATTGTGAGCATCACTGTTTGTCACCCCGTCATAAGTCATTAGCTTGTTCCCCCAATAAGTTGGCGAAGAAATTCTTCATGTCACCTAACCCAGACTTATGCCTGCTGTCCCTTTTTCCAGGGCATACATCCATTTCCCTGAACCTAAGGTGAGGGATGGCAAACTACTCGTCAAATTCTTTGTCCATATTTGGCCAAGTTAGATACTGCATACCTCTGCAACCTTTCTGTAAAAGGGAAATCTGCGTCTTCAGTTCTTTACTCTCTCCCTTCTCTCCACCCCCCTTTAGTTGTAGCTACAGCTATGAGGGTCAGCCTTCTCCTAAGTATCTCTGCCCGTGGCCTGACATCCCGTTCCTCCCCCTCTTCATGCGCCCATATTTCCCCTATTTCCTTCTCCTCCCTGGACCAGCATATTGAATTGGTTTTGAATTTCCCATGTGATGGAAAATTCCTAGCGACAACGTGCTTGGTCTCTAATATAAACATCATCTGTCCTAATCTACACCGATCGTGGAGCGTGGTTACACATTGCGTGTCTCCTCCTGCTCCCTCGCTGCATGCACAAGCTCATTCTCCACCTCTTTCAGCACCTCAGCGATCTGTCTCTGCATGCTCTTCTCTATCTCTGTAACCTATGTAGCACTTCTACCATGTGTGGTAGTACCTTCTACTGTATCTTTTTGTCTGTCTGTGGCATATCAGGGATTGGTATAACCTGTGGCAGAGTTTAGAGAAAAGACGCTGATATGGGCAGGGCTGACGGTGCTGTGGCAGCTGCTGTGCTTTCTGCATTGACTGGGCAAACTGGAAACTGGACGGGGTGAACCCGCCCTCCTTCACCCCCCACCCCCTTGTCAGTGGGTGTTCCCTCCTCTTTATATAATTTCCACAATTCCAAAACACCCTGTCTTTTCTTCAACTTTTGCCCCTTTTATCTCGCTATGAGACAGGCATATATATGCCCTATGATCTCATGCTCTTGCCTACCCTCCGCAGACCATTGTGTGAGAGGTTTCCCTGCTGTGTCAGTTACCCACTCAAAATGATATTTAAATATCTTGTCCTGGTGCTGTGGAAGTATCTTGCGTATATGCTCCAGTGGAGTCACCGTAGTGCTGACGTGTACCCCCTTTAAACACTGTGCCAGGTGTGGCTGCTACCCTTTCCCACTGTGTGTTTTCCCCTCCTCAATACTAATGCAATAGAATTCAAATATACATTTAGAACCCCAGAAGTCCATTTAAGTGCCCAATTTCACAATTTGAATTATCAACCGATTGTTTTCTAGACGTCTTTAACACACACCACACCCATTACTCCTCACTTCTTAAAACCCACACAGCACATGCTTTTACACACACATCCCATCACCCTCATCATCAACCAAAAATACACTAAAAAACACAACTAATCCAACCAAAGCCAAATACCTCACTCAATCCTACCTTTAACACAAAACATTCCTGTCCTCTACCCTTACAAATTTAAAACACACCTCTAGCCACAACAATACACCTCCGAATTATACACTTATAACACCACAGTTATTTCTTCTTATCCTTCACAAACCAAGAAATTACTTCTGCGCGGCATAGTAGCTATTTATCACAAAATGTACTGCACATAAATATGTCAACACTACTCTAGCAATGGTGTCATCTTTGCTACAATATTACACTACTGATTAGGTCATCTTTTCTTCTAACTGAAAAGATCCCTTCACCAAATCCTCATGCACCACTGTGCCGCGTCTCCTTTCTCCACCACTCGAGAGATCCCTTTTCCAATCCATATAAACTATTACGCAACGCAGTCTTTCATCGACTACAGGCAGGTTCCTGCATTAATTGCACTACCCAATAATAAAATGAGAGAAAAAACCAACAAAATCAAATACCAGGCTGCGCTTTTGCTTTCATGCGAGGGTGAACTCGCGTGTTTATCCTCCAACTTCATTGATGCTGAAACTCTCCCAGATGCCTGTACAATCCGGGGCAGGCAGCCACGGCCAAGGGATCATGCAGAACTTTGGGGAACTTGGTGTCTGCTATACCTACTCGTTTGTGCGCACTGGAACTGGTTCTGTGGGCTGGCTCCACTTCCCCGGGCAATCGGCTGAGAGCCCCAACCCCTTGGGTTCTGGCGATCTTGCTGGGGCCTCCAAATGTAGAGCTAGGGGTGCCCCGAACACAGGTCCAAAGGTAGGGGAAAAAACAATACACAAAAACGAGTGCACCGCATGTAGGAAAAAACACTATGTATTTGTACATCACTGCCGGGAAGATGAACAGATCCAACCAACTTCAACCCGCTCCTTGCGGGTTCAACATTTTATAGCCACAAACTGAACATTAACATATAACAGCAGAAATGTAACAAAAACATCATCCTTACATTCTCCTTGGCTGGTTGGCACGGGCCACCTAAACAACCCTATACATTTTTCTAAAACTATTGGCAGTTATCACAGAAAGAACACCACCAAAACAAAATAGTCACTCCCCCGCCTTGATCAGCTCAAACAGTGCACCAATCTCATCTCAGGAATGCAGTTCAATAATGGGCTTCATTTTCATTGGACCATGCCACCTCCGACAATTCGGGCAGCAACGTCCCACAGAGGTGGACCAATAGGCACCGAACAAACATGGCAAACGGCTCCTCTATTAATTTCCCGTTACCACCATCTTCTCCTGCTCACTATGTAACTCCCTATCTTGTTACCAGTCCTGGTACACCACATCCTAATGCCCTCCCTGCAACGAATGGCCTTCTAGAAAAATGTGACAGATCCACTGTTGTACACAGCTCCTGGATCATCGTTTTCTGCTAATTTCTCCATATTATTCGTCGCATTTCATATGGTGGCTGATTGAGGACCCCCGCTATGACATCCACAAATATTATGTATTCTCATAAATATGTATTCGAAGGGATTGGTTCCTCCGACGTATTCCACATCTATGACAAGTAATCACCACAGCTGTGTTGCTTCTGAAAATGTTCTGCATCCTGCGTCGATGACGTCGATACGCTGTCCTCGAGGGCCTCCGTCGAGCCGACGTCACCGGATGTTCTAAGTAGGACACACGACACACGTAGCCTCAGTTCCGTTTTTTCCGTGAACGTGTTCGCTTCGGAGATCTCGGCGCGCCTCGGTTCTTCTGAGTTATTCTATCGGTTCTAAGAACTTGTTTATGAAGATATCATGTCTTCGTCTTGTTCCACCCCGTGGCCAGGATTCAAGAAGTGTCGGGACTGCGGTTCCAATATGTCGCTTACGGACCCGCACGACGCCTGCCTCTGGTGCCTCGGTGAGGACCACGCCACGGATGATTGTGACGATTGCCAGTCGTTAACATCGAAGGTCTTGTGGGAGCGGAAGAAGCTTTCTGTCGGTAGGGTTTCCAAGCCCCGAAAGTCGAAATCCGCTTGGCTTTCGGCCGACGATTCGAGAGGCGACTCTCCGTGTCGTCGGCGTAAGTCCAGGGGGCTCTCGGTCCCAGAGTGGTTCCCCCCATCCTCTGCCTCTTCAAGGCACTCGCGGAAGTGCAGTCACCGGTCGGCTTCACCGTCCTTGTCCGAGGACTTTGCCCGTTGCCGGGTTGCTTGTCCCAAAGCACTCTTCTCCTGCGGAATGTGATGCATTTCGTACAGAGATGATGGTGATTTTTCAATCGCAGGGCTCCATTCCGTCCGCGCCTTCGAAAGAAGCCAGCAGGGAACGTGCTAGGACCACCGCTCGCACCCCTTCGGGCTCGGGTGGTCGGCGCGATCATCGGGAGACTTTGAGGTCCCGATCGGACAAGGTGGATCGCTCTAGCCATGCCCGCTCCAGGTCCCGGTCCTCGACGCCCTCGAGACCGTCGGGGCCTGTGAGGTCCTCGAAGAAGTCGACGCCATCAGTGCCATGTCCGTCGAGGGACTCTCTCGAGGTTCCGCCTCCGAGGAAGCCATCGTCAAAGGACACGCTCGGGGCACCGCCCTCGAGGCCTGTGTCGAAGCCATCGGCGCCACGCTCGACGCCGATTCCGTCGATGCCCTCGACGCCTTTCACAGATGCTTTATCGGAGGTACCCCGGAGACCGGTGGAAACCCAGAGGAAGGCTCTGGCCAAGTCGAAAAATGTGTTTGTCCCTTTTTCTGTGCCCTCATCCAGGGATTATATTTCTGAGGTGGATGAAGGGTCTGATGAAGGTTTGGTTCCTGATGAGGTTCCTGACGTCCCATTATCTGGTCATAGCCAGATGGAAGACCTGCGTCAGTCTTTGCACAACGCCAGTGGTCTTGATACCTCCCCGGAGGTTGAGTTTGGCAGGCCTGAGCCTGGTACGCATGCTGACTCCTTCGTACAGGCGCCTCATGTCGAGGGTGACGGAGTACTTGGTGTGGTCTGCACCACCAGTAGATTTTCTGCAGGATGACCTGAAGAATATCTTGGACCAAGGTCCACCAACTGACCCGGTACTGCCATTCCATATGGCCTTGCAAAGAAGGGTGGCGGCGGCTTGGACTGCCCCGGAGAGTCTCCCGGCAGTGGGTAAGTCATTGCCGAAAAAGTACCACCCAGCCAGTGGCGACCCCGGCTACTTGTCCATGCACCCTACTCCAGAGAGTTTGGTGGTGCAGGGGGCTACGACCCCAGCAAAACGGGCGTCATACCCTAACATCCCTCATAGATGGATGATAAACGTTTTGACGGTTGGGCGAAGAAAGTCTTTTCTTCAGGGGGTATGGCTTTGAAAGCAGCCAACTCTGTGTGTGCCTTAGCACGTTTCACTCACTCTGTGGAATTGTTTCATTAGCAGCTGAACATATTCCCGAAGGGGAGGAACGGGATGGCTTTCTTGCCCTTGTACAGGATGGCAAGGATGCCATGTGTGAATCCGTTCAATCGGGTCTGGACATGGCAGACTGTGTCAGCCGGTCCATGGCGGCGAGCACCGTGATGCTCAGATTTGCGTGGTTGCGGAAGTCAGGGTTTGCTCCAGATGTACAAGCCCGACTTCTCAACATGCCCTTTGATGGTGAATGCCTGTAGCAGAGAGGAACAAGGGATGGTATTGCCCATATTTTTGGATTTCAAAAAATGACTGGGGGTTTGAGACCCATCATGGACTTGCGTGGTTTGAACAAGCTCCTCAGGAAGGACAAGTTCAAGATGGTTACTCTCTCTCAAGTCCTCCAGGCCTTTCAACTTCAGGACTGGTTGGTGCCTCTCGACCTCAAGGACTCTTACTTTCATGTGCCGATTCATCCCAAGCACAAGAAGTACCTAAGGTTCGCGGTAAGCGACTCGCACTTTCAGTTTCGGATCCTGCCGTTCGGATTGACCTCCGCCCCGAGGGTCTTCACCAAGCGCATGGTGGTGGTGGCAGCGTATCTCAGGAAAGGGGGGGATTCATGTCTACCCCTACCTGGATGATTGGTTGATCAGGGCGCGCTCTCCCGAGCAAGTGCTGGATCATCTGTCCGTCACCTGCCACTCCCTTCACAGGCTGGGCTTCTCCCTCAACTTGAAGAAGTCCCCCTTGACGCCAACCCAGCGGCTCCAGTACATCGGAGCAGTGCTCGACACATCCCTGGGGCAGTGTTTACCTCCCCAGGTGAGGGCTCATCACATTCTGCAGATGGTGCGCAAGTTTCAACATGCCCAGAGTCTCCTGGCGTTCGAGTTCTTGAGGCTGCTCGGCCTCATGGCATCCTGCATTCTCCTGGTGCCAGAGACCCAGCTGCGGATGAGATCTCTGCAGCAAGATGCAGTGGTCACAGTCCTCTGGCAGGATGTCGGATCCCGTTCAGATGCCGCCCTCGGTTGCCCAGGATCTTCTGTGGTGGGCCGTCGAAGGCAATCTGATGAAGGGGGCTTCATTTTGGCTACCCTGGCCAGAGGTGACGATCGTGACGGACACATCCCTCACGGTATGGGGAGCTCATGCCAACGAGTTGACAGTCAGCGGTCGTTGGTCTCCATTGGAGTCCAGACTCTATATCAATATGTTGGAACTGAGGGCCATCAGGCTAGCCCTGAAGGCTTCTCTGCCGTCTGTGCGGGGGGAAGAAAGTCCTGATTCTGACGGACAATACAGTGGCCATGCACTACCTCAACAAAAAGGGGGGGCAGGGTCTCTCCCTCTGTGCAGAGAAGTGATGCAGCTCTGGTTCTGGGCCATCCAGCAGGAAACTTCGATCTCGGCAGTTCATCTGGCCGGAGACGAAAAACGAGGCGGCGGACGCTCTGAGCAGGCAGAGCATGGTCTCTCACGAGTGGAAGCTGGCTCAGGAGACTCTCCTGGAGCTCTTCACCCTTTGGGGGACCCCTCAAGTGGAGCTCTTCGCCACCAGTGTCAACCGGAAGTGCAAACGATTCTGCTCACAGGAATTTCCTCTGAGAGGAGCCTTAGGGGATGCGTTCGTAGTGGAGTGGTACGCGTTTCCTCCAGTCCCCGTCATTCCACAAGTGCTGCGGAGGTTATGGAGGTTCGGTTCCCGAATGAACCTCATTGCTCCGGCATGGGCCTGGAGAACATGGTACCCGGACCTTCTCGACATGTCCATCTGCCCTCCACGCCGTCTTCCCTACCGAGACGATTTGCTCTTACGGGAGGGGGGTTTGGTTCTCCATCCAGAGGTCAAGTCCCTCAACCTTCATGCTTGGCTTCTGAAAGTTTGAGGTATAAGGATTGAGACCTCCCTGAAGACGTGAGGGAGGTGTTCCTTTCGGCCAGAAGGCCTGCAACAAGTCCCTGTACCGTTGCCGTTAGAGAAAGTTCTGCGACTGGTGCAGGGTCAACAATGTGGATCCTTTTTCATGTGCCATTCCTGTGGTTCTCTTTTTTGCTTTCGTTAGCCCACAAGGGCCTGCAAGTGGGGACCATTAAAGGTTACCTGGCGGCGCGGTCCATATTTAAGCGCTCGTCTGAGTGTTCTTATTTTTTTAGTTGAGGTTACTTCTGCTCGCAGAGTGAGTGAGTTGCAGGCACCATCTGTTAAACCACCCTTCACTGTGTTTCATAAGGACAGGGTTGTCCTTAGGGTTCGTCATTCCTTTCTTCCGAAAGTGGTATCAGAATTTCATTTAAGCAAGAAGGTCATTCTTCCGGCATTCTATCCTCCTCCACATCCTGGTAAGGAAGAGGAGAGGCTCCATAGGTTGGATCCTAGGAGAGCTTTAGGTTTCTACATCTCACGCATGTCCTGGGTCAGAGTGGACGATCAACTCTTTGTAGGATACGCTGGAAGGCGTTTGGGACAAGCTGTTACTAAGCTGACTGTGGGCCTCATTACGAGTTTGACGGCAGCCATGGTGCTATTAGCACCATGGCTGCCGCCAAACCGGGCTCCTTTACCCGGTTCCCAGAATGGGGAATTACCGGGCCATTCCGAGTACGGAGGGCCCGGTAATTCCTCCCTCTGGGCACCCGGGCCCGGGTCTTCCCCATTCCCATTTGAGCCCCCATAGGGCTCAATGGGAGAGGGAGCTAACAACGGGCCGATTACGACCGGCCTGTTGTTGGCTCCCTCTTTCACTTGCGGGACCTGGTAACGACGCCTGGTTTTACCAGGCGTCCTTACCGGGTCCCGCGAGGGGACCTCGTAATCAGGCGGAATGGTGTTCACGGGTCCGCACCCATTATTGGAACCCGTTAACCCATTCCGCCAGGGTCGTAATGAGGCTCTTTGTCTAGATGGATTATCTTGGCAATTTCTGACTGTTACCGCTTGGCGGGTAAGGACCCTCCGTTAGGCTTACGGGCCCTTTCTACTAGGGGTATGGCTGCCTCTACTGCCCTCCAGAGGGGTGTTCCTATTCGTAGCATCTGTGAAGCAGCCACTTGGGCTTCGGTCCATACTTTTGTAAGACACTGCTCCCTAGATTCTATCCATGGGCAGGATCTGGCCTTTGGCAAGGCGGTCCTTTACTCTGCAATTTGATTGGGCATTCTAAATTTCTCTATTCTAAATTCTTTTCCCTCCTCCATAAGTTGGTACTGCTTTGGGAGTCTTTCATAGATATGGAATAAGTCGGAGGACCCAATCCCCTCGAAGAACAAGTTACTCGCTTACCTGGTAACGTTCTTTCGATGGGATGGTCCGACGACGTATTCCATATCGCTCCCTCCCTACCTGCCCCGCTACAGAATTTCTTATGCGATTGCAGCTTATGTTTCTGCAAGGCTTTCTGTGGTCATACTGGCAGAAGATTGGTGCCACACGTTCTGGGGAAAAAACTACAACTGAGGCTACGAGCGTCGTGCTTCCTACTTATAACATCCAGTGACGTCGGCCCTCGAGGACAGCATATCGACATCGACGCAGGATGCAGACCCCGAAAATTTTCCGAAGCAACACAGCTGTGGTGATTACCTGTCATAGGTATGGAATACGTTGTCGGACCATCCCATCGAAAAAACGTTACCAGGTAAGAGAGTAACTTGTTCACCTCCCAAAATGATACTGGACCATCCAGATATTTTAGCACCCATTCTGACGAACATTATTAACGCCTCATTCCGAGACCAGGTAGTACCCAGAATCATAAAAAGGGTTACTGTAACACCCTTAGTAAATAAAAAAACAACCTGGATCAAAGAGACCCCAACAACGTCAGGCCCATCACAAATTGCAATTTCATCCTGAAAATAAGACAAGAGGGGGGCTGAAGCCAAGCACAATACATTAAAAAACTTGCTCCTACTACCTCAGATTACTAAAAGCCATTAAACCTTATTTATCGGAAGCCAATTGTGCCGTCATAGCAAGGGCCACTATACTATCACGCCTATGGAAATGCACTCATCCTAGGGGCTAATAAACAATGTCTCAATAGCTACCAACGTATTCAGAATAATGCAGTGAGGATCATTAAGCAAAAGTCTAGATGCGATCACATCAGCAATTCCAGAAGAGAGCGCATTGGTTGAAAATAGAAGATAGGGTCCTGTTTAAGGCTCTGACCCTGGTGCACAGATGTATTTACGGGAAAGCTCCAGCATATTTAAAATCTAAGATCAACCTCTACGTACCTGGCAGAGTGCTAAGATCCACTGACCTAGGCAAGATCACGGTAGCCTCACACAAGGGTAAATTTTGCTCTGGAAAATCCTTCCCTATTGTGGCTGCTGGCTTGTGGAACAACCTCCTCGTTAACATAATACTGAAAGTGGGTGCGTGGCTACAGAGCCATGGGATAAGTCGTGGATCCAGAGGAGCTCCTGAGAATACTGAAATGATCCGGACAGAAAGTATGCATAATGATGCTTTTGAACGCTAGAATTACGTGTGCAGACCGGTGAAACTGCACTGCGAGACTGGAGTGTGCCTGGAATAGTTTGGCACGGGGATTTGCGGATATCGTGCCCGAAACAGCCTGCAGTGGCTTGCGGACCGAAGAACAAAGATGGCGGACTGCAGGGGTGAAAGAGACTGAGGGCGGAGATGAAAGGCTGCGGACATACGGCCACACTTTGGTCGAGCAGGAAGCAGCCCGTAATAGAAACTGGATAATAACAGATGCGCAACAGGAGGAATAGCGCTTTATCATTCAAGTACGAATCAGTAACGAGCACCCGACCGGAGCGCTGGGAAATAGCAGACTGCACGGCAGTTGCAGGGCACGTTCACAAAGGCATATGAAGCAGACCCAAACACTGAAGGAACCGCTGGGACCGGGTGCAGACACAGCAGTAGCCCCTTCCTTTCACCGGGTGCTGCGGGACGACATATGAGAGCTGGTGAAATAGACGCAGAATCAGCGAAGTGGAAACACTCCCGGGAAGCAGCGGACACATTGTAACAGCTTGATTTGGCGATACACGAAAACGAACCAGACTCTCCCATTCAGGATCAGCGCTCTCAGTACAAGCGAGGAATGCATACACGGTCTATTCAAACGAGATGGATGTGAGGAGCTAAGATAAGGAAGCCCGGCCGCGTATGGATCGAGGAGGCAATCACACTGTTCCGCAAGGCACATGTTAAAGAATGCGAGTGCCGCATGGCAACCCAGGAAGCTGGGACGGCTTCCAATATCTACAGTGAACGACATGGGGCTGCAGGGGATGACACGATGGCTCGTGCCCCTGTAACAAAGAACACATAGAAGATAAAGGAAGTTTTTCCCCGTGTGGCCCACAACAAAGGAACAGGGCAAATGCAGCAAGAAGGAGACATAGGATAGCTTGGCTCCGAAAAGAGGGAGAAATAAAGGTGCCCATGATTGCTGATCTGCAGCCCATGATAGCTGATCTGCAGCCCATGATAGCGGATCTGCAGCTGGAAAGAGGTTGAATACACGTGACAATCATTGCGGATGCTTACGATGCAGTAAGCTGGTCACGTAGAATTGTCAAAGTGACACAGTAGTTGAGAGAGGGCGGAGAGGATTGCATTGCAAGTAGGTATACAGGCAGGAGCATGCGAGCTCCCATAAAGGGCACAAGGCAGTGCAAGGAGATCCTACACAGGCAACTGGGAGCAATTGCACATTGGGAAATTGAGGATGGCCCACACAACCACGTATGAGGCCTCATAGATTGTGGTAGTGGCAGGAGCAGGCACCAATGGGATGGCCACGAGGGGCAACATCATCAGGTCCCACACTCGGAGGAACCGGCTGCCGCTAAACTGCTCATTGATAAAACTGCAGGCCCTAACTCTAGAAGGATATGTGAGCGACAGCTAGACTGGTCACACTACAGTAAGAGTATTACCGCAGCCCTGGGGAAGGGGAGCGCTGGCAGAGAAGTCGTTGCGGCAGAGGGGCTCCCACTGGACTACGGGAGGGGAGACAGACGCCTCCCACTATGCAAGGCCATCCACTCAGGAGGAGCTGATATTAGACAAAGGGCCCGAGGAGTATAGCACGAAGAGATGGGAAGCAACCCAATACTGCAAATGCAGAGCAGTTAAGGCAAGACAGCGTTGCATGGCGCTACAACAGCACTGACCACGAATGTAGAGTGGAAGATACGGAGAAGCCTCCGAGGTCAGAACAAACGGCCCCCTACACATGAGTGGGGGACCTATCGCAGAACAGAAATTGACACGACCGCCTCTACACTCATAAAAATGCCGTCTAAGCTGCCCAAAGTCAGCAGGAAACGGTCATCCATAGAGGAGTTTAACAAATTAACGCCGGCAACGGAGGGGCCAAAGCTAAGGATCAGTGCACACAAGATGAAGGGACCCAAGTGCGCAACAACCAACAGATACTAGATATTCTAGCCAAACTAAAAGTATCCTGGGAGAGCAAGATTGACACTGCTATTTCAGAATTGAGCACCTGCTAGACTAATGCAAAAGAGGTCCACACGTTGCAACAACAGGTGCGCCATCTGGGGAACAGAGCTGAAGAAGCAGAAGGGCGCGCGCGCAGAAATAACGTACGTATTGTGGGGCTTCCAGAAGGTGAAAAAGGATTGGACCCGACGAACTACGTCGAGAACATGCTATTGCAAGAGATAACGGGCGGATCACTCACCCAAGGGTTTGCAGTAGAAAGAGCACATAGAGCCTTGGTCAGGAAGCCGCCACCGGGAGCCCCCATACGGCCAATCCTCGCCAAGATTTTGAACTACAAAGATAGGGAGAAGGTCTTGGAGCATTTCCGCAAAGGAGGGACGATAAGCAGGGCATCTGCGACCATTACCGCATACCCGGACTACACCTTCTTGGTGCAGAGGCAGCATCTGAATTATGTGTCGGTCAAGAGGAGGTTACGAGAGGCGGGTTATATATATATGCTGCCATATCCGGCAAAGATGAAAGTGTTCCATAAGAACAAGGCCCTTTTTTTCAAATCACCAGAGGATGTGACTGCATGGCTGGACGCGAGAAACTGTCCGTCGGGAGTGGATGACCAGACGGAGTGTGGAACAGACAAGTGAACCAGTACTCTTTCTGTGCCGTACTGTTGGATAAGTAGATAATATAAGAGATAAGTACGGCATAAGCATTGATATTGGGACTAGAATATAAAGGGGAACATATTGCGGTTGCATAGAAAGATTTGCATATGAGCTGAAGTATACTTACACTGCAACGTACTGTCAGCTTACAGCAGGAGACGCAGGTGTTGCTGTAGATTAGCGGCACAGGGCGACACACTATCATCCCCCCGGAGGTAGTTTAGTTGGGATACTGGTAGGCCGGTATTCCCCCTGCTGGGTACTGAGTCTCGGGACACCGAGAAAAGGGCTAGATGAGGGGTAGCCTGAGATCCAGGGATGGAGCTGGGCAACCGTTTGGGGAAGCTGGGGGGGGGGACTGGGAGTTGGGGTAGTTGAAGGAGGTGGGAGGGCAGGAGTTAAGTTACAGGGGGGGTTGGGGAGGAAGTTGGGGAGTTTAATGGGGTGTTAATCGTTGGGGAACAAGCCTACAGCTATACACCACTGCGCATGGAACGGAGAACCACAGTGGACAGGGGCGGAACAGGGTACGGATAAGATGGGGGATCTCAAGATAGCGACCTGGAATATCGGGGTGCTTAAGCTATTTGAAGAACAACAAGGTCATGATGTATTTGAAAAGACAGAGTAGATATTGCTCTGTTACAAGAAACTCACCTAACAAAGGAAAAGCAGGAAGTGGTGGGGAGGAAATGGAGAGGGACCACCATAGGGGCAACATATTCAGCATACGCCAGAGGGGTTATCGTGGGATAGCGCCACATGTTCCGTTCCAGTTATTACAGACTACTATAGAGCCGGATGGGAGGACGGTGCTAATAAAAGGATTGGTGGAAAATAGAGAACTGAGCATTATTAACACCTATACCCCGAACCAAGATACCACAGGCTATTTTAAGACCCTGTACAATAAGATTAGCCCATACATTGGGGGAGCAGTCGTATGGGGAGGGGAGTTCAATTGCACGTTGGATCCCAGAGTTGATAGATCAGACGAGAAGTTGGAAAGGCCTACCCCAGCGGCTAAAGCCCCAAGGACCTTATTGAATGATTTCCAATTGGTTGGCCTTTGGAGGATGCACCACCCACTAGATAGGCACTATTCCCATTTTTTTGGACCCACACAACCTGTATATGCGGTTAGATTATATATTTGCGGCACCGCAGTTGACAGGGGAACTAGTGAGCTCGGAATATAAAGCGAGAATCCTCTCGGACCACTCGCCACTGATCGTTGTATGGCAGTACTCGCCACCCAGAACGCGGATCCTGATCTGGAGACTTGGAGCCGAAGCCTTGAGGGACACAGATACGGCTTGAATGAGGACATAGTGGAATATTTTAAACATAACACCAGGAGCGTAAAATCGGCTGGAACATTGTGAGAGGCGTTTAAGGTAGTGGTAAGAGAAGCGGCTATATCCAAGTCTAGGAATCTACAGGGTGGGATAACGCACGAACTACACGAAACAGAAAAGAAACTAGAGACAATGATGCGTAAGGGTGCACACTCCCCGGAGGAGACCGGAACCATACGACAATTACAACAGGATTGTAAGGAGTATTGGGAGATACGTGGAAAGGCTGGAAGGGCAGCATGCAGGGGGGGGATAAGCCAAGTAGGCTGTTAGCTTGGTTGTATAAGAGTGAGGCACCCCGACCAACAATAAAAGCAGTACAGAGGAGTGATGGACATATAGTAGACACCCAAGAAGGAGTCAACAAATGTTTCATGGAGTTCTATCAGCAGCTGTATAGAGAAATTGAAGAGGGGGAGGAGATCGTTGTACAGGAAACATTGGAAGATATTGGCCATCCCAAGCTAGGGGCAGCAGAGAGGGATAATCTAGAGGCCCCGATCACATTGGAGGAATTAGAAGCAGTGATTAAGCTTTTGCCAACGAGTAAGGCTCCAGGGGCGGATGGACTCCCTAGTGAATTTTATAAGATGTAAAGACAGAGTTGCTCCCCCCTCTACTAGCTGTGTTCAATGAAGCGTTGGAGAAGGGGACGTTGACGGAATCTTTGAGGGAGGTAATTATTATCCCGCTCCTTAAACCTAATAAACCAAGCACGGACTGCGGGTCATACAGACCGTTATCCATGCTTAATCAAGATAGCAAAATACGTACGGCAGTACTGGCAAATAGGTTGAAACCGGTTAGAAGTAAACTTGTACATCCCGATCAGACCGGGTATGTTCCGCATAGAAACATATCTGACAATCTCAGAAGGCTCCATCATGTTGTAGAACAAACAGAAAAGGACCCCCAAGAGGTGGCAATTATTTCATTAGATGCAGTAAAGGCCTTTGACTCCGTTAAATGGCCCTAGCTGATGGCAGCCTTGAAAGAATATGGGATAGGACCCACGTACTTGAGGTGGGTCCAATTGCTATACAGCACGCCACTGGCTTGAGTTAAAACGGGAACAACCATCTCAGATAGATGGCAACTCAGTAAGGCTACTAGATGGGGATGACCGTGGTCCCCGATGTTTATTCTTGCATTGGAGCCTCTGGCGATATACCTGAGGCAACAATATGGAGTGGTGGGGATCAGCACAAGAGGGCGGGGCAACACTTGATATCTATGTATGCCGATGATATGCTGCTGTATTTGAAATATCCTGAGGAAAACCTACAATATATTTTAGAAGTAATGGGGTGATACGCGACGCTGTCATTCATAACAGTAAAACCCAAGAAATCATGCATATTCCCACTGGGTAGATATAAGGGGATACCACGAGAGAAACTACCGATATTACAAATACAATGGGAGACTGAGACCTTTAGATACCTAGGGATTGATGTATATCACACTGTAGAGGCATAATACGTACATAATACTGAAAAGGGGGTAGCCAATATTGAAAATAGTATGAGGCTTTGGACCAAGCTCCCTTTGACCATGATGGGGAGAGTGGCATTGTTGAAGATGGTGGTGCTACCTAGGTTGGTGCACTTCTTTGGTAATATACCATATATGATACCCAAGCGGTTCTTTGTAAAGCTCCAGGGTATATGCAGGGGATTCATATGGCACAACACTAGAAACAGAATTGCGCTATGGAAACTGCAAAACACGCACGACCGAGGGGGCATTAATTTGCCCAATTTAGAGATTTATTATCTGGCCAGCCAGCTATAATATGTGGCTAGGTGGTTATCGGAGACCCTACATCGGAGTCTGTTTAGGGCTGAATGTGTCCTGTTTTTTCTAAGAGAGTGGATATGGTTCCCAAAAACACAGCAAGGTGAGGGGAAAAGAATGTTGAATCTGGGAAGGAAGATAGGGAGACAGGCTTTTAGGGCCTTAGATAACCTGACCTTGTGTTCGCCACAGATGCCGTTAGTGGCACTGAAGGGAGTAGAAGGGAGTAGACGAGCAACTGAGGATAGTCCGTAGGCATTGGGAACCGATGAGCATAGCAACACTGGGGGATATTTGGCAAGAAGGGAAGGCAGTGGAGTTTGACACACTGGCCTACACCGAGGACAGTATATCACTTACACTAGAATGCTGCGGAAGGTAAAAGACACTTGGGCAGACATAATACTGCAAGGTTAGCCCGATACGGCTATAGAAACATTCTATGATATATAAGACGGAGGACATGAGGTCTCCAGAATTTATTAATTGTTGATGTCAAGAGTGGGCATGGAGGTGCTCCAGCTAAAACGGGACTGGGAAGGTGAGGCCGGGGAACCCATGGGTGACGGGCTGTGGGTGAGGGGTCAGAGATGCTACAAAAAGTGTCTAGAATGCAAGGTTACAACAGATCCGGTTATATATTACCCATAGAGCGTATATGACCCCTCAGAAGATTGCACGGTTCAAGAATGCAGGAACCCTAACATGTCCTAAATGTGGGGAGGTGAACGCGGGACTGGTACATATGTTCTAGGCATGCCCGGAAATTGGGAGATTCTGGGGTGAGGTGGCCCACCTTCTGGTGGAGAAAGGGGTGAAGCTGGAGGTGGAATCTTTGTGGGCATGCTTGGTGGGGGGGGGTTTCTAGGCCGCGTTGGATGAAACATGTAAGTAAACTTAAAGACTTGCCTTACATACTTGCCAAGCGTAGAATCGCCATGGGCTGATAAGCAAGCGATAGACCGAAAGTAGAGGTTTGGTGGCATGACCTCCAGAAATGGGCGGATGCAGAAACGGTGGTGTGGAGTAAAGCAGCAAATAGAGGGGGAGATGAAGAGGCAGGGACATTGATGGCATGGAGACACCTGGTAGCCACACTGTCTGAGTCTGTCCAGACTAATCTAGAAGATGAAGATTCCCTGGGGGAAGAAGAGTAGGTATCAACAGATAGAGTAGCAAAGGGTGATGAGATGTAGTAGGCTTGGGATAGGGAGGGCGGGTAATGAGTAAACGGTGGACATATCACGACGTTATATATAATATATGTTGGAGGTTCAATGTTTGGTTTTTGTTTGACTGTTTTTGTTTAAAAAATAAATAAAAACGGTTTAAAAAGTAAAAGAAAAGACTGGAAGCGAACTACCTGCGCTTCCGCAAACAATTGAAAACGCACATCTTCAGTTAACTTCCACTTTTCAATAACTAGTTATGTTACCTGAACCTGTGTGTCCCGTATGCTGTCCTTGTCCAATTTTCTGTTTTTCCTTGTCTCTGCACCCCAAAGCTTGCGAGCTACCGGCGCATAATAAATAAATATAAATTGAAAATCATCCCTCTAGTCTCTGGAATACTAGTACTGAACTGTTACTAAGGTATCTTTTTGCATACAAAATTCTGACTTTTTGCCCAGAGGATCTCTTTTTTTGTGTTATCAGGGGAAGCCACTGTTGGCCCTCTCTAAGAAATATTCTCCAACAGTGAATCATCACAATGTTATGCCTTAATTCTCACTAGTCACTAGAATGTTCTATTTGTTCTGTTTCTATTGTTTGCATCTCTCCCTGCATGCCCAGATGTTGTTCTAGGTGGGTCTTATTTCTCAAATGGTGAGCTCGCTAATACATTCTTTCTTTTTTTGGTTGCCTTTATTTTTGCAGCATATCCCGTCTTTTTGCTGATGCCCAGAGACTTCTCTCGCTTGGCAGAGAACATGAAATTGTGCCGGGTGTGAGACAGCTCTTTGCCACTCTCCAGAAACTCCAGGGGCGCCAGATTCCTGGGACAGGTAGGGCTCCTGACATTTTCATCTTTACTTGGGGAATCCAAACATTGACATTGTGATTTGGAGAGACATTGACTCAAACGTTGCGTCTTAACCCACCTGAAAACGTGCCTTAAGACGAGCATGATAGCACATGCTCTGCAGTTACAGTGGCATCCGCGTTGCACCACCCCAGTTTAGTTAGGTTAACACGGTTATATGCTCGGGTTGCTCTGAAAAGTTGTGTCTTAGTGGCTTCCATCCCCTCATCTCCGAATTCTCAACCTATATGTACAGAAACTGTGCTATATTTGAAAGGCAATAGGCTTGATGTGTTTATACACAACGTTTTTCAAAATGTACAATCCTAGTAATGTCGTGGTGTTAAGATCTGACTGGGGTAGTGGCGGTAGATAAGAATAATATGACACATGGCTGTGCTCCATAGACCATGATAGCAGTACAATTACAGAGGCCACCCTGGGACCAAGAATGATCAGTCCAGTCACCTATCATTTAAGGAGTTTATTAACTGAAACAACGGCTATAATGGTACACATAGAGTTAAAAAGAAAGATTCAAGCGCCTACGCCAAAGTGTTGAAAGTCTGACCATTCAGTGGTTCAGTATTACAATTCCATAGAGCAATACTGGAATGCTGGCAGTTAAATTGAAATGACATTCGAGTGTCAAAGTCAAAACCTAGTCCTTCGACTCTGAGGATACAATTGTTACATCTCCTGCCTACCCTAGTGCTTTGGTACCCTCAAATAGCTTGGTATCAGCTAAAGAAAAGCTAGCAAGTATATTGGGAGATTTTTAACAAAGAAGCATATTGCCATGTTAGTCCAGCCAGAGTTGCTCTGGAATAGGTGTGGGTGAAATGGAGCCAGTGGTTTTACCAGTAAATCAAGAAGACAAAAGCGGCTTAAATTTGTTCTCATTTGGAAGTTCCTGAGCTCCAGCGGTGCAAACCAGAAGAGGTAGGCCAAGCTCCTTGGGCGGAAGAGAGGGATTGAAAAGGGTGAGTGGTCAGTCATTGTTGGGGATGTGGAAGTCTCCCAGACCTTGACCATAAACATTCTCAGTGTGTTTGTGTTTCTCTACCCCAGTAGCCCTGTGGATTGTGAGTGTAAGTGGTTAAGATGGACTTTCAGAACAAGCACCATGGGAGGTTTATGAGAATCCACGATAGGAAACTGAGGGGTAGTCATACTCTGAAGCCAGGATGTCAGGTGTGTTCATATCGATCATTAGTTGGATGTTGTTGCGTGGGTTGAATCCACACTGCTTTTTTTATGTCAAGCAAGACACCCATGGTGAATCTAAAAGGCACTATATACAGAAAACATTCACCTGGTGCTGGGTGTCTTTTTTTAAATCCGAATTCAGACACACGTGTACAGGGCAGGAAATGGGAAAGACATGCACATACATGTGTACACCAAACATACTCTACACTTACCTGGGGGGTGTGTGTGTGTGAGTGTGTGTGAGAGTTTGTGTTACTATCCTTGTGGGGACTTGGGTATGAAAACACACACACGCTGTGGGGACTTGATTTCACTGCGGGGACCTAAACCCAAGTCCCCACATGGTAATGCCTTCCAAATGATTTAAAACAACTTAAAAGTCATCTGTGCCAATTTTTATAACTTTTTAAAAAATTGCCTTGTGGGGACCTGTGTTTATTTTGGTGTGTTGATTTTTTTACTCAGCTCTGCCCCCGCAGGCTGGGTGTGGTATTGCAGTCATCAACACACGGACAGGAATTTAAACACACTTGATGAATCGGATGCCCTACATGCTTAGGCAGCAGACAGCAGATTCATGGGAACCATTTATACACAAATACAATTATGTTTTATATGGCCTAAACTCTGCATTTAAATGTAAAATAATGAAATTAAGCTGTTTTTTTGTGTATTTTGTATGTTTACAGAATTGGATATAATTGATATGCAATGTAAGTGTTCCCTCATTGATTGCACAACACACTTCCAGATTCATTTCAAACATTGGCTACTTTTGTAACAAACGAATCACAATGTGACTTACTTTACTTCCTTATTTTTCTGTGATTTTGTTGAAGTCCCTATAGGGGTGGTGTGTGATGATATTGAATTCTACACTGTCAAGACAACACATTATGTGCACTGATGTCATCTTGTCTATAGTCTGATATGTGAATTAATTGAATGTTGGCATCACATTTTGTCTGATTATTCAAAAAATATTCACAAGGTTCATGTTTAGTTGATACTCATTTGGTTTCATTACAAGTTGATCTCCAAGGGGAAAAAGTGGCAGTAATGGAATTGCCGGCACTTTGATAAGTATGCTGATAGAAGGGTTATTGAAAATGGACGCTAATTCCTCTGGTGGAATTAACCCTGAAGAAATTAGCGCTGGAGGAATAAGCATGAAAACCAGTGATAATTCCCCCGTGGCTAAATCCTCCAGTGGAATTAGCGCTGGAAATAAAAATGCTAATTCGATCCCATCTTCAAGTTAAAATACCAAACGAAACACTGCCAAAAATAGTGGCCAAATTAACCAAAAATACCCAAAAGGTGACGGAAAATGCATTCAGGTGATGCAAATGAAGCCACAGATGCACCCAATTGGCCATACGAAGGTATGTGAATACGAATAGTATGTAATGATGCTGAAGTCCCCATAGAGCTGATATGATGGTACTAAGTCCACCAAAAGGATGGTGTGTGGTCATGTTGAGGTCCCCACTGGGATGTTGTTTGATGACATAGAGGTATTCATAGAGATGGTGTGTCATGGCAAAGAAGGCTCTATGAGAATAGTATGTAGTTATTCTCAAGGTCCCATAGAGATGGCATGCAATGATATTGAATCCTCCAACTGGATGGTGTGTGCTGATGGTGAGGTCCCCACAGGGATGATATGTGATGATATTGAAGTCCTCACATGGATGGTGTGTGCTGATGGGGAGGTCCCCACAGGGATGATATGTGATTATATTGAAGTCCTCACATGGATGGTGTGTGCTGATGGGGAGGTCCCCACAGGGACGTTATGTGATGATATTGAGGTCCTCACATGGATGGTGTGTTCTGATGGTGAGGTCCCCACAGGGATGATATGTGATGATATTGAGGTCCTCACATGGATGGTGTGTGCTGATGGTGAGGTCCCCACAGGGATGATATGTGATGATATGGAAGTCCTCACATGGATGGTGTGTGCTGATGGTGAGGTCCCCACAGGGATGATATGTGATGATATTGAGGTCCTCACATGGATGGTGTGTGCTGATGGTGAGGTCCCCACAGGGATGATATGTGATGATATTGAAGTCCTCACATGGATGGTGTGTGCTGATGGTGAGGTCCCCACAGGGATGATATGTGAAGATATGGAAGTCCTCACATGGATGGTGTGTGCTGATGGTGCGGTCCCCACAGGGTTGATATGTGATGATATTGATGTCCTCACATGGATAGTGTGTGATGATGTTGAAGTCTCCTTAATGAAGATGTATAATTATATTAAAGTTTGCATATGTGGGCTCTTTGACATTACATGCCTTACAGATATATAATGCTTCAAGGAAGTAAAATAGAGGTTTTGTGAAGATGTTGAAATAATTTAAAAAGTATTTATAGGCCCGAGTGTTTTTTATGTTAACTTGAACTCATGTAATGGTAACGTTACATCAAGCTCTGCTTAGTACTTGACCAAATCAGAAATCAAACAAAATCTCACCTGACAATGGGGGTCATTACGAGTTGGGCGGTATTCCATCTGTAAATCCACTGGACTTTCTGTTACTGCCACTTGATCTGGCAGATTTACCGCTGGATTACATGTGGTGGAGTATGTTCCCATTTTTTCAGAGTCCATTGAACTCTATGGGGCATTTTTGGCAGAATTACTGCAGCAGTATTTCCGCTGCAGTAATTTCACTGAAAATGGGTAGAAGGTCAGCAGATTTACCTCGCAGGAACACCCACCCCCCTTACATTTCTTGCAGGCACTGCTGAGCTCACCTCTGGTGTGCCTATACCTATCCTACCCTGCCTACTGACCTAGGCATACCTACCCTTTCTCTTCTCAGGGTTAGTGTACATATTTCTAGTGTATGTTTCCATTTTTCTTTCGTGTAAATAGGATTTTGTTCACATTTGTGGATTAGGATTTGTTTATATTCTCGTAATATTTGTGATTTGCCACCACAGCAGATAGACAGGCACCATCTTCATATATCGGGTTCCAGTAGCCAGCTGGGCTGAGTGTGAGGGGTTTAAGACTGACCATTAATTCATTATAGGTGATGTTGCATGGAGCACACCCCTACAACAGGTGCTCAAAATGACGGTGTCCCTAGCGTCCCTCGAGTCCCTCACAGGCTAGGTCAAGTGCCTGGGTAAAGACCTTGTCCTATCAGGGACCAGCATCCTGGTCTGCCATGGCCTTAGGAAAGTTGACCCTGAGACATTGCCCCTTACCATCCACAGGTGTGACTCAATAGTGTCCAATCCTCTTTGGGCATTAAACACCTGGCCAGTGTTAAAGGCTAGCTTATCATCCACACCAGCTATGCCTAGCTCAAGCCCTGCCCTGCCTTGACCAACACTGCACACATTCACCCTGCAGTGACCACTGTAGGTGTCATCCTAGCTGCACCCACAAGCAACCCTACTTCACCTGCGTGTAGCACGCACCAGTTCTACACCAGAGGATAGAGGCGCCATACTGAACGATTCCCCCATGGCGAATGCTTTCAAGCATATGTTGAATGAGGGTATCATGACACCAGCAGAACATGGACCCTATATCTGGCCGAGACCATTCTCGGGTGAGAAACGAACCCCGAGATGTGAAGAGGAATATCGGTTAAGGGTGAACCAGACCAGCAGATAATCCACGACTGGAGAGCTCCTGACAGGGAGACAAGGCATTGCACTCTTGAGAGTCTCTGATGTCTTGCCACACACCGAAAACCCACATCAAAGGACATTGTACATGCTGGATGAAGTCTTTGGAGCCACTGAGTCCGATGCAGAGCTGACATTTTAGTATTATGCCAACCACCTCCAACACAGTGAGAGTCTCTCAGAATATCTGTCTAGAACTGACCCGATTCTGAGACTGGCTTTCAAGCAGAAGGAGGTTGAGCCAAATAACCTGAAACTGGCCAGGCTGCAACACGTAATGTGTGTAGCAAGATCAGCGCTGCTGATGCTTCTGCAGCTACGACTCTGAGAACGGATCCCGAAACCACCTTCCTTTGATGAACTGGCCCGGAAGGAGAGATGAAGGACACAGTGTATAGTCTACCTAGTCAACTGGTGTCTCCTTACACAGCCCCAGGATATGATCAGAGACATCAAGTGGTGAAATTGCATCAGACTAGCTTGGTGATGCAGCTGCAGAAGGCACCAGCCAGGACACTGCCTTTAGGGTCACCCATGCTACCAGAGCTTGGAGGAAACTCTACACTATCCTCCCAGGAGAGGAAATGCCAGCCCTTTGAGCTCAAGAGCCACGGCTGACCCAAGAGTACCAACGGTGAATAGCACCACTGCAGTCCGGGCAGTTCTGCCAAAGGTGTGGACAGCCAAGCAGCACTTTCTGTATGTGCACAAACACTCCAGATTACATCTGAGTTGCAGAGAAGTTCCAGGCCTTGAACATTCCAACATGCGCAATGGTGGGAAATGCCAGTGAGGACCAGAAGGAGGAGCAACTGAATCCTCACAACTATTATTCACCGACAGTGTAAAGACAGAGATAGAGACAGGTCCAAAGCTGCAGTTGCACCACTGGTGGGCAAGTCATCTGAGAACCAGCATCCCTCCAGACTGGGTAGCCCACCTTAGAGGTAGATCACCTGTAATCTAACTAACATCAAGAGCAGCACTGGAACACTTTGGGGAGTACCTAACGGGCTCACATGACCACCAGCCACTGTAACAGTTACCATTGATGGATAGCAGGCACAAACGCAACTGCAAAGCGGCTCACAGATGACCATTGTGTATGAATGCTTCTACAGAAAACCCCTAACTGATATCCCATTGGATCCCTTGACTGGACTGATCCTCCTCTGCAAGAGAGACCACCCCTGCAAATTTCTGGCATACATCTGATGCAGGCTGCAATTTCCAGGCAATGTAGCTGGAGTCAGCACCTCCATCGTCTCCATGGTTTTGTTGTGCAGCAACCGGAGTGAGGAACCCACTCACTGGTGGTGATTAGAACTAATTCCTCGATGTTCAATGCATTGGCTGCACTATGTCGGGAGATGTTTCAACCACGACATGTCAGTACATTGTCCATGCACCCTATGTGCCAGTAGGCATGCTTGCAGATAGATATTCGGTCTGATGGACCCGTTGGAGCTGTTTGCAACAACTGGTTCGGGCAGATCACAATCTTGGCACACATCACAGTGTGGGGTTCCTGCCAGAGTGCGACTCAGCAGGGAGAAACGGCCAGGATGTCTGCTGATGGAGGCACTGGAATGTGGGAGATCCCAGGGGGTTTACTTGTACAGGAGACCCTGGTGACAATGGATAGCATGGACCTGAAGACCATCACGGTATTGGTCATTAATGTGGCCAATAGGACCATTTGATTACCAGGGTGCACCATCATCATACAGTTGCAACTGACCCCTTCTTTGGCCCCAGCAGATGTTGCTACTAGCCCATCTGACACGGTACTGGATTTGAAGACCTTGGACTTTAGATACTCCCTGATCTCAGAAAAGGACTAGGACCACCTGAGAGAACAGCTCGCCATGAGCTTCAAGGCTTTCTCTGCCAGGGGACATCGGCAAGGCCCAAACAGTGGAACACTGCATGAGTGAGAGCGACGAGACACCCTTCAGGGAGCGATCATGATGCCTGGTGCCAGGAGATGTGGAGGATGTACATCACCACCTGGACGATAGTCTGAAGGCAAGGATCATCCAAGAGTCCAAGAGCCCTTAAGCTTCTCCTATCATCATCACCCGGAAGAAGAACGGGGATGTCTGGATGTGCAGCGAATATCCCACGCTATTAGGGAGCAATACACCACGCCCCAGGTGGATGATACATAAGATTCAATGATGGGAAGTGCATGGTTTTTGTTTGTTTGTTTGTTTATTTTATTTGTAATGCGCTCCTCGCCCAAAGGTATCTGGGTGCGACAAGAATGTACAGTTTCTTTATGTACAGAGTATGTTGAATTGCAGGTAAGCACAGTCATTACAGTGCATGCATATAATAAGTAAAGCACAGTATTGTAATACAAAAGACACGAGTGTAGATACAGAGCATGGTCCTAAAACTTGGGAAGGTTTGGTCTTTTCGCAGGTGCAGGGGTAGTGCATGCCAGTAGAGGGCGGCTTGGACTCGGAAGCCGTTCCCCCCACCTCTTTTCCGGTTAAATCTGGGCATCGTTATTCAATAAGATTGGGCCGCTCTTGTAGGGCGAGATGAAGATTTTCTGCTGATTTTTTCTTGGAGGTACAATGGGGCGCATCGTTCAGACATTTGTGGGTGATTGAAACTAGTTTGAATAGAATCCTATCTTTGATGGGAAGCCATTTGGTTTCTCTTCTGGCCGCAGAGATGTGTTCTCTATTAGGAATGCTTAGAGCGGATCTCAGAGCATTGTTTTAAAGGATTTGTAACTTGTTAGTGATTTGTTTGCTGGCTCCTGCATAGAGGGTATTGCAGTAGTCGTGTTTCGACATAATTAGGGCTCTCGCTAGGGTGGAGTGGATAAGTAAGGTTTGCAGGCATGTATAAGCTTACAAGTGTACGCTGTGCCGGATGAAGTGGCGTTGACTTGTTTTCCCATGTTCATTGTGGAGTCTAAGTAGAAGCCTAGGATTTTACTTTCTTTAGCCACTTTGATGGTGATGCCACCAATAATAAATGCAGAGTATTGTACATAGTTTATTGAGTTGGGCTGGAGCATTTAGGATTAGGATTTCTGTCTTTGCGTCATTCAGGCATAATCCGTGGACCGCCATCCATGCCTGAATGACTTGGTAGGTGTTGTTTAGGAAGGTTAGATCTCGGTCATAGTCGCCTGATAGGGGGAGTAGTATCCCCCTGGGTAGCTTCTGCATTGTTGGTGTAGATGACCCACAGACGGTCCAGTTTGTTGAATAGCGGTTTAGTGAATATATTGTACATGGTGGGGGACACACAAGATCCCTGAGGGACACTGCATGTGATTGGGGAGGGATCAGCGGCAGCTGCCTGAGAGAAGACCCTCATCGACCTGTTAAGACAGGATTGGATCCAATCAGTGGCTTTGTGCGAGAAGTTAGCCTCAGTGGAACGGTGCTTGCAGAGAATAGTGTGGTCCACCAAGTCGAAGGCGGCCGACAAGTCAAGTAGTAGGAGATGGGCACATTGCCTTTTGTCCTTGAGAAAGTCAATTTGCATTTTTTAGGTTGATCTGGGCTGTTTCAATACCATGAAGTGGTCTGAAGCCTGATTGTCTGAGTCCTAGGAGTTTATTTGTTTCCAGATAGTGCTGGATCTGTAGGTAGGCCATCTTATCCACCATTTTAAGGAGGAATGGGACAGTGGTAATTGGCCTGTAGTTTGTGGGGATGGTTGGGTCTAGGGAGGCTTTCTTTAGCAAGGGGAAGACCCAGGCGTCCATCAGGTTGGTTGGGAATTTGCAGGTACGAAATGAAGCGTCTATTAATTTAGTGATAAATGGGGCAAGGTCTCTAGCAGCTTCTTTAATTATTTGAGGGGGGCAGATGTCGCCTTGGCATCTGGAAGGCTTGAGAGATGTAATGATTCTTTCCACCTCTATGATTGCAACCTGTGAGAATTTGAATTCAGGAGTGCATTTCAATTGGGGTTTTGCTGGTTCTGGGTCTGAGTCAGGTTTGGCAATATTGAGCCTTTTGGCTAAGATCTTTTTTTGGAGGGTGTCTATTTTGTTTGACAGAGCATTTTGCATGTCTCTGCACCATATTTTATCCTTGTTACAGGGATATTGAGGGGCTGTGGGGGATTCCAGTTCCCTTAGGATCGTGAAGAGTTCCTTGGTCTTGGAACTGGCTTTGCTGATCCGGTTGTTGTAGGTTTCTCTTTTAGGTCGAAGGATTTCAGCTTTGTATTTACTTGCTGATTCGATTAAATGTATTTTATTTTCTTTGGTTGGGAGATTTCTCCATAAAACTGAGTTTTCTTTTTTCTGCGTTCATGATTTTAACTGGGGCGTGAACCAGGTGTTGAGATGGGCTTTGGGTTTGCTTTTACGCAGTTTGGAGGCACGATGGCGTCTAGCGCAGCGGTCATGGTGGCGTTGTACATTTCAACTAGTTCGGCTGGGTCCGCTGATTCTGAAACGGTGTTCAAAGTGGATAGTAGGAGAGGAAAGAGCCTCTCGGTAGTTATATTTTGTTTGCTCCTCGTAGGGCGGGGCGGAGCTATCTGATTGGTTTGGCTTCTACTTGTTTGGTCTAAGTGGTGAAGGAGATGATAAAGTGATCTGTCCAGGTTAAGGGTAAGATAGATGATATGGGGGTCTCTGTATTGATGTCTGCTACCCAGTAAAGAGATCTACCTTTCTCGTGGGTAGGTTGATTGACTCTTTGAGTAAGGCCCAGTTTGGTTAAGACGTTGGATAGTGCCTTGGATTGTGTATCGTTAGGGTCATGAAGAACCCACATTGAAATTACCAAGCAGGAGGATTTGGGATGAGGGCTTGGTGTTGTCTGAAAGTAATGTCATGACGTCTTCTTCGAAGGTACCAATAGGGCCAGAAGGTCTGTATATTAAGTGAATGGTGAGGGTGCTAGTCTTGGACGTGGGAAGTTTAACTGTAAGTAGTTCACAGGACTTAAGAGTGGGTGAGGGTGTTGCTCTGAGCTCTATGCTAGATTTGGTGATAAAGGCGATGCCGCCCCCTTTGAGACGAGACTCTGTCAGCTCTCACCATGGTGAAGTTGTCAGGTATGGCCAACACGAGGGAGGGACCTGCTGCTTCATGTAGCCAGGTCTTGGATACATCTAGGAAGGCTAGGTCACCTGTGGTGATTGGATAGGCTATGTCTGTGGCATGGGCCACCAGAGATCTGGCATTGATTAGAGCACCTTTTAGCTGGGGGATAGTCACGGCCGGGGGGTTGGATCGATTTGTTTCTAGAAAACCTCTATTTTTCTTGGGTGTCTTTGAGGTTGTGAAATTTATCAAGTTAGAAGTGCAAGGTTTATTTTGCGGGTTAGACTGTAGGGCGAGGTTATTGTTAAGTCTAGAGCAGAGCCTGGCATTTCTGACCATAGTAGAGCAAGGTTGGTTACGAGTGCGTTTCCTGGCACATAGATTAATCCATTGTGCTGGTGTTAGGGTTGCTACTGTATCCGGTTTGGTGTTGGTGTTGACCTTAGAGGCCTTGGGGGTTTTCGTGGGTCTGATGTTGAGGTGGTATGCATTGGTGTTAAGGGAAGGTAGGAATTATGAAGGTTTGATCCCTAGTGAAGGGGGTAGGGTCATTATGGCTGTGACTTTGGGAAGCTCTGAGGTCGAATGATGGGTCGAGCCTGAGCTAGACTGAACAGTAAGGTAGCTAGGAGGAGACAGGCAACCTGCATGTTGTGGTTGGGAGCTATAAGAGGGGGGCTGTTCCCCATGGGGTGATAACGTGTGGTATACAGTACACCGGTAAGATTGAGCTCAGTAAAGTTGGCAGAAGCGCAGCATTTGAGGCGTAATTCAAAGCGGTACAGAAGGAGTTGTGTATGACATGCTGTGTAGTATGCTACTGTGCCAGGAGAGCTGTCCCACAATCAGTGGTACGATTCGAATGGCAGTATAAAACCTTTAGAAATAGCCATAGAATACAGCAATACAATAGGTAGATGCTGGGCACACCATATAGTATCACAATGCACTGTCTCGATGCAAAGCAACTATAGAATATAGCAATGCAATGGGCGAATGCAGTGCTCACCATAGAATACAGGAATGTAGGGCTCAAAATGCGAGGCTCACTAGGGAATACAATAATACAATAGGCAGATGCCGGGGCTCTCCCAGGCATACAGCAATACACTGGGTGAATGCTGGGTTCGCCCAGGAGTACAATAATACAATAGGCGAATGCGGGGCTCACCCAGGAATACAGCAGTACAGTAGGCAAATGTGGTGCCCACCAAATAGTACAATAATACAGTGGCTCAGTGCCATGCACCCTAAGGAATACAGCAATTCAATGGGCAAATGCGGGGCTCACCAAGGAATGGCAAGGAATTCAATAGTACAATAGGCAAATGCAGGGCTCTCCCAGGGATACAGTAATACAAAAGGCAAATGCGCGGCTCACCCAGGAATACAGTAGGCAAAAACCGGGGCTCAATCAGGATCACGCTGGCTGGGTATCAAGAGGTTGGCTATAATATGCTGAATGCAACCATTAGGCGCAAAGAAGTCAATGTTCCTAAAAGGGTCCTTCTTGGCAAAGAATCCTAGAAAGTGGAGACCAAGGCTAAGATCACTCAATACATATGGCTTGATATTGGTTGTCCTAATGAGAATGGAGTAAAGTAGACTCCCTAAGGATTGATCATGCAAATATACATTCACGTGCACAAGAATCAGCAATTGTGGGAAGGTGTAGAAATAACAGTAAGTGGTAAATACCAGTAATATGTTCAACGCGGCTGCAATATTACATTGATAATTGCATGTATTTTCATAACTCAAAGAGGTGGCAGGCAAGCTATAAAACACATATGGTTATGTTAAAAGTACTGGCAACATTTGTCATTAGTTCCATCAATAAAGGCTATGGAAAATATTTCGTATGATGAGCTATATTGATATTAAAAAGGTAGTCCTATGTGACGCTCTAGGCGGACATCAGGATGGGAAAACCGATTTGGTCATGGACCTGCAGAGTGGGTACTACCAAATCCCGATGCATCCAGCGGATGTTGAGAAAGTAGCATTCACCTGCTTGCTTGGATTGTACAAATTGATCAGGATACAACAAGGGATTTCCGGTGCACCAGCACATTTCCAACACCTCATGTAAAAGACATTCAGTCACATGAACCACCTGAAGGTAATTGTATATATGAATGATTTCATTTTGTTCGGAAGGACCCTGGAGGAACACAACAAGAGGCTCCTGAAGGTGCTTGATCACCTAAGGGAGCAAAGGCTAAAGGTCAGTGTGAACAAGTGCCAGTTTTGCTGGATAAGCAACAAATACAGTGGAAACATCATCTCTGCAGACAGCATTCCTGTAGATCCCGCAAAGACGGAAGCCCTCCTCACCTGGTCAAGACCTCAGAACTTGAAAGACTTACAGAGTTTCCTTGAATTCTTTAACTGCTACTGGAGATTTGCTGTGGATTATGCCAACATTGCGCAACCACTTGTGGTCTTTATCAAAGGATACCTGCCTAACCAGATGAGCCACAGGATTACCATCAACTCTGCAGACCATTTACACCATCCACATGAGCCCTTTATTGATAGGTGGACTGACTAATGCCAGGAGGCATTCAAGGAGCTGATGCGGACCCTCACTACTTGACCTCCTCGAATCCTCAAACCAATTCTGGGCTGCACTGATCCTCAGTTGCCTTGCATCTTGCACATTGATGCAAGTATTCTGCCTGGTGATTGTGTGTTGATCCACAGCCTGGGAAAGAGTGGACAGAACAAGCTTAGTGACAAGTGGGAGTCTCAACCATTCATCATTGAGCATCAATTAGGAGTGCTGCCTGTCTACGGACTGTGGGTAGGAGGACAGCCAAGAAACATCAAGACCTTGCACCAGAACCATCTGCTCAAAGTCCAGGAGTTTTAGCATTTTAGCTGACACAGGCAATGAGAAAAGAGGCGTGAACCCGAATCTGAGAGTGTTCATTCGAGACTATTCCTGATCACATTGCTCCTGCTAAGTTGGATGTGGCAGGGAACCCTTACCCATTCCTCCACTGTAATATAGGGACCCTGACTTGGTACAGGGTTGATCGCCGGGTCAGGGAGAAACCCTAGTTGAGGCCCCGGCTGATTTCCTCCTGCCACCAGGGAGAGACGGACTGTCACGAAACAAATTTAGGATTCACCAGGGGTCCAGTGTGAGGTTCCCATTGCCTGATCCTCAGTTTTCCAATCTTTCTTCTTTAGTGCAGGTGTCTACGAGTTCAGGGGTACTGTGGCAGGTGGACTGTAGATCTAAATCGTGGCTCAATTATTTTTTATATTATTATTATTATTATTATTATTAGGGTATTCAAAGGGGGAGGGTGGCAAAGGGATCTCCAAACAAAAAGGGTAGGAAACAGTGAGGAGCAGATCACCCAGTCTCAGGTCGGGTGGGGAGTGCTGGGTGTGTGGAGCTAGTTGTTAGCTAGATAGATTCATAATTCAGGCCAAAGCTATCCTCAAGGATGAGGATATTTTAATGGGGGGAAGCATGCAAATAAATTAGAGTAAAAGACATCCGCACGTGATGCCACAAAGGGATTCTTTAAAAAATGGAAAGGTGTGCGGCATGAGTAGAGCGCCTTTGGGACAGTTGGTCTCAACCTTCACTGAAGAGGGTTGAGCAGCACTCCTCCCGGCACCTTTGCTAGTTCTTTTTCACCTCTGCGGGCCCAAGCTGAAAGGGTGATTCGAGGGGATTGGGTCCTCCGACGTATTCCATATCTATGACAGGTAATCACCACAGCTGTGCTGCTTCGGAAACTTTTCCGGCGTCTGCGTCCTGCGTCGATGACGTCGATGCGCCGACGTCGAGGACCTCCTCCGACGTCATCCGATGTGATAAGTAGGACGCACGACGCCTGTAGCCTCAGTTCCGTTTTTTCCGCGAACGTGTTGCTTCGTGTTTCTCGGTTCTAAGCCTCGACTCTTTGGAGTTCTGTTCTTTCTGGTTCTTCGAACCTGTTCGTTTGTGAATTTCCACTTCGTCTTCTACCCCGCGTCCGGGCTTTATGAAGTGCGGGGAGTGTGGGTCCAAGATGTCGGTGACTGACTCGCACGACGCCTGCCTCTGGTGCCTCGGGGAGGCCCATGACACGGATGACTGTATCGACTGCCAGTCGCTCACGTCCAGAGCCTTACGCGAACGTAAGAAGAAGTTGTCGGTAGGTCGGGTGTCCAAGCCCCGGAAGTCGGAGTCGGCGGGGCTTTCGACGGATGATTCGAGGGGTGACTCTCCGCTTCATCGTCGGAAGTCTCGTCGGTCTTCTTCTAGGAGTGGGTCTCGCCACTCCTCGGCCTCTTCGAGGCGTTCTCGGAAGCGCCGTCACCGGTCGCCTTCCAAGTCCTCTTCCGAGGATTCTGCCCGGCACGTCGGTTGCCCCACCAGCCGTGCGTCGCCGGAAGAATGGGCTTCCTTCGGGAAGGATATGTTGACGATTCTTGAGTCGCAGGGTACTCAGCGGTCCGCGCCCCCGAGTGGGGTCGGCCGTGTGAGGTCGAGAGACGCCGCTCGCAAGAGTGGTCGGCACGAGTCACAGGAGCGGTCCCGTTCGGACAAGGAGGCTCGTTCTCGCCGTACCCGTTCCAGGTCCCGGTCCTCGACGCGTTCGAGACCGTGTGCTCCTGTGAAGTCTTCGAGGAAGACATCGACGTCTGAGGCGTCGAGGGCGTCGACAGGCTTTCTCGAGGCTCCGGCTTCGAGGGCCTCGTCGCGCCGTCGACGGTCAGGTCGTCGAGGGACACGCTCGGGGCTCCGGCTTCGAGGGCTGTGTCGACGCCGCCGCTACTGGAGGCGCTGCATCTGACGTCGACGCCGATTTCCTCGACATCGACGCCGATCCTCTCGGCGCCGTTGCCGGTTTTCTCGGCGTCGGTGCCGATTCGCTCGACGCCATCGACGCTTTTCGTGTCGGGGGTGCCCCGTGTCACGGGTGTACCCCCTAGGAAGGCTCTGGTTAAGAGCAAGCACTCTCGGGTGCCTTTTCGCCACCTGGAATATATTTTGGAGGCGGATGAGGATTCTGATGGCCTGGTTCCTAGTCTGGTGCCAGATGAAATTGTCTCGGGCCATAGTCAGTTTGACGTTTTGTGGCAGTCACTGCATGATGCCAGTGGACTGGACACCTCTCCGGAGGTGGTATTTTGTAGGCCTGATTACTCGTACCGGCGCCTTATGGCTAGGGTGTCTGCGTATCTGGGATGGTCTGCTCCCCCAGGGGAGTTTGTGCAGGATGATCTGACGGACATCCTTGATGTGGGTCCCCCAACTGACCTGGTACTGCCGTTCCATATGGCTTTACAGAGAAGGGTGGCGGCGGCGTGGTCTGCTGCGGAGAGTCTCCCGGCGGTGGGCAGATCCTTGTCGCGTGAATACCGTCCAGCCGGTAGCGACCCCTGCTACTTGACCAGGCACCCCACTCCGGACAGTTTGGTGGTGCAGGCGGCCACGGCCCCGGCAAAGCAGGCGTCGTACCCTACCATCCCTCCTGATAGGGACGGCAAACGTTTTGATGGCTGGGCGAAGAAAGTGTTTTCTTCTGGTGGTGTGGCGCTTCAGGCGGCCAACTCCATTTGTGCCTTGTCACGTTTCACGCACACTCTGTGGAACTGTGTTGCGTTAGCGGCTGACCATATTCCCGAAGGGGTTGAACGGGATGGTTTCCTTGCTATGGTCCAGGATGGTAAGGATGCCTTGTGTGTGTCCGTTCAGTCGGGTCTGGACTTGGCTGAATGCGTCAGTAGGTCCATGGCGGCGAGCACCGTGATACGCAGGTTTGCGTGGTTGCGGAAGTCGGGGTTTGCTCCTGATGTGCAGTCCCGGCTCCTCCACATGCCCTTTGATGGTGTACACCTTTTTGGCAGCAAGGCTGACGAGAGCCTTGAGAGGTTGCAGTCCTCGTCGGCTGCAGCGAAGTCGTTGGGCGCTGCAGTTCGCCAACCTCCGCCTTTTCGTCCTGGGGACAGCAGTGGAGGGGTGGTTCCTTTCGCTTTTACTCATCCTTCAATAAAGCGAGAGGAGCTGGCAGTCAAAGTGGCCATCGCAGGGGTACCAGAGGTGGACGACAGGGTACCCGTGGTGCCAAGGCCGCTCGGGCAGTTGCCTCTTTGCCCTCAGGTAACGCCGCAGCCGCTCCCACTCTGTCGTGAGGCCATGTCCCATGGTTCGCCGGTTGGGGGAAGGCTGGCGCAGCATCTTGTAGAGTGGCAAGCCATTACTTCAGATGTGTGGGTTCTGGAGATCATAGCCCATGGCTACTGTCTTCCCTTTCGGCACAGGCCTCGCGACAATCCACCGGGGAACCTCTCTTTGAAGTGTCCGGATCCGCTCCTTGCGCAGGAAATTCAAGCCCTGCTGGAGAAAGGCGCTATAGAACTGGTGCCTGTAGCGGAGAGGAACAAGGGATGGTATTCCCCTTATTTTTTGGTTTCCAAGAAAGACGGGGGATTGAGACCCATCATGGACTTGCGCGGTTTGAACAAACTCCTCAGGAAGGACAAGTTCAAGATGGTTACTCTCTCTCAAGTCCTCCAGGCCCTTCAGCTTCAGGACTGGTTGGTGTCACTCGACCTCAAGGATGCTTACTTCCATGTGCCGATCCATCCCAAGCACAAGAAGTACCTGAGGTTCGCGGTTGGCGACTCGCACTTTCAGTTTCGGGTCCTGCCGTTCGGATTGACCTCCGCCCCGAGGGTTTTCACCAAGCTCATGGTGGTGGTGGCAGCGCATCTCAGGCAAGGGGGGATTCACGTCTACCCCTACCTGGACGATTGGTTGATCAGGGGGAGCTCTCCCGAGCAAGTCCTGGTTCATCTGTCCGTCACCTGCCACTCCCTCCACAGGCTGGGCTTCTCCCTCAATTTGAAGAAGTCCCATTTGACGCCAACGCAGAGGCTCCAGTACATCGGAGCAGTGCTCGACACTTCCCTGGGGCAGTGTTTTCCTCCCCAGGTGAGGGCTCTTCACATTCAGCAGATGGTGCACAAGTTTCAGCATGCCCAGACGCTCCCAGCGTTCAAGTTCTTGAGGTTGCTCGGCCTCATGGCATCCTGCATTCTTCTGGTGCCAGAGGCTCGCCTGCGCATGAGATCTTTGCAGTGGGCACTCAAGATGCAATGGTCGCAGTCCTCCGGCAGGATGTCGGACCCGATTCAGGTGCCGCCCTCGGTCGCCCAGGACCTTCTGTGGTGGGCCGTCGAAGGCAACTTGATGAAGGGGGCTCCATTTTGGCTTCCCTGGCCGGAGGTGACGATCGTGACGGATGCATCCCTCACGGGATGGGGAGCTCATGCCAACGAGCTGACAGTCAGCGGTCGTTGGTCTCCGTCGGAGTCCAGACTCCATATCAATCTGTTGGAGCTGAGGGCCGTCAGGCTAGCCCTGAAGGCTTTTCTGCCGACTGTGCGAGGAAGGAATGTCCTGATCCTGACGGACAACACAGTGGCCATGCACTACCTCAACAAAAAGGGGGGGGCAGGGTCACTTCCTCTGTGCATGGAGGCGATGCAGCTCGAGTTCTGGGCCATCCAGCAGGAAGTTTCGGTCTCGGCAGTTCATCTGGCCGGAGTCGAAAACGTGACGGCGGACGCTCTGAGCAGGCAGAGCGCGATCTCTCACGAATGGGAGTTGGCTCAGGAGATTCTCCTGGAGATCTTCGCCCTTTGGGGGACCCCTCAAGTGGATCTCTTCGCCTCCAGTGTCAACCGGAAGTGCGAGAGGTTCTGCTCGCGGGAATTTCCTCCGAAAGGAGCCTTAGGAGACGCGTTCGTGGTGGATTGGTCGTTCCCGCTGCTGTACGCGTTTCCTCCAGTCCCCGTCATCCCGCAAGTGCTGCGGAGGTTGCGGAAGTTCGGTTCCCGGATGATCCTCATTGCTCCGGCGTGGGCTCGGAGGACGTGGTACCCGGACCTTCTCGACTTGTCCATCTGCCCTCCACGTCGTCTTCCCTACCGAGACGATCTGCTCTCACGGGAGGGGGGTCTGGTTCTCCATCCAGAGGTCAGATCCCTCAACCTTCACGCTTGGCTTCTGAAAGGTTGAGGTATAAGGATTGGGACCTCCCTGAGGACGTGATGGAGGTGTTGCTTCGGCCCGGAGGCCGGCAACAAAGTCTCTGTACCGTTGCCGTTGGCGTAAGTTCTGCGACTGGTGCAGAGTTCAGAATGTGGATCCTTTTGCATGTGACATCCCCATGGTTCTGTCCTTTTTACTTTCTTTGGCCCACTGGGGCTTGCAAGTGGGTACCGTTAAGGGTTACCTGGCGGCGCTGTCCATCTTTAAGCGCTCGTCTGAAGAGTGTTCTTTCTTTAAAATCCCTTTGATTTCACAGTTCCTGAAAGGGCTCACTAATGTGTTCCCTCCGTCACCTTTCCTGGTGCCCGGTTGGGATTTAAACCTTGTTCTTAGGTTTCTTATGGGTGCTCCGTTTGAGCCTTTACATTCTTGCCCTTTGAGGCTGTTAACTCTGAAAACTGGGTTTTTAGTTGCGGTTACTTCCGCTCGCAGAGTGAGTGAGTTACAGGCACTTTCAGTTAAGCCACCCTTCACTGTTTTCCACAAGGACAGGGTTGTCCTTCGTGTTCGTCCTTCTTTTCTTCCGAAGGTAGTGACGGAATTTCATTTGGCCCAGAAGGTTGTTCTTCCGGCATTCTATCCTCCTCCGCATCCTGGTAAGGAAGAGGAGAGGCTCCATAGGCTTGATCCTAGGAGAGCTTTAAGCTTTTATGTTTCACGCATGTCCCGGGTCAGAGTGGACGATCAACTCTTTGTTGGTTACGCTGGTAAGCGTTTGGGGCAAGCTGTGACGAAACACACTTTGTCCCGCTGGATTATTTTGGCCATCTCGGAGTGTTACCGCTTGGCGGATAAGGACCCACCGGCTGGCTTGCGGGCCCATTCTACCAGGGGTGTGGCTGCATCTACTGCGCTGCAGAGGGGTGTTCCTATTCGCAACATCTGTGATGCAGCCACCTGGGCTTCAGTACATACATTTGTACGGCATTATTCCCTCGATTCCATCAGAGGGCAGGATCTGGCCTTTGGCAAGGCGGTCCTTTGCTCTGCTATTTGATTGGCTATTCTAAATTTTGTTTATAAATTCTTTCCCTCCTCCTTGCTCTGGTACTGCTTTGGGAGTCTGTCATAGATATGGAATACGTCGGAGGACCCAATCCCCTCGAAGAACAAGTTACTTTCTTACCTGGTAACGTTCTTTCGATGGGATGGTCCGACGACGTATTCCATATCGCTCCCGCCCTGCCTTCCCCGCTGCAGAATTTCTTTTGCGATTGCAGCTTACGTTCCGCAAGGCTTTGTGTCTGACTGGCAGTTGACTTATGTCACACGTTCTGGGGGGAAAAAACTACAACTGAGGCTACAGGCGTCGTGCGTCCTACTTATCACATCGGATGACGTCGGACGTCGGAGGAGGTCCTCGACGTCGGCGCATCGACGTCATCGACGCAGGACGCAGACGCCGGAAAAGTTTCCGAAGCAGCACAGCTGTGGTGATTACCTGTCATAGATATGGAATACGTCGTCGGACCATCCCATCGAAAGAACGTTACCAGGTAAGAAAGTAACTTGTTCTTCTCCCCAGACAGGTAGGGGTGTGCCAGAACCCACCACTGCCTCCTGGCACTCCTGTCACTGCCGTGGCCAGCCCCACATAGCTCTGTGAGCAGGGAACACCCCCAGTCATTGCCCCCCCTCTTGCCCCCCTCCTCTGTCAGGCGTGGCGCTCTCCGGTAGAGAGAAGAGCGCTGTGCAATGATTTAAGGCCTGCCCCCTGCCAAGATAGGCCTCCTAGATTCTTGGGGCTGCATCTGGCAGATGCAGTCTGGGTGGAGCATTGGTTTGGGCCCCCGCCCCCAGGCTGCCATCAATGCCGGGCTGCAGCTGGCATAAACTGCCCATCCAAAAGAAACTTTGGGGATGCATCACACATGCTGCTGCTGCTAGCCTGCCAGAGAACCATCACAACACAGAGGAAGATAAATACCCACAGCAGAAAGGACCTCATGACATGGCTGGCTCCGAAGTAATGTTGTTTTATACATAGGTACAGCACACTGTACAGAGACTTTAGCACATATTTCTAAGGACTTTTATATTTTGGAAGAACTGTTTATATTTTAAAAGGACTCTTTTCTGCTCTGTTTTTAGTAATTCAGCTGTTTAGGTAGTTTAATAATGTAAATAGTATTGTGTGATTGCCCCTTTGTATTTACAAATGTAAAAATCTTCTGGTGTACTGGGAGAAGGGAAAAAGCATAAGATCAACTAAACAAGCCATACACCAGCATTTTGCTGTCTGCCTTTACTTTTCTGTCTGCTACAAGTCATATCCCTGTGTTTCTTACCAAGAGGTTTTTGGGGAATCCCATCCTAACCTTTGCATTTGTATCCCAAGTCCACTTCCCACTGTGGTGCACCAAGGCAGGCTCAGACTGGGACATAACATTAATCCAGGCACCAATGAAAAAGGGGACCACAATCACACATTACAATTCATCACTATCCAGAACAGACTGTTTGTGTATTAACCAAGGTGGTCTTTTTGGTAAGATATGCTGCAACTAACATGTTTGAAAACATATTTGCTTAGTAACATTGGTTAAGCCTAGTGTAGTAACTTATGAAACTGGCCAACTCTGACCAAAACAGTTGTCCATTCTATTAAAAGATAACTGGCCCTTTCTAGAATTGGCAGATCTTAGGCAATTTGGGGCTGCTGTAGACAGGTAAGAGGTGGGTTACATTTTTAAAGTTAAAAGTTAAGTGTCATAAACGTATATTGCTGAGCCCGTCTACACCGGTCTTCCATTCAGCGTGGTAAGACTATCCACCCACTATAAAAATGGGGGATCCACTCAATGACAGAGCTTTGGGAATCCTAGCACTGAAGGGAAGGATGCACTGGATGTCACGGGTGGGTGCACATCAGAATGGGTATGTACTGTAATATGCAAGGTTTTGGCATATATGCTATGTTATGTTATCATGGTTTATACTGTGCCAAATTGCCAGCACAGTGGTATGCACAGTAGAACACATAGGCTTGCCCATGGGGTGGCATACCATGAACCTATCAAAGGTATGCAGACCTTAATCTGCTGGAAGAAAGAAAATGAGTGCAGGTAAGAGAAAGGGATGGGAAAGCTGCAAGTAAATGTCAGCGTTATCTACGTTTTAGATTTTGCAATTAAATATTTTGATTCTATCCTTAGTGATCATGTTTTTGTAATAAACTAATACAACACTATTCTGATTAGTGCATGTCAACAGTTTTATTCATACTGTGAAAAAGTCAGGGTCTTGACCCTGTTCCTTGAGATAAAGGGTACACTAGGGACAGTGGTGGCTGGTAAGAATTTTTTATTGGACTGGTGTATGTTTCCCACAAATATGGTGAAGTGAAGGAGCATGAACTAACAAAGGGGGACTTGTGTGAGGTCCTTCCCTGATTTTTTTTTTATAATAGACTAAAATAGTGCATTTTTCAGTACACTTTCTGTAAAGAAATTGGGTAAAAAGCCACAGTTTGCATTCAATTTTGTATAGTAGCACATGGAAACTTCCAATGACTGCAAGTCACCAACAATGCACAGAATAATTTTCCAATTCATTTCCATGATGCCTTTGTGCACAATATTTGCAAGTTTAAAAAATGTTTCATGCTAGCTGTGCCCATACAAGTCCATGCCGACTGCACCAATATATGCCAGTATTACCAGATAAAAGCATACTCATGTTAACTATGACAGTAAAAAATGCAATGTCACAATGAGAGACTATATCCATCCTGCCTTCACCAATGTAAGCTATTATTTGAACTTAAGAACACTCATGTTGGCTTACCTCCTTATGCCACTAAGAAATGCCATGCCACAGTATTTCTATTTGCAGATTGGTATCACTAATTTAGGGAAATCTAGCCATATAATAACAATGATCATGATTCTTTAACTTTGGTGCCCGGCACAAAATGCCACACCACAATAAGAAAAGATGTTCAGGTGGGTTGCACCAATGCAGGCCAGTCTAGCCACACAATAACACTTATCAGTTTTGCCTATTGGGCGTGCTCACTAGGGTACTGAAAGCTGTCAAAGGGAAACTATGCTTCCTTTGACAGTTAAATCCAGGCCTGGTTTACTTACTGAGCTGCTTGCCGCAGCTGAGAAAGCAATCAGTCCTGTCACGGGCTAGCTTCAATCCTTCATAATGTGTGGTGGGCCAGTTCCATGCTGCCCATTATCTATGAGCCACACCTGCATGGAGACCAGGAAGTCCAGCTTTTCAGGACCCTTAGGCCAGTGGCTTTATTTACCTGGAGGAAGGCTGAATAGGGTTTGTCAGTGGTCTCTTCCCCATACCCACCTACCACCTTCTAAATTCATTAGGGACAATGCCCTTGCAAAGCTGTTTCCTCATTTTCTCCTAGTATGGTTCCCTAACATTTTATGAGTGCAGTAACAACAAAGTATGGTGAGAAAAACACAATAGGTACAATGCTCCAACTGATCTCACCACAACCAAACTCAGGCTCCACCTAAGGCACTTCCTGCTTAGGTTAGACATAGACCCAAACCTGGAATTTCCCTGAGTAAGCCCGCTCACTGTTTTACCACAGAAGAGGTAGACAGAATCACTGACTGAGAACCGCTTGACCAATTGAGCTACTAGAGCCACCAGAGCCAGATGGGACGTAGACAGAGTCACACAGAGGAGGCAGGATTTTCACGGGCACTGCACACCAGCCAGCCAGATGCACATATTGAATTAGCCCCATTGATACAGAGCAACTCATTCAAAACAACCAGAATTCAATAGGGTGAGCCACTACCAAATAGGCAATTGGGGTTATGTGGATTTATTTTCTTTACATTGAAAATAGTATCTTGTTTGTAAATCAAAAGGTGCTTTCCTTGATGGGAAAATGCCCCCTTTGACCACCAAACATATGCAATTATGCTACAGTATTCAGTGGGAATCAGAATGACATTGAAGTCCCGACAGAGATGGTGTGCTGTGATATGTAAGGCCCCACATGGATGGTGTGTGTTTTCACAGCACTGTTGTGTGATAAATCTCCACAGAGTGTATGATGATATTAATGTCTTCATATACTTCACATGAATTGGGTGTGATACTGATTTACATACTGCATGAATTGGGATTATATTGAGAATAGTCCCAACATTATGTGCAATTCTAATGAAGTCTCTGCAGGTTTGCTGTGTCATGATATTGAAGCCCCCACGGGGTGGTGCAATGGTGATACAGAGGTCAATGTAGTGATGGGGTGTGAGGATATTTAAGTTGCCAATGTTTTTTTAATGTTGATGCACCTTACATGGTTAGTTTGTGATAATATGGATTATCTTCACAGTGAAGTTGTTCGAAAATATTGAAGTCTGTATGGGCTTAGTTTGGTGGCGTTGTAGATGTCTCTCCCACTGAGGTCCCACTTGCCTCAACCCCTAGGGAGGGCCTTGCGGTGTGGGCTCACATCACTAGCCTCACAGTGGGGGGGGGTCTCCCACTTGGGGAAAAGGGATGAATACCTGTGATTTGTCACATACCCTTCCCCTTACAGTGGTGGGGTCCCCACCTCTATTGAGAGAATCAACCTAGAAAATACATTTTCCAGTGTTCTTTCCCCTTCCACTGTTTTACGGTAAAGGAGAAAATGTTGGTGTTCCAGGAACCATCTCATTACTCTTGGGTTAGTGTCTTTTCTCGGGCTCCTCCAGGTTAATGGTGAGTGGTCAGTAAGCAACCTGAAATTCCTTCCTGTGAGGTGGTACCTCAGATGTACGATGGCCTATTTGATGGCTAGGGCTTTGAGCTCAATGGTGGCATAGGACTGCTCTCAGGAAAATAGTTTTTGGCTGGTATATAAGTACAGTACATACAGTACTAGCAATGTTATAGTATTTGGGTGTTGCAATTCAGTGACAGAGCTATGTGATACATATCACTGGAGTAAAGAACGAAGAGTGCACATCAGGATGAAGGTGCATTGGCATGTGCCAGGTTTTACCATCATTTACTGCCTAGTGTTGTTGAGTGGGGAGACAGACTTGAGCTAAGCCCTTGGAGTCAGTCAGATGTGCCGCTAACAGACTGGTGGACTGACTACATTGTCTAGCTCCCTTCTGACCTCCATTGATAAATAAACATAGCCAAAACGCAAAGCCAGCATTTTAGAACTGCTAAATGCTTCATTTATAAAGAGGCTGTGGCATCAGCATAATCGGTCTCACAAGCTACAGTACTTATCAAGGAGACTGAATCTTTGCTTACAGATTGTACGAACTCTGAACCAATTCTAACCTCAAACCTGGCTGTACATAATGACAACTTAACAATATCCAGTGTGGATTTATTGAAACCTCCTTTGTATATCAATCATAAGGTCATAACCCCTGGTATGAAAGAAGTTCCATGTGCCCATGGGCAAGAAGGCGGCCAAAACTGTAAAATGTCTGCTAGAACCCCCAGTACTGTCCATCCAGATATATTCTTCTCAAATTGATTTTCTATTTTACAAAAGAATTAACAAAACTTGCACTAAGCTGATGCAGCATCTCTAACATAAATCAAAGTTGCTCGTACTGAACAACCCATTTTCGATAATTCTATAAACTACCTACCCACAGTATGCATGTATTAAATCTTATTCTGTTCACTCTATTGAAAGTTGTACTAAATGGTGCAATTAATGCTTTGATAAGTGATGTATCTATTCTCAAAACATACTTAGTAAATGCTGTAGCAATATTAAATACCATTATGGAATTGAGCATGGATGCACCAGCACTATTTACTGAGGTATTATTACAATCTAACAATCATAAGGTTCCAAACGTTAGTGCACATCACCTTTTACCTGCCCCTGGACTCGTCCAAACTACCATGTGCACCTGATGTTTAATTTAACATTGATCCCATCCAAATAGCAAGGCCTCCACTGTTTCACCCACACCTTTCCTTAACATTCAGTACAACATCGCCAATATTCCCATCTATATAATTATCTTCCACCACCCATGTTCCCTAGAAACTATACATTTTCCTATTCCTGATGTATTTTCCCCATCCAATATACTCTATGTGTTATCTTTGGTCTCTGTAACCAAATCAATAAATTCATGTTACATCTTAGAGGGTACACCTGAGGCCAACATGGGCTCAATGACGGAAATGACAGTTTCCTGGTTGTGTGATGTACATGTTCTCGTAGTATACTGAGTGGCCTCAACTGTCTATATTTCCTCCACATTCATGGGTCTATAGTTAGCAGAGTGGCAGTGGAAAGTAATCCTGACTATAGGAGATTGAATGCATGAACCATCTGTTTGTGGAGATGAGTTATCAAATATTAGAAATCTATCTGCAAATAACTCACTGGCCATGAAAATTTGATGTAATCTTTTTTTTGTTTCTCCCATGTACAATCTGGAATCATTGCTGATGACTGTCCAGCACCCCCTTACTTGTCGTATCCATTATTCTACTCCCCTACTTTTTCTCTCTCACTTCCTCCTTCCGATTCTCCAGTTCCCTCATCCCCTCCTGCTGTTCACTTCCCACCAGCACCTCCATTGTATCCTTGTTCTCATGCTTCAACACCACTCATGTTGTTTCCAACTCTTCCACACCTCCAAATTCTCCAGCACCTATGGGCTCCCCTCCTTCTACAGCCTCTCTTGCCTCACATTCACCTGTTCACATCCACCATCTTTGATGGCTATCTTTGCTTCCTAGTTCTTCTTGATATCTCAGCAGCATTCAAAACTGTAATCGACAAACACTCACCAAAAATCTACATCTGCATATGGGGATCATCAGTGTCATCCTCAGCTGCTTCAAATCCTACCTTGCTAATTGCCACCAGTTGATACAAATGGATTCCTCCAGATCACCAACTCTTCCAACCACCTTTGGAGCCTCGCAAGGATCTGTCCTTTCCCCTGTGATCTTCAATCTTTAGATGGAACCACTTGGAACCCTCCTCGCTTCACACAACATCCACACCCATCAATAAACAAATGGTACGCAGGTCTACCTCAAGAATTCAAAGTCATTCACAGCCTTAAGGCCAGCCTCACGTTGATCCATTCATGGATGTCCAGTGCTTACCTGTAGCTGAATCCCTAGAAGACTGAATTCCTACTGCTGACCAACAACTCCTAACACCCTCACATCCAGAACTTGCTCTGTGCTGTGCATCTCAAGGAATTCAAACCCCAGCTGGCCACCTGCGCCCAATCTCTCAGGTACGACACTGGCAGACACCTCTCCTTCATACATCACATAGCAAGAAGGACACACACAGCTTGGTACCAACTCGCTCTCCTGTGGAAAATCAAGCCTTTCATCCCAGAAAACAACTTCAGATTTACTGTCCAAGCCTTGGTCCTCTCCCACCTAGATGATGGCAATGCCCTTTTGGAAGGCCTCCCAGTGACTGCCATGGCACTCCTTAGAGGTGGCCTGCATGCTGCCGCTTGTCTTATCAAATCACTCTGCACATTCAACCACATCACCCGACACTCATCTTGCTGCATCATCTAAAAGGCTGTTACACTGAAGTACCCAATCTACCTCACTGAGAAACTCAGTATTTCCAGAGGCCTACAATCCTCAAGAAGTAATGATATGTGCAGACTTGAACTCCGGAGGTGCAGGAAGGAGAGAACCAGAAGACAGGTCTTCTGTGTCTATGCCCCAAGACTCTAGAACCTACTACCATCAACATGAGAGTGTCCCCCTCACTTCTAAAGTTCAGGAATAAGCTCAAGATCCTCCTTTTAATAATAATAATAATAATAATAATAATTTGGCATTTATATAGCGCTACAAACCCTCAGGTATCTGAGCGCTGCTTATTATTACCCACGGTGTGTGGTGTTCATTTATCGACCTGGGAAGGATGAAAGGCTGAGTTTGGCCCCGCCGGGATTCGAACCTGCATTAGCAATATCTGCACGGATGTCAAAGCGAGCGCTCTACTCGCTGTGCCACTTGACCGGAATTGAGGAAGAGAGAGTGGACAGAATGTCCTGAATTATAGTGGTGAAATGAGATGCTTATCCTCTTCAAGGAATGGCTCCCCCCTAACACCTGGGTCCACGCATCAACCACTTTCCACCCTATCAGACACTGGGTGAACTGTCCCCCACTGATTCCTCCCCAGTTGCTTGCAGATCTCTTGCTGCTAAATAGGTCATACCCCCGCTCCCCTATTAGCTGCCTGTTCCCTTGTTTTTCTGCTTCCTCAACGTTTTTCTCCCCTTACATCCAAGCCTGCATCTCGGCAGCCTCTAACAACTCCAACGTATTTTTCAAAATCTGCAAGGAGCTGGCTAATTCTGCAGTCTCTACCTCTCCTGTTCCCTCGCAGGCCCTTTGCACAGCATTGGCATCTCATTTCACCACTATAATTCAGGACATCCTGTCCACTCTCTCTTCCTCTACCTCCTCTTCCTCTACCTCCTCTTCCTCACCCTCTAACTTTCCAGGCCCCTCGTTGGCCAGTTACCCTCCTTCCCCCTGCTCACTCCCAACAATGTTTCTAGACAAGTCTGATCTATGACAATCTTGTCAAAGTAGGTGCTCCCCTGCTCCTCCAGAACCATCAAGGACCACATTGACACCCTTGCTCCAGCCTGGTTGATTTCTGCAATCATTCTTTTGCCACTGGAACCTTTCCCTCCCCCTTAAGCACTCCCTTGTGCATCCCCTTCTTAATAAGCCTTCTGCCTAGCCTTCCTCTCCAGCAAACTATCGCCTGATTTCTCATCCTGGGCAAACTTCTGGAAAGGCTTGCCATCTCCCAGCTTAAGCTACATACTGAATCTGTTGGCTGTCTCCATGACCACCAGTCTAGATTCAGAGCAGCAGGAAGTACTGAAACTTCTCTCCTGAAAACCTGTGAAGACTTGCTCTCCAACCTTGACTCTAACCTATGTTCTGTCCTCATTCTCCTTGATCTATCCTCTGCTTTCAACACGGTCAACCATGCCATCCTGCTCAATCTTCTCCGAGAAAACCTGGGTAATTCGGGTCATGGCCTTGCATGGTTGACCTCCTTTCTCACTGATAGACCCTCCCAGGTCCAACTTGGGTCTTACCTCCCTTCTAACACTCGCTCTACTTGTGGTGTTTCCCAGGGGTCTAACCTCTCTCACTGGCTATTTAACCACTACCTGGCACCTCTGGTCCATTGCATCTCTACCTTCTGCTCTAACATTCAGTGTTATGCAGATGACACCCAGCTCTCCTTCCGTCTCCCCTCAGCCTCCTTCTCTCATACCAGACTGACTGTCTGCTATTCAGGAATGGTGTGCCTCCAACGATCTCTGCCTTAATGCCAGTAAGACTGAGATCCTGCTCATTGGGACTCTTGCTTCCGCCTTCCCTCTCTCACTCTGGCTGCCCACCCTGGGCCCTTTACCTGCTTCTTCCAGGGAGGCGCAGAACCTTGGGGTCATCTTCAACTCCACCCTCTCCTTCTCTCCTCACAGCTCTGACGTCTCTAAGAAGTAACACTATCAGTTGCACCTCCTCAGGGGTATTCTTCCTTTTTCTAACTTTCCCCCAGAAGCTCACTGTCTACAGAGCCCTGGTCCCCTCTAAGCTGCACTACTGCAACAGTCTCTTTCTAAATCTGCCCGCCTCTTCTCTTTGCCCTCTACCACTTATCCAGAACAGGACTGTGAGACTGGTCATTGGCCTCAAGCCCAGGGATCATATCTCTCCAGCCCTGAAATCTCTCCACTGGCTCCCTGTGACTCCCTCCGGCTGTGGGGATCAAGTTCAAGACACTCTGCATTGTCCACAAGGCCTTCTAGGGCTGGGGACCACACTACATGCAACTTTCTCTTTCTAAGCATGTTCTTTCTCGACACATCTGCTCATCCACCTCCAACTCTCTGAGGGTCAGACACTTCTCTGCCCTCAGTTGGGGCCTCCCTCTGGAGCAGCCTTCCTGCCTCTCTGAAACTTGAGCAGGGCCACCTTTTCGATTCCGCTTTCTCTCTCCCCTCTCCCTTGCTGTTGTTTCTCTCTGTTGTGCATACTGGTTACCTTGCCACCCACTGAACCTACGTGACCAGGCTCCTCCACGACCGGTTGCCCTTTCACTGCCTCTGGGCCCCCCAAACACTTAAGGCACTGTGTCTGCAACCCTACAGTCCCTGACTCTCTGCACATATGAGTAGCCTGCCGGCTGCACTGACTAGCTGCTTGCACTCTCTCCTCCCACCCTGGCACTTCTCCCCCTGCATCCCCCCGCACTTGTGCGATGTGAATGACACAAGGCCTAGTAAGATTGTTATTTTGTCCTCCTTCTGTCCTCCCTTCCTTGTCTTGTCGCGCCTAGCAACACTTGTGTACAGATGCGTTATAAATTACTTATCTTACCATATATCATATCATATCATATGATAGAAAAGCGCTCCATTGCATCCTGAAGAAAGGTCTGCGATCAATAAATACCCTAATAATAGTAGAAAGGTTTCAGTTGATGGAGCATAATGCATTTTCAGATTATTTTGAGGGACTTTATTTGTTTATGACAAAGGGCTTCATTAGGAGTTGGGATATTATTCCTTTGGAAATATTGCCAAACAACAATGCTACATGGTATAAGCATGCAGTAATGGGAGGGATATGCATGATTCAATAGTTATTACCCGTTTTGGAGTGTCATTGAATTCCACTGTGGAAAAGTGGTATTACCACATGGTAACAGTATATGCCATAATGCACACTGCAACAAAACCTGTAATTTGGTGGATGTCATATGTGTAAATGTGTGTCTTCACATAAGTGCTTTCATGTCCAGATGCAGCCCTACTTATTACTCTACACTCCACTCACATTTCTCCACCATCACACACTGGGACTCCTTACGGGTTTGGTGGTAATTTGATAGTAATCAGCCAAATTACCACCAAACTTGAGTACCATTGCCACCACTTGGTCTCATGGGTTTACTATTGTTGGCAATTCCCCATTTTTGGAGTGCTTAGGGCTCCATGGGGAATTTTGTTCTATATACCGCTGGCAGAAGTACTGCATGTTAAATATGTCGATTTGAAAAGGTAAAGTGACGGTTTTAACTTCAGCTTGTTGCTGTAGGGAAATTGTCCACTTTGCCTCAAAAGTTATAATTCGGTGGTGCGAGAAAAACTGGTAATTTCGTTACTGCCAAACAATGGCTGTAACGGAATAACCACAATGTTTTCCCTGCGCAGCTGACCTTGTAATGAGACCCAGTACACAGGGTTTACCCCAGTGCCCCACATCTAAAGATATGCGCTAAAATTGAGTGCCATGAAATAAGTGCAGTGAAATGCAAATAGGCTTCCCTGTTTCCATATAAACCTTTTGCAAAGCATTGGTGCGCAAAATGTATAAAGTTTAAGCATAGTGAACGCGCAAGTACACTACAATTAAAATGGGAATATCTGCCTTTACCATTTGCAAAACAATTTCAGTAGGAAACATGACAACAATATAATGACAAAGATTAAAAGTGAAACCAATACTTCAGTGTTGCTTAACTTTATAAAAATCATTATTCACTTTGAGACTCAAAATACTGTGCAGCTTTTAAACAGTTTATACGTTTGGTGTTTCCCATTTTAGAAAACGGTGAATGCGAGGTTTCACTTGCAACTGCACGTTTTGTGTTCCCTTTGGCAATGATGATGCCAGTGTAATCTAGGGAGCGGTCACTTCCCGCCCTGGAAGGGCTATTGTAATGCAGATGCTCCTGGGCTCAGGGGAATTTAGCACCTCATTACCACACCCTTGGCTTTGAATTCCTTAGTGCTGTGGAGGAGGGGGGAATGGTTGCTGCAGCCACGGCCGTAGTACAAACATTTTCAAACTTGCCTGTTCTCAAAAATGTCAGTAAAGAAGGCTCTTTTGGTGTGCACCAGCACTGGCGTAACAGGGGCCCCCACAGCCCCCGTGGTGCAGGGGGCCCCCGCTAGCACATGTCCTGGGAGGGAGCCCCATTTGGGGAAAAAAAAATATATATATTTCTTTTTTTTAAATGTTTCTTTTTGAATTCACTCTGCATTCATAAAGAAATTATTTCTGTAATAGAAATAATTTCTTTATGAAGGCAGAGTGACTACAAAAAGAAACTTTCTTTTTGAAGTCCGAGGGCTCCCCCAACCCCATGACATTGAAGACCCCCGGCTGAAGGCTTCCATGTCATGAGGTCTGGGGGAGCACTATGACTTCAAAAAGAAATAGTTTATTTTTAAAGTCACTCTGCCTTCTTAAAGAAATTATTTTCCCATTATGGTTCGGTCCTTAACGGAAATCATTTTTTTATGAAGTCAGAGTGACTTCAAAAAGAAACATTTTTTTTTTAAGTAATAGGGCTCCCTTCAACTCCATGACGTATGTAATGTATGGGTGGCTGGGTGTGCATGTGCGTGTACGGTGAAAGGGTGCACACTTAAATGTATGGGTGGCTGCTTGGGTGTGCCTGCATGGTGAAAGGGTGCACACTTAAATGTATAGGTGGCTGCCCATGTATGTGAAAAGGGTGCACAATTAAATGTATGGGTGGGTACCTGGGTGTGTATGACTGTATAAATGGCTGGGTGTGTGTATATGGTGAATGGTGTCCGTGCTTGTGTTCAGGGGCGCAATAAAACCTACATTTTGGGGGAGCTAATCCTTCAAATGTTGGGAGAGGTGCTAACTTCACGGGTGGTGGGGGAGGGGCAAACTTATTTGTGTGGGGGCATTTAACTTTTTTATGCATTGTAATTAGACTATTCTTTTTTTTTTTTTTTTTTTTTTTTTATTTGTTTTGGCTTAAGCCTTTACAAAAGAGGAAGGTAATACAAGACAGTTTGCGTTAGTTACGAAGGAGACATAACTTGTGTTGAGGTTTCTTACTGTCCACCAACCCTGCCAGGTTTTTTTCTGTTCCTATAAATGACCTACTTAGGTACCTCTATCCTTTGGATCGTTGTGTTAGATTGTCACACCACTTTCTCTTAGCACCTGGATTGCTGCAAACGTAAGTGCAGCATTTTTCCCTGAGATTATTCTGTCCCAGAGGAAGTCTGTAACTATGTCTTCCTCCCTCCGTACCAGAGCTCCGAAGAATCTTAATCGCTGAAGCCAGGTGCCTTCGCAATCCATTAGGATATGTTTTAGCGTTTGTTTGGCAGGGTTTGCGCAAATTGAGCATAATTTTATTGCCATGTGCCCTTGGTTACGTCTTGCCAAAACCGCCCCACAGTGGACGAGATTCAGTCTCATTCTGAGGAAGTCCGAGCGCAGTTTTCTATTTGGAGATTTCAGTAGATAACATGAGAGTGATCCAATTTTCTTTTCTCCCTTCAAGAATAAATTTTGAGTTGGGTCCTCTCGTGCTTTCTCCACTGTTTCAATCCAGTCCCGTTCTTCTAGTCTACATTTTACTTTAAGAGGGTTTAGAGCCAAAGTCTCTTCATTCAGGTCCAATTTTTTTAGCATTTCCAAAGTTTTCCGTTCCAACGAGATGAGAATAGCGGATTTTTTCAATAATACTTCGTGTTTGAGATCGCCATACAACGTCGAGTCCTTACTTAGTGTTATTTCCCTAAATAGTGAAATGAGCTTCCAATCAGCCATACAGTTTAAGGATTTTAGGCCTAGTTCGAATCTTAGGCTTTTTAGGGTGGCGCAGTTTGGAAGACCCAAAACTCTTTTCCAGAGGCGGCCCTCATAGTTGTCCCAGTTTATGAACCAGAGATCCGGTTTTGCTTCTAGACCGTATAGAACAACTGGAACCACATTGGCGAGATAGAACTTTACCAGAGGCAAAATAGAGAACTTGCAGAATTTATAGTTTAGCTTGATCATCTGTGATATGAATTGTGTTATTTTGACTGCCACTTCATTTTCTACTTTGTATGTCGCTGGATGTGCATGGATGTTATAACCCAGATATTTTATGGTTTCTACTGTTTTGATCCGTTCTCCTCCCATGGTCCAGTTTATGTTTTTTGCTTTTGACAATGGATGTTTAAAAATCAAGATGTTCGATTTAGATGGATTAACTGTTAATTTGTTTAATCCTACATATTCATTCAATTTGTCCAGTAGATGTTGTAGCCCTATTGATGTTCTGTCGAGGAGAACTATGTCATCCGCGTATGCCAGCCAGCAGATTTTCCTCCCATTTAATGTTGGGCTTATCAAAGCAGATGTTTCTAGAAAGTGGCCCATATCTGCCAGGAACAAGTTGAAAAACAGAGGTGCCCCCAGACACCCTTGTCTTACACCTCTATTAACTTCAACTAGTCTGGACAGGTGACCCATTGCATCGAGCCGTATTCTTAGGTTGGTGTTTTTATGAAGTTCCACCAAAATTGACAGAAGAGTTTCTGGAATTCCCCAGTTCCGGAGTTTGTCCCACAGTAGGGTTCGTTCCACCTGATCAAAGGCTTTGGACAGATCTATCCAGGCTCCGTACAGCATTTGTTTTTTCCCCCCTCTCTCTTGCTCATTCAAGATGTTTAGAATCAGGCCGTTAATAGATGTTGAGTGGCCTTTGCGAAATCCTGTTTGGAAGCGTGATAGAATGTTGGAATCTTCAACCCATTTCGTAACGTGAGTTAGTAATAGTCTCATGAAGACTTTGCTTTCAATGTCCAGCAATGCTATCGGTCTATAATTCGTTGGTTTACGACGATCCCCGGATTTGAAAAGAGGAATTATAAGGGCCGTTTTCCAAGAAGCAGGAAAGGTTCGTTGTTTTAGTATTTCTCTGAAGAGAGCGGATAATAACTTTGACCACAATAATGGTTCACTTTTCAGTGCCTGATAGGTCAACCCGTTTAAGCCCGATGCTTTTGATGATGAGGAACTGGCTATGATTTCCTGTATGTCTTCTTCACAGAAGTTAAGTTGCCAGGTAATATCTGGATTAGATCTAAATTCGCGGGTTTCGTCGCTCTTAAATGTCTCTGTCAGGTAGCTCACCCAGCCATCTTCTGACACTAGGTTGCATAATGATTGTGCATGATCCCCTTCAAACTGGTTCATTACTTCCCAGAAGTTCTTGCTGTTTTTTTCTCTGAGTGTTTGTAGTATGTGCTCTCCATCTATTTGCATACGAATTGCGTTATGCGAAATCGACCATGATTTATAGTTGGCTTTTTGGGTTCTTATTTCAGTTTTCATCTCCTCCACTGAAAGTCCTGCCTTTTTGATGTCTCTTAACGTTTTCCTGTGCTCTCTTTTTCTTTTTTGTGTGAATTCGTCAAAGGAGTGCAGGTGTTTCTGTTTAGCTTCTCCCGCTAGGTATTTGGGTGCTAAGGTTGCCCATAGGAAGTTGGTAAATCGGTGTGGATCGCATTGTGATTTCCATATGTATTCGGGAATCATTTTAAGTTTTCCATTTAAGTTAGTCCCCCCATCTTTATACTTTACAACTCTAAGTTTTCCTTTCTTCCCTTCTAGCATCTGTAATTCTCGTTCAGCTTCTGTTGTCAGAATGTTTTCGAGTGACAGCTCCAGTCTGCTGTGGTCACTTCCAGGCTCCTGTATTATTTTTAATGTATAGGGCAAAGCAAGCAGGGTTTTTGAAACGAAGATATAATCTAAGGCTGAGGAAGATTTACCTCTTCTCCAGGTTATGTATGGTTCTTTTACGCCCTCCTGTGAGCCCACTACCATATGGAGGTCCCATTGTTCCATAAAATCCTGCCATTGTTTTCCCAGAGTTCTTTTTCTCTGGGTTACTCGATCACAGTTTCCTTTCGGGGGATATAGGCAATTCGTGTTGAAGTCTCCAGCTACCACGATCTTACTAGAAACTAGAGTTGTTTTTAGTAGTTCGAATAGAGATGCTAAATTCTCTAAAAAGCAGTCTAGTTTTGATGTTGCTGGGTTCCAGTAAATATTTACAAAGACCCAAGTTGTGGTGTTTTCTTGTGTTGATACTTCGGCTCTACATGCCTGAATGCCCTGGGGATTATTCCATATTTCCTTTGCATTTTTAAAGACTTGGTTTTTTAATGCTATTAGTAAGCCTCCTGAGGGCCGACCCAGTGGTTTTTGTGTGGCTGACAAACAATGGACCATATACCCTTCGATGCTTAGCGGATTGACCAACCAGGTTTCTTGTAAAAGAATTGCATCCCCTTGATTGAATATGTGTGACCTTGCTTCTTTGCCTCTGATGACACTGGAGCCTCTTGTGTTCCAGCTAAAGATATTAACATGGTTCTTTCTAAAGTTGTTGTGTGCCCAGACCCAGCTTCTTCAGAACTTCTGACAGTATATCTGGTAAGAGCATAAGGGTGTTTTCTTTTGTTTTGAAGCCCTTTTCTAAGCTTCCTTGCTTTGTGAGAATTGCCTCATTTTGATATGTTGTTTCTTTGTTTGGGCGTGGGGGAGTGCAGTATTTGGCCATGATGTTATTTCTCTTCTTGCAGTATGAGACTTCCAGTCCATAGGATTCCAACTCGATTGAGTTTCGCAAGATGTCATTTTTTGCGGTCTCTGAGGTCATGATGAGTTCGACCAAAAATGGATCGCATGACAATGGGAATTTCACGCTTTCAATGTCCTTAGATGTTAAAGAGCGAAGGTCTCCTATTTTTTGTATTATGTTCAAGATCACTCCCCGGTTCAAGGATTTGTAGTGGCCATAGTTTGAACGCAGTCTCAGCCAAATCCTTTCATTTACATTTCCCATTGCTGTATTTTCAGATAGATTGTCACATAAATCGGTGAGTGAGCGGGTACCTTCAGCGTTCCCCTCATGATGCCTCTCAGTATCAAGTTTGACGTATTTTCCTTCTCCATTTTTGACTTGGAATGCATTTATTTCAGACGTGTTACCTCCCAGCCTGTTTGCTGGAGCAGTTGCATCTGAAGAGGTTTTACTTGAGTCCTTGGAGGTCAACGGTTTCTTTGTTAAAAAGATGGGGGCAATTTTCCTATTTTCCTGTTGATTTGTGGCAGTAACATTCCCACAAGATCTTCTTACTGCATACTGCCCTGTTTTTTGTGTGAAAATTGGAGCCCATTTGACTGCTTTGGCTATATTTTCTTTTTGAGGTTGAGCGGCTAGGTTTTTTTTCCTTGGTGTCTCCTCCGGACTTATCTGATTTTTCAGGTCCTTTACAATCTCTATGCTTTTCTTTTTTGGATTGTTTTTTTGTCCTGTCAGCTCCTCTGTTTGTAAGCCAATGCTTGCTTTTGTTACTGGAACTGTATCATCCAATTGTTTGTCTTTAGTTGATTTGGTTTTTTTAGGGATGTCGATTTTGATTTTCTGGTTTCCCTTTCCTGTATTAAGTTTATTTTTTTTGGTGCCAATAAGAGGGGTTTTAGCGTCGCCCACAATGTTGTCCTGCTCCTCACAAGACATATCAGAATATATTTTTACCTGGATCTTACCTTTTTCTTTTGTGATTTTGTTTTGCTTCAGCCCTCTGTTACGTTTGCTTTTATTTTTTGACTGTGAGGATTTGGAGCCCTTTCTCTTTGCTGAGCGGTTTCTCCTTTTTCTTCTGCCTCTTGATGTTTGTTCCCCTTGTTCTTGCCATTCCTGAGTTTTTTCCGCCAGTCTGGTTTTTTGGTTACCAGAATTGGTTTCTTTTGTGCTTTTTCCAGTATTTTCCTCTTCCTCTAGTACTGTAGCTAGTCTTAGGAATTCTTCCAATATTGAGTCTGATAGTGGGGTATCCTCCAATGAATAGTCCTGAATTTTTTCTACAGTTTCTTCTCTTTGAACTGGGGGCAGTTGTCCTTTCAATATTGAGAAGATTTCTTTCAAAAGTGTGTTGTTTTGGTTTTCAATTTGATTCTTTTCCTTCAGTGATTGCTGGATGGAGGAGATGTCGAGTCCTTGTTTTGCAATCTCAATGTTCAGTGCCTGAATTGGGGTGCTCAGTTTTGTATTCATGGCATTTGCCAGGCCCACTAGAGTAGAGTCGCAAAGGGAAATTTCTTTAGTCATTTCTAGCAATGTCCCATTTTGCGATTGGACCTCTCCTTTTAGCATCTCAAAGACTGAAACCAATGAGCTAAGAACAAAGTTCAGTGCTTTCAATGTGTCTGAATTTGGATTTGTTATTGCTTCTTCTTCATCTTTTCTTTCTAGGTCCCTTTGTTCCGGCATTTGCTGCGCAATAGTCGATGAAGATTGTGTGTTTTGTAAAGTTAGGGTGAATGCATTATCTTCCACAGGTGAGGTACAGGTTTTTTCTTCCGGATGTACTGCACCAGTATGTATTTCTGTGCTAGAAGCTGGGGTTTGGGAGTGTCTTGGTTCTTCCCAAAGAATAAGGGATTCTCCTTCGATGTCACTGTGGCTTTTATGTCGCTTGTTCCCGAAATGATTTTCTATTTTGCTTTGTATTTTTCTTGTCGAGATAGTGTATTCCAGCCCTTTTTTCCAGTTATTCATTATAGCAATATTTGGGTTTTTCTCTGACTGACTTGTTGTTGGGGTACTATGTTTTTCATCAGCATGTACCAAAACTTGGATTACGTGTCCATTCGACAGGTTGACATTCTCCTGGGCGAGTTGGGCAGTTGGTGTGACCACTTCGCAGCTTTGGTTTAAGTACGAACCATTCCTTGCCCCTTCCATATCTTTGGTGCTGCGGAGTTTCATCAAGTTTTGGTGTAATCGACACTCTGTGAAATATTCACTGATTGTTGGTAGCAGTGGTAAACAATATGTCTTACAGCATTCAATAGATCAAGGGTAGATGATCAGCTTGCATCAAAAGTGCTTACTACCAAAGTTGAAGATGAGATGCTAAATAGAATCTTTAGAAGTATCAGGACCGGAAAAATTGAATAAAAAAAGATGAAAAAAGTAACAAGACGACTTTTATCGTGCCGTAGTTGGACAACACAGCGTGATCAAAGGATATAAGATCCCGCAGTCTCACGCTGTATGAACGAGTGTTATTAACGATGTAGGCCTTACCTCAGGTTCGCCTCAGCTATTGGTGGCAGCTGGTGATCTTATGCAGAACCCATATGATTATTTGCGCCAACTGCGCCCAACAGCCGCACAACAGTCTCAGGGCTTTGCTCCAGCCGGGCTTAACGCCACAAGGGTGGTTGCCTTGGTCCTTTGTAGGCGGCCGCGATCACGTGATCCAGTCACGTGTTGCTCCTGCCTCCTGCCCCGCCTCCTCCAGGAAGCACGCTGGTGCGAGGGACGAGCGGCAACACACAATGCTGGTTCAACTGTACAAAAAGAAAGCAGCTCTCTTTACGGGTGGGTTTCGCTATGTGTTCACAAAGTTATCAATGAGCGGGCGGCTGCCTTGGTCCTTTGTAGGCGGCCGCGATCACGTGATCCAGTCACGTGTTGCTCCTGCCTCCTGCCCCGCCTCCTCCAGGAAGCACGCTGGTGCGAGGGACGAGCGGCAACACACAATGCTGGTTCAACTGTACAAAAAGAAAGCAGCTCTCTTTACGGGTGGGTTTCGCTATGTGTTCACAAAGTTATACTATTCTAGTGCAGCTTCAATGTTACAAGCAGTTAACTCTCCTCTTTAAGTCTGAAAGCACCCACTTATGGACTGCGGTGAGAATGAGCGGTCTCCTGTTCCCTCTCTACCCTTCCAATCACTACGCTTGCATGCAAGTACTAAACCCACATCACGATGTAAATTGCTTAAAACATTTGCCATTTGAATGCAGGTACTAACAGTGAAATGCTTTACGTTCGTAAATGCTGGGCCCTTGTTAACAGCGAAACACAGGTGCTGTTTAACATCTGTGTCCTGTTCTCTCCGCAACTTCCCTGAAGGTCAGCCAGGTTGAGAGACAACATAACCCAAAATTTCAGGGTGGGAGTGGGGGGGTGCTGAAGCCCAGGCAACTCAATGGTGCTACTTGTGTTCAATGCCTTGATTACTTATTGGTAATCGTCATTACTCCTAGGCCTATTCTTCCTCGTCCCTGTACTTGTGTATGAGGCAGTACTTGTGTACGAGGCACTCTGCCTCATACACAAGCACTGGTATAAGGTAGAGGTACATGGAGGTAATGCCTGACTTAGCTATGTGTAATGTTCATTACTTCAAGTCCTACTCTTCCTCATCCCAGTACTTCCCTATGAGGCAAGGAGCCTCATACGTAAGCTATGGGACAAGGAAGAGGGACATGAAAGTAATTCTGGGCCAACGAGCTGATTTTGTGGTTGGGGGTGGGAAGGAGAGGTGATATGTGGGCGGCAGGATTGTGCGATAAATCATAATGGTTGTCCATGCCCAGGCTAAGCAAGCATGATATTTGGTATTAATGGCTAGAAAGGCATTTTGGTGCAGCAAGTCTAGTCAATCCTCAGTTTGGAATGACTTTTTTTAACTGCACATTTCTGATAAAGCAGTCCTGCTAAGTGTAATTACCTGGCTATACTGGCATTTGTTTGTTGCCAGTCTAGCCATTTCTTACTGCGGCATTGTATATTTTTGTGGGTATCTGGGTATCTGTGATAAAATGATATAAGTAATTTACAACCCACCTGTACACAAGTGTTTCTAGGCGTGGCAAGACAAGAGAGGGAAGATAGAGAGAGGACAAGACAAACAATCTTACTAGGCCTTGCGTCATTCAGATCGTGCAAGTGCGAGAACGAGAAATGCAAGCGGAAAGGGGGGGGTGCAAGGAAGAGGGGGATGGGAAAACAGGGCAGTAATGCTCTGAGTAAGTGCAGCCAGGGCAGCGCGGCTCTGGGTAATGCAAGGAGAACAATGGACTGTAGGGTTGCAGTTACAGTCCCTAAGTGTGTGGTATGCCCGGAGGCAGTGCAAGGGTGACTGATCAAGAAAGAGCCTGGACTCAGTGAGACTCTGAGGGTAGCCAAGCAACCAGTCGGTACCTCAGACAGGTAAGTCAGGAAGGTCAGCAGGGGAGGGAGAGAGAGAGAAAGCAGAGGAGAAGAGGAAAGGTTTGAGCTGCTTCCAGAACTTCAAGTGTTCTGCTTAAGTTTGCGAGGGGCAGCGAGGCCATTCCAGAGGGAGGCACCTGCAGAGGAGAGAGATATACCCCCCACTCTCTGCCTGAAGAAGCGTCTAACCCTTAGAGAGTTGGAGGTAGCTGGGTGAAGGGCTCGAAAAGGAAGGTATTTTAGAAGAGAACGTTGGATGTAGTGAGGGGCCCGACCCCAGAAAGCCTTGTGGACAATGAAAAGGGTCTTGAACTTGATCTTTGTATCCACCGGGAGCCAGTGGAGAGATTTTAGGGCTGGGGAGATACGATCTCTGGGCTTTAGGCCATGGATACGTTTCGCAGTCCTGTTCTGGATTAGTTGCAGTGGGCGGAGAGTAGAGGAAGCAGCTTGAGAAAGAGGCTGTTGCAGTAGTCCAGCCAAGATAGAAACATGGCTCTGGAGACAGTGAAATTCTGGGGGAAAGTGAGAAAACGAAGAGTCCCTTTGAGGAGGAGCAGTTGGTAGTGGGACTTCTTGGCGATGTCCGAGATGTGAGGAGAGAAAGAGAGAGTGGAGTCGAAGGTGACACCAAGGTTTTATGCCTTGCAGGAAGGCGAAGGAAGAGGGCCGATGGTGGGAACCCAGAGTGAGAGGGGGAAAGCAGGGGCAGGGGTCACAAGGAGAATGATCTAAATCTTAATGGCCTTCAGGCAGAGATCGTTGGAGGCGTACCAATCCTGAATCACAGATAGACAGTCAGGAATGAGCGAGCGAGGAGAGGAGCCTGAAGGAAAGCTCAGTGTCATCTGCATAACACTGAAAGTTAGAGGAGAAGGTAGAAATCAGGTGGACAAACTAGTCAAGTAGAGGTTGGAAAACCAGGGTTAGAGGATAGAGCCCTGGGGAACGCCACAGGTAGCGAGAGAGATGGCGGAGAGAAGGGGACCAAGTTGGACCTGGGAGGGGCAGTCCAAGTGGGAGGAGGTCAGCCACTCCAGGGCCTGATCTGTGATGCCCAGGTTGTCACATAGTCGATTGATCAGGATGGAGTGGTTGACTGTGTCGAAAAGTAGAGGAAATATCAAGGAGGATTAGGACAGAAAGAATGCTGGAATCAAGGTTAGAGAGAAAATCTTCACGGGTGTACAGGAGAGCAGTTTCCATGCCTCTGGCAGCTCTGAAGTCAGACTGATGGTCATGGAGACAACAAGCAAATTCAATGTGGAGAGTAATCTGGGAGATGGCCAGCTTTTCCAAGAGTTTGCCCAGGAAATGGGTGATGGAGATTCGGCTATAGTTTGCCGGGCAGGTAGGGTCGGCAGACGGCTTCTTGAGGAGTGGGTACACAAGGCAGTGCTTAAGGGAAGAGGGGAACATTCCAGTGGCAAAAGAGTGATTACAAAAATCGGCTGAGGGTGTCAATATGGTCCTTGAGGGTTCTGGAGCAGCAGGGAAGCACCTGTTTGGCCGACACTTTCATAGATCGGATTTGTCTAGAAACCTTGTCAGGTGTTGTCAGAGAGAAAGAAGAGAAAGGAGAAGGAGAGGTAGAGATGGCCAAAGGGGGGTAGAGAGAGGAAGAGGAGATAGAGGACAGGATGTCCTGAGTTTTAGCACAGGGTCCAGAGTCATACAGATGTCCTGGGAGGGAACAGGAGAGGTAGAGGCCACAACAGGATTGACCAGTTCCTTGCAGATTTTAAAGAATATGGCCGTGTTATTAGAGGCCGCAGATACCCGGGCTTGAATGTGTGCTCTCTTCTTGATGAGTGTTATTGCTTACACTGGCATTTTGGTGCAACCCGTCTAGGTATGTCTAAATGTGGCCTGCCATGCTTTACTGTAATGTTATTACGGGTCTACACTGGTCTAAATTGTGTGGCCAGTGGGACATGTTTTCAATGTGGCATGGTATTTTTAATAGCAAAACATTAATGTTCCTTTGCACTGTTGTTGATTTGCATGTATTGGATTGGTGTTACCCTACAAAACAATTGCAAAAACTCTGGCTATGTTGGTTTCATGCTAATAAACTTAAAAATGTGGTTACAAGTAATGCAGATCACAGATAGAGCATGCTTAAGAGTATGGTTACAGGAATTGCAGGCTTAAGAATATGGTAACATATTTAGCAATCTTAGGATCTTGGTTACATATTCAGAAAGCTTAAGAATTTGGTTACCGGTTATGCTGATCACATAAATGTATACTTAAGAATTTAGTTACAATGGCTGTGAGGTCCGGGTGATACAAACTGCTGGCTTTTGTTTCAGATAAAGTCGACTTAAGAGTGTGGTTGCTAGGCTAATAGTCACTTACATGGAAGGGTAGGTCCTGCTAGGTTACTTGCAGGTGAGGTGAGTGTCACTAGGTGTTCTGTGTGAAGAGTCACGTTTTTAATTTTTTGCGGAAGGATAGTAAGTCAGGATCCAATCTAGTGGCATGTCATTCCAATAGTTAGCTGCCATGACGGGTAAGCTTGAGCCCCCTGCTTTTTGAATCTAGGCTTAGTTAATTGGCCGAGATAGGCAGCGCGTGTGGGTCTGGCAGTTTGTTTTTTTGTTATTAGACGAGAGAGATAACATGGGGCAGTGTTAGATAGACATTTGTGAGCTAGCGTTAGTACTTTGAATTTAATCCTGCCCTTCACTGGTAACCGGTGAATGTTTCTTCTGACGGTGGAGATATGGCCTGATTTGGGAATATTTAGTGTTGCTCTTATGGCGTTGTTCTGCACAATTTGGAGTTTCGTGATATTTTTAGTTGAAGAGCCGGCAAAGATGGCATTGCAATAATTGATCCTGGAGAGGATCAGAGCTCTAGCCAGGTTGATGCGGTTCTCTTCAGTAAGATATGGTCTACAGGCTGTGATGCGTTTAGATGTGTAAGCGGATGCCGATGTGATAGCATTAACTTGGCGTGATAAGGTAAGTGAGGAGTCGAGACTCATAGGGTCTTTACCTCTTTGGCGGTTGTGATGAGGTTTCCATCAATGTTGAAGGACTGGCTACCCATGATGAGGATCTCAGTCTTATTGTCATTGAGACACAGCTCATTCTGAGCCATCCAAGCTTGAATTGTGAGATAGATAGTATTTGAGGCATTTGTGTCGGTCGTGTAGTCCCCCGTTAAAGGGTTTTGTATTTGGGTGTCATCAGCATAGTTTGTGTATGTGACACCCAAATTGTCCAGTTTATTGAAGAGAGGTTTAGTAAATGTGTTGTACATGGTGGGTGACACGCATGAGCCCTGAGGCACTCCGGAAGGTGACTGCAGTAGGTTTAGCTGCTGCGGCCACGGAGAAGACTCTCATTGTACGGTTTGACAAGAATGATTGATCCATGCTATGGAGTCATTAGAGAAATGGGATTCACTGGCAAGGTGGCGGCATAGGATGTTGTGATTTACAAGGTCAAATGCCGCCGAAAGGTCCAGGAGGTGGAGGATGGGTGTGTCACCTCTGTCCCTGATCTGGTCCATTTATGCTTTAGGGTCTACTAGATTGATAGCACCACACAAGGCTGAGGATGCCAAAGGCTACGCTCTGGTCCCAAAATTCTACCCAGATGAAGTCATATGCATTCTCCCCCTGATAGTGAAGTCTAATGCAATTTGAGATGCCCTCTCGAGATACGAATAAACAACCGTGCACAGTGCAGAGCCAATACAGGCTTTTGTTTATCAGTCCCTCCCTGGGTTCTTGTTGGTTACTGGACAATTTGGGGACTTGATGGAAATGCAGAATACCTCTCCCTGGGCCCCACCCAGTGTGTTTTCTGTGGGCCCTGTGATAAGCCAGATAGATGGAAACACGTTGTGCCACTAAATCAGCCCAGGCGGTGACTTCTTGGTCAATGGTTTGGATCCTGGTTTCTGGGTGGTCCCCTGCATCTAGACTCTTCAGACCCCTGTGCCTCATGGCTCAATGTTGGCACGGCCAGCACAGGGTCCTCAGCCTTGTGTGGTGCTGGGGGCATCCGGATAGGCATGGCCCCAACACACCCAGTGAGTTCTACACTTCTGCAAACTACTCCCATCCTCGTTCTACTTGAGTTCATGGCACTACTGGAGATGACCGGGTTGGGGTGGTCTGCCCCTGTACCACGCTCCATTCCCGTTAGAGGCTCCCCAAGATGGCCCCTCTCTCCTGTACCTGAATGAGGACCAGGAGTAAGCTCTTTACTTCATAGAGTTCCGACAGGACAGCTCTGCAACCACAGCTAAAGGATGTACATGCTCCAGCATCGACTGGGACATCAGTGGACTGGATGGGTGATTCAGAAGAAGTTGGGGTACATGGGTAATGAAGGCCATCTGGCATGATGTTCTCAGGGTAATTCCTTCTTTTGCCAGGACCTGCAAGGGGACAGCTAATTGTTGGCATGATACTGTTTGACCTCCACAGCTTCGGGTCCAAGTCCGACGGATCCAACACATTTGTGCTTGGGTTATACCCCTTTATGGATGGGGTCATGATGTCTTTTTCCTTTGGGGTCATTAGGTTTTTTGGTTTATTCATCCAGGTTTTCCTGGGCCGCACTCCCTCCCCCAAGTTTAAATGCAGGTTACAAGTAGTAGTGTAACTATGGTCGTAGTTGTGGTCCAAAGCCCCCAGCTGTACGAGAAAGTCAGGTGCAGGCATGGGCGCTGAATTGGTAAAGTCTGTAATTCGGCCCCCGGAGGTCTTATGGTTCATACCCAAATATTGGTGTATTTCTTTAATTGGAAAATAAGCTCCCCCCGTAATTTGTGTAGGACTCGAGAGATGTTTTTTTCCAAGGCAAACACCCGGGCTCGGGGCCCCCACCATCTGGTGCTTGGCTGTCAATATCCTTCGCTTATGGGTTGCTTGCTCTATCCCCATCGGCTTTTTTGTAAACATTACTGTTTGGACATGAGCTCCAGATCTGATGCTCAGTTTGGCCAGGCTTTGCTGAAGAATCTCTTTCAGTAGGGGTTTTCCATCCACCCATAGTTCCTGTGAGGAGTGCTTGGGAATCTCCCATACGTATGGAGGAAAGGGGACAGGACGTAGGAGTATAATAAGGTTACTCACCGTAGTGACCACCTTACTCCTAGTCCATAGTCCCCTTTCCTCCATACGCCTGCCCGCCGTCCCCTCTAATAAGGTTCCTCTGTTATTGCTTAAAGGTCTCTGACCTGGCGATAGAAAAGGACTGATGGGCGATGCGTTTGGCAGGGCTAAGGAGGACGAGGTTACGGCCGTGTGCAGTTCCCCGCGTAAAAAGAGAGGAAGGACACATTTTTGAAAAATGTGATGCTTTTTACAAAGTGCTCCGGTCCCGTCCCACAGGACGGAGGAATGTCCCATAAGTATGGAGGAAAGGGGACTATGGACTAGGAGTAAGGTGGTCACTACTGTGAGTAACCTTATTATTCTCTTCCCTTCGTGCTGGGCCATACACGGCAGCAGTGAGCCCTGATGTAAATTGTTGAAATGATTATCAAAGTGAGTTCTTCAGAGGACCGATTCTTTGGTATTGTATTGATTTAAAAGGAAACCAGAAAATGTTTAATTAAACTAAAGAAAAAGATGCCAGTACTGTGCATTTAAATGTTTCCTTGTTCTTTCCTACTTCATTCAGGGAGGTCAATGGTTGTCTTATCTCCCTGCAATCTAACCTGGCCTATGGCCAGTGGCCGTGTACTAGAAGTAGTGGTTATATGAGGGTTGAGCGCCTTTCTCTGTGACCTTCCAGGACTGGGTACTGCTGTGGGCATAGGATCTGCTCTCCTTGGATGCAAAGGACTGTCCTGAGATCTAACTTGCACCTCAATGATTGCGCCCCTGCTCACTCCCCTCCTGATGGCTGGTAATTACCTACGACCCCCTGCTTGAGTTCCACAATGTCGTTCTTAATCCCTCTTATTAGGTCATCAAGAATGAAGAGTGAGGTATTTAGAGAGTGCTTGAACTGGGAGATACTATCCAGTATTGGAACAAGTTTCCTATCTAGGATCTCTTCTAGCGTTTCGAAATCGCTGGCTAGTGAATCCAGACTATTCTCCCCACATGAATGCATTTAGCCACTGTTCTCGATATCCACCTGTGTAAAGACCGTAGTGCCAGCCCTACCATATGCAGCAGTTCTGCATGTGTTGGGCTGGTTTCTATCCTATTAATTATGCCTGGCAGTTTCGCTTTGTAATGGACAGCTCAAGGAATATTCCACAGTGTTTGCTGAAAGTAGCAGGTCGATGCCCCCGCTTCTCCCCTGATTCCAACAGACCACAAGAGACCACTTGCCTCTCGTGCCGGAATGGTGATTATATTGCAATGCAGGCAGATAAGGAACAGCTGACTCCTCCTCATGGCCAAACAATGGGAAAATACTCTGTTCGCAAGGGGGCTGGGAGAGAGCCACAAGAGACCACTTGCCTCCCCACTTCCTGTGCCCAAAGACCGCCAGTCCACACAGCATCCTTCACCTCATGGAGTCAGCTCCCCAGAGACTTGGGTCTTCTGCCACGCACCCTCAGACAGCTTCTTTCTGCTTTTCTCGGCGTCTCTGCAATCCCCTCTCCTCAGCTCCAAATGCTCTCCCTTTTCTGTTGAGGTCCACACCTTTTAAACACCTGCCAGTCACATGTGTTTTGTCCAATAGTATTCCTCAATAGCTCTCATCCTCGTCCAAGTGCTAAACTGGTGTTCTCTGTAGGAATTCTGCATTACTCTTGGTGCCCTCTTCCTCTTCTCAGTATCTGGTGGAAGTTTAGAGGGTGGGATGGGATTAGACTGGAATATTTCATGAAGGTTGAGAGAGGATAGGGTAAATTAGTGTTTGGAAGGGGGGATATTATGTTTCACCTTTTGACATCCTCTCCCCTGCGCAGTACTGTGGGATTTCTAGGACTTGAAGTCCATTTTCTCAAAATCAGGGTTCTGTACTGTACCAATATTTATAATGGACTAGCTTCCCCTCTCTCATTGATTTTCTCTTTTTCCTTGCTTCAAGATCTCAGTTTCCTCTACCCTTTCTGTTCCCCTTATTCTTTCTCACTCCACCGCTCTCCCCTCACACACTCATACTCTTATACTTGACTCTCATCTACTTGTCCCCATTGTAAACCTAACTTTGTTCATGTGTGTCCTATAGTTGTCCTCATCTCTGTTTCTCTCTTTATTTGTGTCATCGTCTTTTTTTATCTGTTTATGCCTATATGTTGTGGCTCTGCTCTCTATTTTTGTACCCCTCTCCATTTGTGACAGTCTGTCTCTGTGGCCCTACTGCCTCACTCTCTTGTATGTGGGCTACTACATCTATCCCACTCTATACAGAGACGTCATTTGGGGGTCGCCAGGGGTCGCACCTTTGACGCCTGAGGTCTCTCTTCCTGCCCCTGTGGTCTACCTTGATACCTCCCAAAAAAGGAAAAAAACGTTTGTTTTTTTTTAATGGAAGATCCTGGGCTGTGGCAGTGCCATGTGGCTCTTTGTTTCTTGAGTGGCTGGCTTTCTTCTTCAGGCCTCTTAAGAACAACAGGGGGTTCCACAAGTGTAAGCAGTGACCCTAAATTTTAAAGAATAGGAATAACAAGTAATGTGTCTTTCTGGAATGCTATACAATAATTGTTAGACTCATTAAAGGTTTATTTCAGGCACACTTCAGGGGGTGAGTCGCTGATTTAGTCTGCTCTTAAACACCTCAAATTCACAAGGCAGGCAAAAACTTCCAAAAAGCATTTAGAGTAGAATAAGTATCCATTTCGGACCATATATTTTGTTTTATTATATATTTTGCTTTCCGCAAGTTGAAGTTATAGCATGTTTTATTCCTGCGTGTTACGATCATCACAAGACATTCCATCTCGTGCCCTCAGCCAATTCACAAAATCCTTGTGCCTAAATACTTGTGTACAGTGTAGAAATGTTTGACCACAGCACATAAAGGGGCCCTTAATTTCATTGAGCCACAATTAATGCTTTTTTGTAGTGTGCCTATCTTTATCTCCCTAGGATGCTGTTTTGGACGTTTGTTGAAGCGTATGAGGTAACGAGTGCCCAGAGTATGAGATGCCGTGTCAGTGCGCTACTTTCCCTGCGCTACTGTAAATTATTTTATGCACAGTTATGAACCCTCTCAATTGAATGTATTTTTCCAACCTCTGAAGCCTGAAAAGTAGATCCACGCAGGCTTGACATTTGGCCAACTTTGCACCAGACCGCAGATGAACTGGCCTGCTGTTAAATCTCAGTTACCAGTTTAATGGTATCCACTACAGAGTGTAATTTGCTTTCTGACTTTGAGAACATGCAGACATGTAATTGCTCATTTTACTATAGCTGTTAAATAGCTAGAGCCGGTAAGATAGCTCAGTGGGTTGAGCACTTGCAGCTGCAATGTGTGTGTTATCTGCAGGTTCGAATCCTGGCAAGGCCAACTCAGCCTTTCATCCTTCTGAGGTCGATAAATGAGCACCAACACAGGTTGGGTGATATTGCATATTTGTTATATATAAAGTGCTTAAGCATAAGTGCTATGTAATAACACTTCATTATCATTTGGCCTTGGACATCTGCATTTACAGTAATTTGGTAATATAGGCCTATGGGGATCCATTCTTGAATGAAATGTATATCACAATACAGTGATATAGTAACCATAGTTTTCATAGTCTACCCCTGGCATTTTGGTGAAATGACGTCCCTGACTCTATAACTTGCTATTTGCAATGCTATGTGTATCTCTCTATCACGTTCTTTCATTCACTTTGCCTCATTTTATTCTCTGTTTCACACTCCTTGCCCTGTATCTTGAACTCTTTTGCCATCCATTTCCAGTATTTTCCACCCTCTAGCTTTCCTTGCCTCCTCCCAGTCATTTCCTCTTCCCGTTTTTATTTCTGTTGGAAATACCCTCTTGTAAGTCGAGCATGCAAAACTGCAAACATGCTGTGTAGATCGGTGCAGCCAGCCAAGAGAGAGAAATGTGTAGCCCCGGAGATTATTATTATCAAGATAACATCTTTGGAGTAAATAGGGCTCTTTTGCTTGCTATCAGGTCAGCACAGAGTGACTGTGGGAGGAGCAGATTCAGTGGCACTCCTCTTGTTATGGAAAGTCATGAAAGGTGGAGAGAGGCTGGGGAAGCGCGCTATGAGTTAGAAGGAAAGAAAAACGCGAGCACGGCTTTGCACAGGATCGTTTGGGGAGCTTTTGCCATCCTTGCACAATGAATAGTTTATATATTGTTAGTGGCCGCATATTTTTCTTTGGCCACAAATATTTATCTTTGGACAATCACAGAACAAACACGTTTGTGAACTAGAGACAGTTTGCAGTTATTTCCGGTTAATCAGGCCACTGTTGCATGGTAATTTCCCCTCCTCCACACCAGTCCTGCTGGTGCTGAGCTCGAGGGTGAAAGAGGTGTGAAGGGCGGGCACAACATGTTCAACATGATAATAGCTCTGGCTTTGGAATTTGATCTCAAGTCTCAGAACCCAGTGGCATTCCGGAGCCAAACAAGTGGGGATAATCTGCACACTTAGGATGTTAGGAAAATGCCAAGAAAGAAAATTGTGCTCACTTTAGATGACAATACATTAACAGGCCGATTCATTGAATTAATGTGCACCGAAAAAACGGGTCACGCGTGCGAAAACGTGCGATTCGCAGTGAAATAGCGAAAATCGCAGTGCAAGTGCGATTATCGCACAGAAAACATCGCACATCAATTCATGGAAGTCCGTGCATGCGCAAAATGTGGGATGTCCGCTGAAAAAGTGCGCGGCGCACGCTGGCACACAGGTCATTGAACGCCGTGCGATAAGGCCACAGCGAATTCGCACATAGCGCGTCGCACATAACAAAAGTAGGCCTAACACGGGGCGTCACACGCAGAATGGGGAACAACTCGTGAAAATGTGGGCGTCACGGGCGAAGTACAGGAGGCAAGTGCGCAGAACGCCCACACACTCGCCTGCAACACGTATTCATGGAATCGAGTAGGGAAAAACAGTGCACGGCCAAAGACGCGCACAGGCCCATACATGTCCGCCACACGAAAGCAGGCGGTAGCGTCCCTGCGCAGGAAAAAAATGTGCGCCAGAGAAGGCCTACACGCGATCGGGCCTGGGGGAGCGTGTGCGTGTATTTCAGGGGTGCGCGAGAAGTACCACACGCGATTGGCCTGGGCGCGTGTATTTCAGAGGTGCGCGAGAAGTTCCACACGCGATTGGCCTGGGCGCGTGTATTTCAGGGGTGCGCGAGAAGTTTCACACGCGATTGGCCTGGGCGCGTGTATTTCAGAGGTGCGCGAGAAGTTCCACACGCGATTGGCCTGGGCGCGTGTATTTCAGGGGTGCGCGAGAAGTTTCACACGCGATTGGCCTGGGCACGTGTATTTCAGAGGTGCGCGAGAAGTTCCACACGCGATTGGCCTGGGTGCGTGTATTTCAGGGGTGCGTGAGAAGTTTCACACGCGATTGGCCTGGGCGAGTGTATTCCAGGGGTGCGCGAGAAGTTTCCCACGCGATTGGCCTGGGCGCGTGTTTTTCAGAGGTGCGCGAGAAGTCCCACACGCGATTGGCCTGGGCGCGTGTATTTCAGAGGTGCGCGAGAAGTTTCACACACAAATGGCCTGGGTGCGTGTATTTCAGGGGCTTGCGGGTGTTTTCACACGCGATCGGGCCTGGGGGAGCGTGTGCGTGTATTCCAGAGGTGCGCGAGAAGTTTCTCACACGCGATTGGCCTGGGCGCGTGTATTTCAGGGGTGCGCGAGAAGTTCCCCACGCGATTGGCCTGTGTACGCGATTCCATTGGACCAAAGGCCCTGACAGTGCAGGCGCGTCTGTGACGTGACACGCGCAGGTGTGTCCCTGTACCCGGGGGAATGTTACAAGACCAAAAACTGCACGTCCGAGTGTCAGCCCACGTAATTGGAGGATAGTGCCTCAGTGCGTATACGCGGAAGTGACGTTGGACGTGTGGTGCGGTTTAAAAGGTGCGTGTAGTACGTCATTTCCTTGTACGTGCTTCCCGTGGAGAGCGAGTGGGTGAAATCTGTACTTCTTGTCGGATCACACGCGATTTACTTCACAGCGTTTCTAGTTCGTACTCCCTGTTACCTCTGTCAGTATTTTTCTGATTTTCTCTTCGACCTGTTTCCTCAAACAGCATTGACTTCTCCTTTTGTCCTGTCTCCTCAGACAGTGTACAATTCTTCTTTTGGCGGGGGTGTTGCCAACGCGCACACGCGCGTATTTTTCACGCTCTTTTCCCAGGCAGACGGTGAGTCGCGCACGTATTTACCAACTGTGCTAGCCCCGTGTGTAGCGTACCCCTTCAGAGGTCATTGTAGGCTGCGTGTGACACGCATACGTTCATTTTTGTGTTTCTGGGTGCCACAGCATAGTGCAGGTTCCTTTTCCCACGCACGTGGTCTACGAGGGGTCGCGTGCACGTCATTTTCTGTTTTAGGGGTGCCTGTGCGTTGCGTGACCCGTCATCTTTCCCCAGGGGTTCCATACAGCCTTGCTAGAGCACTTGGGTACGAATTCCATCTAGTACCCTACCCCTTTGACCCCCAATTGCCCAGGACAATTGTCCACTGCAACTCCCATACGCACAACTCCATCAGTGCCATGGCTGGGAGGCGAGCAAGTGGTAAGGGTGGCAAAGGTGGCCGAGCCTCAAGAGGTGGGGGTGGTGGGCGCGGTAGGGGACGTGGCCAGGATTTGCAGACTCCCCCAAGCCCCCCACGTGTGGAGGACCAGTCAGGGACTCACATCCCCCCCCCCATGGTTGAGGGAAACGTGGCTGACACCATCCCTGCTCAGCCTTTGTTGGACCGGCCCGTTGTGGCACCTGACCTAGCACAGGGTGACTCCCAGGCTGACTTCCAGGTCGCCAAGTCTAGGCCACGGGTGGCGGCGCAAGCCAGTGTCACCAGGCCACGTGGTACAGGGGCAGCCATGTCATCTGCTGCCCCGAGTAGGCGGGTGGGGAGGCTGCAGGGGCAGCTGCAGCTCCGTCCACCCCAGCTCTGACTCTCCCAGCAAGTACAGTGTTAGTCCCGGTACATCAGACTGAGGTTCCCCCTGCCATCATCACACTTCAGCTAATGCCTGCAGAAAGTCATGTGGTCAGTGTGCCATCGCACACTACTACTACACAGTCCACCGGTGCTCCTGCCTCTAGTGTCCAGAGCGGCGTAGGGCACTCCAGATCCCCACCACCCACAAAAAGAAAGAGGAAGAGTGCTCGTCCAGTACAGGCTGATGACCCCGACACGGCTACACGGTCCGGCACGCCAAGGAAGCCTAGCTTCAATGATGCCGAACTGGATGCACTTGTGCAGTATGTGTCCGAACATGACGCGAAAATGTTGGTCACTTCATGGTGTAGGATTACACCTGCTCGACGTCAGGCACACTGGCAGTCCATCGCGGACAGCATAAGTGCCCTTGGGTTTATGAGGCGCACAGCTGTTGAGTGCTACAAGCGCTGGAACGACCTTAAGCGTAGGGCAAAGAAAAAGCTGGCCTCAAGTCATGCCGCAACTCTGGTGACTGGAGGTGGGTCTCCACAAGAGGACATAGAACTCACTCTACATGAGCATGTTGCTGAGACCTACGTCACAGAGGAGCAGATCCAAGGTGTGGGAGAACTGCCAGATTACGAGGCATTGTCCGGTGAGTGCACATGCATGTGTGTGTGATCCATGTGTATGTTGTTTGTGGGAGGGGTTCTGGTTGAGTGCCAGGTCAGGGTGTGTGTGCCCGAGTGTTTTGGCCTACCCATGTGCTTCATCCAATGCATTCGGCGCCCCGGGATTTGGGTATTACAGTATCCCTTCTGGCCACAGTAGGCGTTTTGCACTACATCGCGCCAGTTGCCCTTGAAGTGGCATCTTGCTACAACATTGTTCCGTATTTAGCTGGGTTCATTCAGGCTGATTGTAGGAATTCACCTGGTTCTACTGCGCAGCACTCTGCCCTATTGTCACATATATGACATGCCTATGGTACATGCCATCTGTGTGATGGCATGTGTCATGTATGTGTATTGGACATGCCACTCACAGGCCAATGTGTGATGGCACTGCTAGCCAGCATGCAGCTTATGTGTTGTTATCCCATCTTGGTGTCATCAGTGTCTGACATTTTCCTCCCCTTCCAACTCGTGGACAGTGCATGCATGGGAGGGTTATAGTCATGTGGGACATGTGTAAATCAAGTACTGGTACTGTAGCTTGTCTGGCCTAATAGCGTGCCATGGTGCTAATGCCTGTTTCCATTTTTTGTCTTTCATGTTTTTGCAGAGGATGACGCACCTGATGCTGTTGAGGGAGAGGAGATGGTGCAGGCCCAGGAGGGATCTGAAGCACGACCAGGCACCAGTGGGGGGCGTGGTTTGGTGGTGGGGGAGAACCCTCTCTTGCTGCAGGCCATACTGTCCAGGGGTGTCCCTGGCTGCACCTCCCCAGAACTCTTTTGAGGTGTTGATTCGGGTGAGGGCTATGTGGATTCGCAGGTATGTGTTCATGGAAGGGATACTGTTCTGTCCGACCCACCTGCACCAGGGGTAGAGCCCACTATGGGGATGTCGGTGTTGGTAGGTGCGCCTTTGGTGGTTACGGATGCAGGGCCACACTCCGCAACATCTGATCCTGTTCCTGGGCCAGCAGTTCAGAGGGGAAATGCAGTCCTGCAGCCTCAGGCAGTGCCGACACAGCAAGGCGCAGTTCGCCTTGCCCCAGACAGGTGTGGTGCCCGCCAACGCGGTGGCCGTCCGCCACCGGGCAATACCGCATGGGAGCAATCAATTTACGGTATGGCCAACCAACAGGCAGCATCATCAGAAATGATTGCTCAAGCCATGGAGAGAGTGGCCACTTCCATTGTCCCCCCAGAAAGGCAGATGGAGCTACTACAGCAGGCAACAGACTCCATTTGCCAATCAGTCAGGGAGGACATGTTGGCGTCCAACAGGGACAGACAGGTGGCCCTGGACAATCTGAGGGAATCAATTTCTATAGATGCCCAGGGACAGAGGGAAGCCCTGGGGAGAGAGGTCCGGCACCTCAGGCAGACTCTTGTGGACCTTGAGGCTTCCACTGTCACCAGGACGGAACAGCTGCTGGAGCGCGTCACCCGTACGCTCTCAGCAGAGATGCAGGCAACTCAGGCAGAGGTCTGGGCAACACGTCGGGTGTTGCATGGGGATCTCCGCACCATATCCCTCCAGAACGAGGCCTTCCACACCCGCATGCTTGCTGCCATGGAGGACCAAACTAGGGCTTTGCGTGGGCTGCCTCCCATAGCACCACCACCACCTCCTGTGGCAGCAGCAGCAGAGGTTGAGGAGAGCGAATCCAGCAGTGAATCTCCCACTATTTAGTAGCCGTGCAGGCCATGAGCCCATGGAGGTGTTTTTTCTTCGCAACATTCACGCAGGTGGCTGTTGGTGGGCACCCTGTCCTCGGACCTCCCGGGTGGCCTCCCGCACCCCTCCTGGCCCACACATGGCCATTTTTGATTTTTGATTTTTTGTTGCAGTGTGTTGCCTTGTGTGGCTCCCGTGGGCATCCACTGTATTCCGGCTGGGCACATGCAGGCTTGTCCTGAGTTTGGGTTAGATGCTTGGGTTCGTGAGACACACACTCATCCTGCTTCCCGTTTCCATGGGCTTGCAAAGGGTGTGCCCAAGTGACAGTGACTTACACAGTGACGTTGGACTCCCACGACATGTGTGGGCAGTCTGTAGTCAATGCTGTGTATACATTCCTAGTGCATATTGTTGTTGTATTGTGCACTGCATGGTGTATTGATGTGTGCTTCTGCATCCATGTCTCCCTCCTAATTTGCAGGTTCATTCCTCATGTCTTCACAAGGCCGTCCACTTTGGAGATGGAGCTCATGTTGTGAGCAGTGGACTTCCAGATGTGCGTGGCAACAACACTGTACAGTTGTAGGTGGTGGATGTGCTGGCATTCTCATGTTGTAAGACTACGTATCCTTTGCTTTAGTACTGTCATGTTTATGCTATGTCGATTGTATTGTGGTAAGTATTTGGTCATGTGTGTTGTTGTTTCTACATTTATGTGGGCATATTGTGTGTGGCCAGTTTCCATTAGGGACACTGTACTTTGTGACACGTGTCATGTTTGGGGGATGACTTTGTTTGCTCTCACATGGCATGTCATGCCATGGTGTGTTGGGTGGCGGTGCTGGGGAGGGGTTGGGTGACATGGCACTGTTGTCATGTTGTGTCTTGCAAGGGGGTAATGATTTTAGCAGCATAGAAGTGTGTCTTTTGAACACAGCATTGGTGGTGTTTGTGTAGGTAGGGAAGCACACAATGGAACACTTCCAGATGTACAATCTCAGGCTGGTATGGTTGTGACAGTTGACTGTCCATTGACACATCATAATTGTCAGTTACAATCATCATTGATTGTCAGCTGGTATGTGCCAGGGCTGTGTGCACTCCACAGGGGTGTGATTTTATGTGAAGTAATTAGCCACGAGCTGTGTACGGGCTGCCTCACCCCGTGCCCTTTCCCCTCCCATGCGCAGTGGGCATGCATGTGGTTGGGGATGTGGGGGCACCACCATGTCCAGGGGCAGGCCCCGGCGTGTTGCAACGTTGTGCAGGACACATGCTGCCACTATGATCCTGCACACTACTGGGGGAGCGTATAACAGCTGCCCGCCAGAACGGTCAAGGGAGCGGAAGCGTGACTTGAGCACTCCGAATGTGCGCTCCACGCTGCCCCGGGTTGCAATGTGGGCTGTGTTGTATCTTACCTGGGGTGGCGTGGTGGGGTTCCGAATTGGTGTCATCATGTGGGTGCTCAGAGGGTAGGCACTGTCCCCTGGGGAGGTGGTGATGGGTATCATTAGTGGGGTTGTGACATTACTCAGTGTCCAGCTTCTATGTCCCGGTTTAGGGTAGACATTCTGTAGATGAAACTGTCGTGGGTGGAGCCTGGATAGTTGGCGTATACTGAGGTGATGATTCCCTTTGCATCACATACAACCTGGGCGTTTTTGGAATGCCAGTGCTTGCGGTTTCTATAGATGTGCTCAGTTGCCCTGGGGGGACGTAGAGCCACATGGGTGCAATCAATGGCACCTAGCACTTTGGGGAATTGTGCCACCCTGTAGAAATCCTGGGCAACAGCCTGGCTTTCTGCAGGTGTTCTGGGCAGGTATATGTGCCTGCGGACTGATGGGCGTGCAGTGATGATGGCCAAGACCTGGTGTAGGCAGCGTGACTGCGTGGCCTGTGAAACCCCCCCCACTATGGCACTTGTCCGCTGAAATGATCCAGTGGCCAGGAAGTGCAGTACATTGAGGACCTTCACCAGGGGGCTGAGTGCTTGGGAGCACAGGGTGGTTGATGTGAGGTCATCCTCCCACTCACTGACCAGGTAGAGTATTATGTGAGGTGGAAACCTGTACCTCCCATACACATGGTCATCAGGCATCACAAAAAGGCTGGTTCTGGGTGTAAAAATTCTGGCCCGGACTCTCCTCCTCCTGCAGTATCCTACGGCCACTGCTGCTAGGAACGGTATGTTCATCCTGGCGTCTGAGCTTGTTTGTTGTTTGCGTGCACTTTTATGCTGTGCGGATGGACGTACGCCTACTTCCTGCTGGCGTACGTGTTTCCGGATTGGCCACGTTCGTTTCCATGAATACGTGTTGTAGGCGAGCGTGTAAAACTTCCCGCGCAGCCCTGGAATACCCGCACCCAGCCCGATCGCGTGTGGCACTTCTCGCGCACCTCTGTAGTACACGCACCCAGGCCAATCGCGTGTGGAACCTCTCGCGCACCCCTGAAATACACGCACACGATTCCCAGGCCCGATCGCGTGTGGAACTTCTCGCGCACCTCTGAACTACACGCGCACAGGCCAATCGCGTGTGGAACTTCTCGCACACCTCTGGACTACACGCACCCAGGCCAATCGCGTGTGGAACTTCTCGCGCACCCCTGAAATACACGCACACGCTCCCCCAGGCCCGATCGCGTGTGGAACTTCTCGCGCACCTCTGAACTACACGCGCCCAGGCCAATCGCGTGTGGAACTTCTTGCGCACCTCTGAACTACACGCGCCCAGGCCAATCGCGTGTGGTACTTCTCGCGCACCCCTGAAATACACGCACACCCTCCCCCAAGCCCGATCGCGTGTGGAACTTCTCGCGCACCTCTGAAATACACGCGCCCAGGCCAATCGCGTGTGGAACTTCTCGCGCACCTCGGAATTACACGTGTCCAGGCCATTCGCGTGTGGAACTTCTCGCGCACCCCTGAATACACGCGCCCAGGCCAATCGCATGTGGAACTTCTCGCGCACCCCTGAAATACACGCACACGCTCCCCCAGGCCCGATCGCGTGTGGAACTTCTCGCGCACCTCTGGACTACACGCGCCCAGGCCAATCGCGTGTGGAACTTCTCGCGCACCTCTGAAATACACACGCCCAGGCCATTCGCGTGTGGTACTTCTCGCGCACCCCTGAAATACACGCACCCAGGCCATTCGCGTATTGAACTTCTTGCGCACCCCTGAAATACATGCACACGCTCCCCCAGGCCAGATTGTGTGTGAAACTTCTAGCGCACGCGTGTTCCCGAAACCCGTAATACGCGTTCCCCGCTTTGCGTTTGCTGTTTGCCAGTCCGGTAAACTGGTACAGGGTCGGCACGGCCCTTTGCGATGGTTTTGCGATCTTGATGGCTTTTCCTTGCGCAAGGGCGTTCTTGGAGGCGTAACTGGCGCTGCTGCAGGGTCGCTGCGCGCCACGTCTGCTTTTGGAGGCGAGAATCCATGAATACGCTGTGCGCGGAAATTGATTTTATCGCAGGCGGCTGGCGCAGACATTCGCACGGGCACGCTGTGCGCCAGTTGCGTGCAACACTTTTGTGAGGAATTCCATGAATTGGCCTGTGTGAGAGGGCAACGTTAATTGTTCGCCTTTACATCAATTACATGATTTCATGGCTTCTTTTTCAAATCTTCAATATACTTTTTTTTTTTATACTTTGGTCATTTAAACAGTTTTGCATTTTGTAGGTGGGCTTTCGAAATAACCACACATAGCAATGAGTCTAATGCGTAAAACTGTTGTATAACCATGGTTCAATTATTTTCCTTCCACAAACTGAGCAGCCAAATACTCGCCTCTCATTTATATATGTATTTGTTATTGGTTCATTTTATTTTCTCACTAAATATGACACAGTTAATCTACAAACCTGTATTCAGAAAAATCTATAGTCTCAGAGGGTTCAAGACACAAAGTGCTGAAGGGGCGGATGGATATATTATAAGCAACAAACCAGCCTGTGCTAGTTTGGCATTGGGTGTCATGTCGGGTGGGGGCTACTGGAAAACAGCAAGTGGTGGCTGGCAGTGCTTGGTAGTGGAAGCACCTAGTAATGGGTATCAGCAACAATCTTGTCATACCCTGGATTAGTAGTGCGTGCTAAGTTGTGCCGTACTACTTACAAAACAAGGTGTTTGAACTATAATGTGTTCATTGGAAGTATACATTCAAATTGTGCCTTTTAATTGTAGAAGGATAGACTGGACATGGAAAAAGTAGCATGCTTGCACTTTTTATTAATAACATAAGATAATGTGTCTCTATGTCACTAAAAGGCAAGGAAGTGGGCAGACAGGTTCTGGACAGATGTCTTGAAGAATGGTCAAAAAGGAGCCAGGCCCCAACCATTAGAGAGCCGCACCCCCACAACGTTCTCCCTCTGCTTGATGAAAAGAATGTGTTCACTTTTTCTTACACAACATAAATACAACATTATAATATATTGTAGAGTGGTGCTGCGACTCTGGACCTCCTGCATAGCTTTTGTCAACCACTAGGTTCTGATTATTTAAAATGGCCGGTGTTGCCGCTGTGACACTAACACAGTCTCCCTCCCCCGCTTTGGCCGTTTTACTGACCCAGAATGCTCTTCTGTCCATCAAAATATCACAAGGGTTAATTTCTCTACTGGGTAGATGGTATTAATCCAGTGAGCTGTTTTATTCATTAAGGAAGCAGTGGACTCCTCCCCTCCAGCTAGAAGAACTGGAACGCCAATGATGACCCCCACCAAAGAGGCTGCTTCGGGCGGGAGGTCAATGGTTGCCTTATCTCCCTGCAATCTAACCTGGCCTATGGCCAGTGGCTGGTGGCCGTGTACTAGAAGTAGTGGTTATATGAGGGTTGAGGGCCTTTCTCTGTGACCTTCCAGGACTGGGTACTGCTGTGGGCATAGGATCTGCTCTCCTTGGATGCAAAGGACTGTCTTGAGATCTAACTTGCGCCTCGATGATCGTGCCCCTGCTCACTCCCCTCCTGATGGCTGGTAATTACCTACGACCCCCTGCTTGAGTTCCACAATGTCGTTCTTAATCCCTCTTATGAGGTCATCAAGAATGAAGAGTGAGGTATTTAGAGAGTGCTTAAACTGGGAGATACTATCCAGTATTGGAACAAGTTTCCTATCTAGGATCTCTTCTAGGGTTTCGAAATCGCTGGCTAGTGAATCCAGACTATTCTCCCCACGTGAATGCAATAAACCACTGTTCTCGATATCCACCGGTGTAAAGACCGTACTGCCAGCCCTACCATGTGCCATAGCAGGCAATGGCAGATCTGCAGCAGTTCTGCATGTGTTGGGCTGGTTTCTATCCTATTAATTATGCCTGGCAGTTTTGCTTTGTAATGGACAGCTCTACAGCTCAAGGAATATTCCACAGTGTTTGCTGAAACAGCAAACCAGCCGTGCTATACTTTGGCATTAGGTGTCATGTCGGGTGAGGGTTAATGGAAAACAGCAAGTGGTAGCTGGCAGTGATTAGAAGTGGAAGCAGCTAGTAATGGGTATCATCAGCAACTATCTTGTCATACCCTGGATTAGTAGTGCGTGCTAAGTAGTGCCGTACTACTTACAAAACAAGGTGTTTGAACTATAATGTGTTCATTGGAAGTATACTTTCAAATCGTGCCTTTTAATTGTAGAAGGATAGACTGGACATGGAACAAGTCGCATTCTTGCATTTTTTATTAATAACATAAGATAATGTGTCCCTATGTCACTAAAAGGCTAGGAAGTGGGCAGGCAGGGTCTGGACAGATGTCTTGAAGGTTGGTCAAAAAGGAGCCAGGCCCCAACCCTTGGAGAGCCGCACCCCCACAACGTTCTTCCTCTGCTTGATGAAAAGAATGTGTTCAGTTTTTCTTACACAACATAAATACAACATTATAATATATTGTAGAGTGGTGCTGCGACTTTGGGCCTCCTGCATAGCTTTTGTCAACCACTAGGTTCTGATCATATGAAATAATACTGTGTAACGTTCTTTGTGCATTGTAGTACCTACAGTTTGTGTCTTCACTATCGCACAAACCGTGCAGCTTATTCACTGTTCTCTGGGGAATATATTAATCAGATGCAATAACCAAAGTTGAAATGCCTAGTGATAGATTTGAGTTCCAGATGATTAAGAAGATAGCTCAGTGTTTTAAGCAGTCTTCTTTAAATGTTAGCATAATTGTTTCACCAATCCATTCCCTTACCTTCTGTTACCACGAAAATTCCTTTTTATACGCGGTCTATTCTTGAGTTCTCCACTCCTGACTGAAGCCTGGCAGTCGCAGAATTAACCTTCTAGAGTTTCAATTGAGAGACAACAAATAGAGCTGCCCAGGAAAATAAGCCAGCAAACCAACAGGATTGCTGGAGCCCTTTCTCAAACCCTTCATGCTTCCAACATTAAACGTTGTACTAAATTACAATTCTTTAAACTCACATTAAAACTGTGCGCAACCTGAAGGTGTCTCACCCGCTAGTCCCCAGAGATCTGTCACCCACGTGGCCAGGACATGGCATCGCTATTGGATCCACTTCCTGGGGTTGGACCAGTAGGGGAGGATTACATGGATTCTGGGTGTTTGGGTATTGGGAATGGAAGTGGGACACCGACGGGCGAGACACGCTACCCCCTTCCTTGTAACACCTTTTCCCATCCTATTCTATAGGAGATTTAGAAGCTGTATCCCCCCATTTTCCAACACAAACACTTTCTTACACTGTAACAGACAACAGACTTACACCAGAGCCATTTATCTGACATGTCCCCACACACAGGTCAGGCAGAGTCAGGCAATTGACAATAACCACGCACGCCTGACGGCCCTTTAACTTCCCAACAGGAATAAAAGGTGGAGCACAAGAGCACACTACGAGCAAGGCCGAATGCACAAGGAAACAGCTCTAACGGACCAGCAGTTAAAACGGAGGAGGAAGGCGGCAAGACCTGGAGGGACGACGAATGGGGAACTGCCCTTGACAGTTTCAACTCAGACCTGCAAAGCCTCCAAATGGGAAATCATAAGAGCGAGAGTCACATCAGGCATGCAGAGGAATAGATGTCAACGGTGCATGGGGGCCTCCTGCATTTATAACATAGGCGGGGAGGCACACTGGTTACCGTGGTACCGTCCTTGACTCCAGGAGCAAGACAAGCCAACGGGTTCAACACAGCCTGTGAGTCAGAGGAAGCTGATCGCAAACGAAACTGTGTTGAGCCCAAGGTTGCGAGTAGTAACATTTTATGAACACAAGGAACTCGAGAAGAAAGAACCTGTTTGTGTGTTTGAACTTTTGGGAAACGCCCAGACATGGGCCAGCTGCTGAGTGGTCAGGCGCTGCAGGAGTGCTCATTCGAAGCACTCTCACTAGACCCTTGTGTTTTGTGTTGAAACTGCAAGAACCAGAAGACCCTAGGAGAGGGCGATGTGAGATGCCAGAGTGGCCCTACAAGGGTCATGTCAAATCCCTTGTACAATAGAAAGTCTCTGACAAATTGCAAGAGAAAACTAGGGGAAGGGAACCCCTATTTCTGTTAAGATTGTGAACTGTGGAATAAAGCAAGTGTGAACCCGACAGAGGGATGCCAAAAGAAAGCTAAGAGAAGAGAACCCCTGCTTTATGATGAAAGTGAGCAAATCATGAACTGTGTTAGAAATTCATGAACTGTGATAAAGAAGCGGTAGTGAACCCGACGGAGGGAGGCCCATTTTTGCTAAGAGGATCTGAGCCTGGTGGAGGGAGGTACTACAGGCGAAGAGCAATCGCCCAATGGTGCGAGACCACCAAAGGAACTTTTGTTTGTTGTTTTGACCCAGCAGGCCTTCCAAGGCAAGAGCCTTAGAGGAAAGACTTTACCCTTGAAGATTCTGGTATCGTGAAATAGACTTGTGGACCTTGTGCTGGAAAGGCCCATGAGTGTGCTGCGCTCAGGAGTCCCGCCTTGTCCCGTGTCCCTGCCATACCATTTGGACTTATCATTTTGTGAACACTTCTTTCTTTTCTGGTGAACATTATCCCAAACTCCTTTTGTAACTTTGTGGTAAGGATTGGCAATAGTTTGTATTTTTAGTATAGGCCCTTTTTATTTGACAACACGCTACTGGGACTACCTTATTATTATTTGATGGTCGTAGCTTGATCCCATCTTAGCTTTAGGTTTAATTTAGCCATTTTTCTCACCCCTGCATACAGTTTAATAAACACCCTTGAACTCGAACTGTGATCACTTGTGGCTGTCTTTACTGTTGACATAATGAGTTCTTTACATATGGTCTCAGGAGTGGGATGTGACTCAATTTAAATAAATTGGGCAACCCTACATTTTAAAAAATTTAGTAATCAAGCTTCTAACCCTTCTGTCGCCACAAGAGAATCGATAGGCTTCAATATTTGTAGCAGTAGGGAAGCTGGCATTCCCCTGGGAAAAGAGGAATGATTCCTACCGAATTGGTTCTGATACCCCCTCCAGGCTGTCACATCAGGTTAGCCTCAAAATCTGGCCTAGCATGCAAATTCGGTAGAGAAGTTTTAGCAGGCCTCATCGACCCTGACTTCTGAGGGGTAGTAAAGGTTCTCTTACAGAATCATGGCGATGTCCCATTTGAGGTACATCGTGGGGATCAAATTGCTCAAGGAATTTTAGAAAGGGCACAGTTCCCTCAGTTTAAAGAAAGCAAACCAGACAAAACAGAGAGCTGTGCATTGGGCTTTGGGGAAGCTGATAAACCTTCTTACATCGACGAAACGAAGGGAGAGGAGTCTACAATCTATCCCGATCTAGCCTTCGCCCACTGAACAATCCAGCTCTTGCTGAAGCCTTCCTACAGGCTATTCCAGAAGGAGAAGGTATAGGAAAAGGGAACCCCTTTTTCTTCTTAAAGCATGGATTGTTGTATAGGAGGAAAACATCGACCGAAGGGTTAATACATACACGTTGTTAGTCCCAGAACTCGCGAAAGGTTTTACTGGAAATTGCCCATTCCCATCTTACCAGGGGCCACCTAGGACAATCCAAAACCCAAGCACACATCAGTGGGAAGTTGTACTGGGCAGGTATCCATGCCGATATAAAGACCTTTATCCAGATACGTGAAATATGTAAAAAAAAACTAGTACCCACGTCCCATTGCCTGCCCCTTTGAATCCATTAACAATCACAGAATGTCCTTTTTCAAGGATTGGAATGGACATTATCGGACCTCTAGAAACATCCAGATTAAGCAGCAAATACGTCCTTGTGATTGTTGATTAATGCCACTAGATACCGCGAAGTATTCCCAATGCAAAATAATACCACGCAGCAATCCTTAAACACTTCCTACCATATTTTTCCAGGGTTGGCTTTCCCAAGGAAATATTGATCGATCAGGGTTCAAATTTTATGAGCAAGCTCATGGCAGAGGACAAAGAGCTACTTCATATTATCACCTTACGAACTTCTGCGTACCATCCCCAAACCGCCGGCTTGATAGAAAGATTCAACAAAACCATAAAATGAATCCTGCAAAAATTGGTAGACAAGGACGAGAAATACATGGACCGAATGAACCTGTGGGCTCTATCTGCAGTGAGGAAAACCCCACAGGCCTCTATGGGGATTTATCCCTTTCGAATGATTTTATGGCAGAGAGCCAATAGATGTCCTGGACATGCTCCGGGAAACCTGGGATGAATGAGAAAAGGGACCCATTCCTATCTGGCAAACGGCTACATGAATGCGAGAACATATGAGACTTGTTCGAGATCTAGTCAGCACTCATATGGAAAAGGCCCAGAGCCAACAAAAATCTAATTATGACTACAAAGTGATCTTAAGATCATTTTCTAAAGGACAAAAAGTATTGGTCCTATTACCCACCTCTGAAAACAAGCTTGTTTTTCAGTGGCATGGGCCCTATGAGATATTAGAACGAATGGGAATCTTCACTTATAAAGTAGCCCAACCGGACAGAAAACAGAAGGTCCACTTATATCATGTAAATCTCTTAAAGGAGTGGAAAGAGAATACATCAGACACCCATGCCAAAGTACATTCTTGTTTGGTTCCAGAAGATATCGACATCAGTGACAAGAAGATCTAAGAGATGTAATTACATCATTCCCTGATGTATTTTCAGATAAACCAGGAAGAAACCAAAGGCACTTACCACTATATTAGAACACCCAAGGGAAAAATGGTACATTTAAAACCATATAGACTCCCAGAGGCCCATAAACAGATAGTGATCGAAGAAGTAAACAAAATGGTGCAAGCAAATATTATCGAGCCTTCTTTGAACCCAAGGTCCTCCCCTATCATATTGGTTAATAAACCTGACAGTTCATGGAGGTTTTTTATAGACATCCTTCAAGTTAATATGATTTCCGACTTCAATGCCTATCCCATGCCACGGATCGATGACCTTATTGATAAACTCGGAGAACCACCTTTCTATCCACTCTATACTTAACAAAAGGGTACTGGCAGGTAAAGTATATGGGCCAGATACAAAAAAACTGTGTTTTCTACACCCTTATGACTGTTTCAATTCATAGTCCTCCTTTTTGCCTTACACGGCACGCCAGCTTGTTTTCAACACAGAATGGATAAAATCTTACGCCCCTATTCTGATTTCTGTGGAGCTTATATTGATAATATCATCATTTATAGTAAAACATGGGAAGACCACCTTTTCCATATTAATACTATCCTGAGAGTCCCCAGACAGGCCAGCCTAACTGCTAATCCATCTAAATGCAGATTGGCACAGTCAGCCATAAAATATCTCAGGTTTTTTGTAGGGAACGGAAACGTACAACCCCAACCTGAGAAACTGAGAGTCATGCTAGATACACCCATACCCAAAGGGATCTTAGAGTATTTCTAGGGTTAATAGGATATTACCATATGTTTATCCCAATTGTTTGAGACAAAACAGCTCAAATGATGCCAAACCACATAACCCCAGAAACTTCATTGGTCTGAAGAGGATGATATATGTCATAACACCTTAAAGCAAACTCTGTGCCAGAACCCAATCCTGAAGGTAGTAGACTTCTCCAAAGAATTCATATTGCAGATGGACACCTTCCATACCAGGTTAGGAGTGGTTCTATCTCAAGTTTGCGACATCTCAAGCTCTTCCCACGTGAACAATATTACTCTGTGCTGGAATTAGAGGCCCTGGTCATCAGGTGGGCTATTATCCATTTTAGGTCTACCTATTAGGCAGAAAGTTTACATTAGTCACTGACCATCCGTACCTAGTTTGGATTAGCCAATGCAAAGACTCAAACCCACGTATCATGCAATGGTTTTTAGACCTGCAGCCCTACTGCTTCACAGTGGAACACCAGAAAGGAAATGTAGATTACCTGTCCTGATTCCCATGTGAAACAGATGAAGCTACGTCCCATGGAGGAAGGGTATGTGAGAAACCTGAAGGTGTCTCACCCATTAGTCCCCAGAGATCTGTCATCCAGGTGGCCAGGACATGGCCATCACTATTGGATCCAGTTCCTGAGGTGGACCAGTAGGGGAGGATCACCTGGATGAGGGGTCTTCGGGGAGTGGAAGTGGGACACGGACAGGCAAGACACGGTGCCCCCTTCCTTGTAACACCTTTTCCCCATCCTACTATGTAGGACCTTTAGAAGTTCTACCCACCTTTTCTGTCGCAAACACTTTCTTACACCATAACAGACAATGGACTAACACCAGAGCCGTGTACCTGACATGTCCCAACACACAGGTCAGGCAGAGTCAGGCAATTGACCATACCCACGCACACCTGACTGCCCTTTACCTTTCTGACAGGGATACAAGGCAGAGCAGACAAGCGCACTACGAGCAAGGCTGAGCACACAAGGTCACGGCTATACCGGACCGACAGTTTAAATGGAGGAGAAAGGCGGCGAGACCTGGAGGGATGATGGAGCGGGAACTGCCCTTGCCTCTTTTAACTCAGACCTGCGAAGCCTCCAAAAGGAAAATTGTAAGACTGTGAGTCACAGCTGGCGTGTGGAGGAATAGATGTCAACGATACACAGGGGCTTCCTACATTGTTAACATAGGCGGGGAGGCACGATGGCTACCGTGGTACCAGCCTTGATTCCAGGAGCAAGTCAAGCCAATGAGTCAGAGGAAGCTGATAGCAGATTGAACTATGTTGAGCCCAGGTTTGTGAGTAGAACAAGTTACTTACCCCTGGTAACGCTCTTTCAATTGGATGTTCCTCCCACGTATTCCTCATTTTAGGATAATTATCTCTCCAGCTTCAGCTGCTTCAGCAACCTTTTTCCACAGAGGGCGCTGTGTGCAGTGTCATCGAGTCGATGTCACTCAAGGGCCTCCACTTGATGTCATCATCAGTATAAGTAGCGCACGCAGTGCCCGTTGGCTTAAGTTCTGTTTTCCCCCTCCTAAAGAGGAATTACTAGGCGTACCCTAGAACATAGGCAGCAGAAAGCATAAAGTGTATTAACACGTAAATTGTAGAGCGGAGTAGGCTGAGAGGGGCGATGAGGAATGCGTGGGAGGAAAATTCCATTGAAAGAACATTACCAGGGGGTAAGAAACATGTTCTTCAAATTGATTTTTTTCCCCCACGTATTCCTCATCTTATGATAGACTCCAAAAGCAGTAATAATTTGGAGGTGGGAGTACCAATTACATTTAAATCTAATCATGGACTGAATGAAGGACTGCTTTTGCAAATTGTCCTCCCTGACTGGAAGATGAATCCAGGCAGTAATGTCTTACGAAGGTATGGATAGACAACCAAGTGGCCGCTGAACAAATATCAATGATTGGGACACCTCTTTGAAGAGCAGCAAATGTTGCCATGCCCCTTGTGGAATGTGCCCTTAGGCCTTCCAGCGGGTCCTTACCCGCTAACCTATAGCATTCGCCAATAGCAAGGATGATCCATCTGGATATGGTTTGTTTAGTAACCGCAAGACCCAACATGGGACCAGTAGAGCCAATGAACAATTGGTCATCATGGTGAAATTTAGCCATTCTGGATATATACAAACTGAGAGCCCTTTTGGGGTCCAGTCTATGCAACCTCTCCTCCTCCTTTCCTTGATGAGACGGTGAATAGAAAGTTGGTAATGTAATGTTTTGTGACAAACGGTAGTTGTAGGCTACCTTCGGTAAAAAAGAAGGCTTTACCTTGAGAATGACATGACCGGACAAGAGAAGGAAACATTGGGCGAAAGAGTAGAAAAACACATAAGCAAGTAAATATGGGATGACTGAGAAGAACCACCCGCACCGTCTGTAGGTGCACTCATCCTTCCGGTTCGGGTCAAGGACGAGTCTTGGCGTTTCCCGCTGGCTTTATTGGTCGTTTAGAGCACACACGAACGTAATGACCTGCTTGGTCACAATAGAAGCACACATTATTAGTGACCCGTCTTTCTCGCTCGGCTGCGGTTAGAGGGCCTCTAATGGCCCCAATTTGCAAGGGTTCCACATCCCCCGCTGATGTGGAAGCATATGGGAATGCTTTCATGGAACACAAGTCGGGCCCTCTGCGTTTTCCCCGTCTTTGTCAAAGGTGTGTGCCTACCTGTAGGACCAAATCCACCAATTCGGAACACCCTGAGGCAATGGATGGCACAACAGCTAATGCATCCTTTAATTCCTTAGACAATCCTTTGTAGAATACTGCAGCTTTCTTTTGTTCTGGCCATGTCGTCTCTGCAGCCATTTGGTTAAAGCGAGCGAGATATGGTAACAGTTGCTGTTTGCCTTGGGTTATATCAAGGAACTCTAGGTCGGATGCCTGAGCCTTGTACCTAGCATCAAAGACAGCATTCATAGCTTGTATCAAGGCATCAAAGTCATATAGAGCTGGGTCATCAGCCTCCAGGAGTGGATTTGCCCAGGCCGCAGCTGTGCCACCTAAATGCAATAAGACAAAAGCTGCCTTGGTTGTTGCATCAGCTAAGACCAAAGGTCGGCAAAGGAAATGTAATCAACACTGATTGATAAACGTCCGGTACATTCTAGGGTCTCCCATAAAACGTTCCGGTGGAGCCAAGGGAAATGGTCCAGGAAGGACCAATGGAGTGGTAGCAGTGGCCGGAGTGGGTTGGACCGGGGGGGGGGGGGGGCTGCGGCAGCCGCAGCATCCCCAAATTCCTCATCAGGAGGAAGAGGTTGTACAAAACTCTGTAAGACATCCATACACTGATGTAGCGTAGTATGAGCGGATGCCATGTCCGTACGGAGGGCAGAAAAAGCTTGCAACAGTGCAGCCAAGGGATCTGCCGCGGTTTCCATGCCGCAAAAGTGGGCTCCTTAATCTGTCGTGATCTCAATGGCCAATGAGGGTGTGCCGGCTCAGAACTGCCAACAACCATGGACCGAAGACAGAAAAACCTTTCTCCCAAGAGCGCGGCCTGCAGGGTAGTACAATTACCTGCCAGGCCAGGGGTAAAAGTGAGCGAAAAGTGAAGGAGCGAAAAGTGAAGGAGCAGCAACAGTGCTAGAGGGAAGAAAAACAATAGCACAGCATAAATACCAAAATACACTGGTCCAACACTCTGCAACACCCTCAAATGACCCCACTCTTACCTGCTATGTTGGAAGATATTGCGGTGAACCTACGTGTCTTGTGAGTAGAAGTTGCAGTAAAGAAGAACCAAGTTCCCAGAGGGCGTGTTCCCAGTGCATATATCCCAGAAAGCCTAATCCGAATGGCACGAGGGCGCATCTAAGAAGTCCAAATAGAAATCCACGTGAAGTAGAAGCCACGAAGTCCAAATGGGCTGCCGAGTAGTGACCCAGAAGAAAAAGCAGCACAGCATCCAGGGGTCACCTTGGTTCCTTGGGTCAGCAGGTGGGTAACCAGTGGAGAGTACAGCAGAGCGTCCTAAGGTTACCCTTTGATGTTATATGCCACAGTTGTGATCGGTCGGCGTTGAGGGTAGCAGTCTCGTCCAGTGGAAGGAAAGAAGAGTACACCAAGGTAAGTGAGAACAGAGACTCTTTGTCTGAACGCAGTGGTTATTCCCAAATAGGTGCCGTAGACAAGTCTTGAAGGGGGAGAAAGGAAAGGAGGGAAGGACCGCGCACAAGGCGGGAAGAATTCAGGTAGGAATCGTGTTGAAATAGGTGAGTCAAAGTTAAAGCATAAACAGCAAGGAAGCAGGTACTAGAGTATCTTGATGCAATGAGCAAAATCCCTGGAGGGGGCAAGCAGTAAAGCGGCGTTGGGTTGCAGTCCAGAGGTTCGGTAACCAGGGGTGGCAGCCAGAGGGAAAGGGGAACCAGGCGTCAGAAATCATACAGGGAACAGACGTAAATCAATCCTTAAGCAATTCCAAAAAATGGAAATACCAGGAGTTCAAGAGTAAGTGCGATTTAAAAAGACGAGGGTAACTCAGTTAAGGAGCACCAAAGGATCGTTTCTCGCTGTTACAAGTAGTGTTCGAGGCTGGAAGCCGGGAGGTACGGCGCTTCCGTATCACGTGACCATGTACAGGTAGGGAATGCTGGATGCTGTAGTTCGTTTGCGCTTTCCATTGTAACAAGCGCCACGGGAGTCTCCATTTGTATTTGTCCCCACGGCTATGCGAGGAAAACAAACACCGGGGGAATGACAATCGCTGTGGTGGGCTCCCCACCCCTGGATGAGGTGTCCATCACTACCGTTATGTCTGGCCATGGCTGCCAAAAAGATTCTCCCATGAGAATATTGTCTTTGCAAGCCCACCACAGAAGGTCCTGAACAACTCTGTTCGGAAATTGTAGGTGGTCTGACATTCTGCCTGAGAACTGGGACCACTGAGTCCTGAGAACCCATTGGAGGGATCTCATTTTCAGGCAAGCCTCTGGCACCAAGAAAATGCAGGATGCTATGAGACTGAGCAACCTCAGAAAATCGAATGCCAGAGATGCTGGGCACTCTGTAATTTGGTAAACATCTGCAGAATGTGTTGAGCTCTCACCTCGGGTGGCAAGGCTTTCCCCAAGGAAGTATCCAGGACTGCTCCAATAAACTGGAGTCTTTGGGATGGTATCAAGTGAGACTTCATGCAATTGACGGAGAAGCCCAGCTTGTGTAGAGAGTGGCAGGATACGCTGAGATGTTCCTGGGCCTACTCGGGTGAACGAGCCCTGATCAGCCAAGTGCCCAGGTAGGGGTAGACGTGACTCCCCCCTGTCCTGAGACTTGCTGCCACCACCGCTATCAACTTGGTGAAAACTCTTGGGGCGGAGGTCAGCCCGAGTGGCAGAACTTGAAATTGATAATGCGAACCATCAACCGTGAACCTCAGGTACTTTCTGTGCTTGAAATGGATTGACACATGAAAGTAAGCATCCTGAAGGTCCAATGATACCAACCAGTCTTTGAGTTAGAGAGCCTGAAGGATCTGAGAAAGGGTAACCATCTTGAACCTGTCCTTTCTGAGGAACTTGTTCAAGTTTCTTAGGTCCAAGATGGGTCTCAACCCTCCGTCCTTTTTGCGGATCTGAAAGTATGGGGAATACCAACCCTTGTTCCTTTCCGCTAAAGGTACATGTTCTATTGCACCTTTCTCTAGCAGGGTCAATATTTCCTGGAGAAGGAGCGGATCCGGAATTTTGACAGAGTTGTTCCGCAGTGGATGATACTAAGGCCTTTTTTGAAAAGAGAGGCAGTAACCTTGGGCCACAGTTTCCAGTGCCCAAGCATCTGAAGTAATGCCCCGCCATCCTTTCAGATGCTAAGTAAGTCTGCCTTCCGCCGGGGTCTTGTGGGTCAAGGCCTCAGAGTGCTTTAGAGGTTTGCTGAAGCAGGGGCTGAAGGTAAGGCTGCTGCTGCTTGTGCTGACTTAGCACCTCTCCCTCATCCACCATGAGGGAATCTTCTCTGACCTTTTTGACCGGCTTGTCCTCTTACTCTTCCAAATGAGTAGAATCGAAAGGACTTACCCCTCCAGGAAGATGAGCCCAAATAGGGTTGTTGAGGCTGTCTAATGGTGGTACTAAGGGATTTAGCCGCCGCCTTTGTGGTCTGCCGCTTTTCCAAACTCTCATCCGCCTTGCTACCAAACAACCTCAAGCCATCAAAGGGCATGTTGAGTAATCTAGCTTGCACATCTGGTGCAAACCCAGACTTCCACAACCATGCAAATCTGCTTAACACTGTGCTAGCCGCAATGGATCTGCTGATGCTGTCTGCAGTATCCAAACCTGATTGGAGACATTCACCCATTGCCTCCTTACCATCCTTGATGATTGTCAGGAAGCCGTATCTTTCCTCTCCTTCTGGGATGTGGTCAGCTGCCATAGCAACATAGTCCCACAGGGTAAATGTAAATCTAGATAAAGTGCAAGTCCCATTTGTCAACTACAATGCCATACTACCCGCAGTAAAACACTTTCCTTGCCCAGGCATCCTCTCTCTTCTCATCCCTGTCAGGAAGGATGGATGTGTAAACTGACTACTTTGTGGATGTATCAGCCTGAACCACCAAGCTTTCTGAAGTGGGATGGTTAGTGAGATACTATGGGCCACTGCTGGATGGTCTGTACTTCCTTGCAAAGTTTTTATTTACTGCAGCCGCAGTTTCTGGTGTCTCCCAATTTGCGGAGACCCTTTTCTGTAATGCCATGTGAAAGGGCAAAATTGCGTCTTTCTGAGGACCCTGGTCCAAGATGTCTGTCATGCCATCTTGCTCAAAGATGGAGTGGGCCTATTCCATCTTAAGAATTCGATAACCTTTTCCATACGTTTTCTGTATGATGAGTCAGCATGCTCAGTAGGGTCTGGTTTGTCAACTCGAACTCTGGCGAAGTATCCAACCCACTGGCTGACTGAAGGTTATCGTATACATCTCTTAGCCTGGACTCATCACATATTAGTTCGTTTGGCACCTTGGGCTGCCAGACTGTAGTCCAAAAAGTGGTGTATCGCCATCCGAGGGAGGTTCCTCCTCAAATATGACTGACAGAGACTAAAATAGTCCTTCTTAGGTAAAGGTTTGTAAATCATTTCCTGTACCACCAGAGGCTTTAATATCATAATCATCACATAGCATCACTGTGAGGACTTTAATATCAAGATAATCACACACTATCTATGTGGGGACTTTAATATCAAGATAATCACACACTATCACTGTGGGGACTTTAATATCAAGATAATCACACACTATCGCTGTGGGGACCTTAATATCAAGATAATCACACACTATCCCTATGGGGAGCTTACTCTCAAGATAATCACACACTACCTATGTGAGGACTTTAATATCATTATCATCACGTTCCCTCAATGTGGGGACCCTATTATCAAGATAACCACACACTATCTATGTGGGGACTTTAATATCAAGATAATCACACACTATCTCTGTGGGGACTTTAATATCATTAGCATCACATACCATCACTGTGGGGACCTTAACAACAAGATAATCACACACTATCTCTGTGGGGACCTTACTCTCAAGATAATCACACACTATCTCTGTGGGGACTTTAATATCATTACCATCACATACCATCACTGTGGGGACCTTAATATCCGTATAATCACACACTATCTCTGTGGGGACCTTACTCTCAAGATAATCACACACTATTTATGTGAGGACTTTAATATCATTATCATCACATACCATCAATGTGGAAACTTCAAAGTTATTATAAACGCACACCAGCTCTGTGGGCACCATAACACAAATATCACACACAATCTTTTTGAGCACCTGGATATCAGTATCACAACATACAATCTCTATTGGGACTTTACCCTCCCCAACATCACACAAGGGCCTCATTACGAGGAGGGCGCTAAGAGATTACCGGCACCGGTAAGGACACCGGTGCCGGTAATCCCTTACCACCCTATTCCGAGGTCCCTTATCGGGTCCCTTCCTCAATGCCTGGTTTTGCCAGGTGTTATGGAAGGGACCTTTTAAGGGACTTCAGAGCTAATAACGGGCCCGTTATTAGCTCCATCCCCATTCCCATTGATCCCTATGGGGGCTTGAATGGGAATGGGCAATGGTTCCCGGAATGGGGACTTACCGGGTCCTCCAAGGTCGGAATGACCTGGTAAGTCCCTATTCTGGGAACACGGACCCGGAATGCGGTAAGGGGGTAGCCATGGCGCTAACAGCGCCATGGCTACCTCCTACCTCGTAATGAGGCCCAATGTCTATAGGAGCCTTAACATAATGAAAACAACATACCATCTATGTAAGGACTGTAACATCATTATCACATACCACCTCTGTGGGGACATTAACATAAACATCACACACCATCTCTGCGAGGGCTTGGACATCAGTATCATGACATAAATATATATTGGTACTTCAACATCACCAACATAAAACACCACATCTATGGAGACTTAACATCATGATAATCACGCACCATCACTATGGGGACTTTAATATCAAGATAATCACACACCATCTTTGTGGGTATTTTAATATCATTATCATCACATACCATCACGGTGGGGACTTTAAAGTTATTATAAACACACACCTGCTCTGTGGGGACCATAACACAAATGTCACACACCATCTTTTTGAGGACCTCGATATCAGTATCACAACATACACAATGTGTTGGGACTTCACCAGCATCAAACCCCGTGTATATGGGTACTTTATCATCATGTTAATCACACACCAACTCTGTGTGGATGTTAACATCAGTATTATAAAACAACATAGGTATGAGGGCTTCAACATGATTATTTGCACACAGCATCTCTGTGAGGACCTGAAATCAGTATCATGACAGACAATCTTTATTAGGACTTCAACATCCCCAACAACAAACTCCAGTTTAATGGGGACTGTAACATCTTCATCATCAGACCAATCATAGAGAGGAGATGTGTTTTGGTGGACAAGATGGTGACTGTGAAGAAATGAAACCTGTATTCAAATCTCTGCTTCTCCATTTGACCATAGAGTGTGATCCTGAGCCATTCACCTAAACTTCCTGTGCCCAGTTCTTTTCTAAAAGATTTGGAGTGTTTTATAATATGGTCTCATGCCGGATTTAGTACATTTTACGTGAATTTCTTATGGAAAATACAATACCATTACAACACCATTACAATCTATTGTGTATACCAACGGTGCGGGCATATACTCATATATATAAAAATTGAATAGTGTAATTTACAAAGATGTCTATGAAATAAACGTTTAGCTATTTGCATAAGGATAAATTCAATTCCAAATAAGATAAATGAAGTAAGTCCTCACAAGGATGGTAACACACGTTCAGGTCCCCACATAGATGGTACCATACACGCGATTATAAAAAATAGCATTTTTGCATATTTGAAGCTGGATCCTCTATTATCAATTTTTTCTGAATATATTTCTGCTGTTGGTATATTTTTAAAACATTGGGAAAGGTTAGTCCCCACAAGGCTGGTTTGCACACATAGTCCCCACAAGGTAGGGGGTGTGTGTGTGTCAGTGTGTGTCAGTGTGTGTCTGTGTGTGTCAGTGTGTGTCAGTGTGTGTGTCTCAGTCACAAGCAACATGAGGCTGAGCCCAGAGTTCATATGGAGAGGATTCTAGGGCTGCAAACTCTCAAAGTGGGGAAAAACCACAGAACAGGTTATCATGCCATGTTCTTTCTGGAGAGGAGCGCTTGCTACCTTTTTGAATTTCTGACCACACTATGCCATGCACAAAAGGCAAGAGCACCTTGTTACAGAGGCAGTAATTGTAGTTATTCTGGCCGCTTTCAGAAAATCAAGGAGCAGCGTTTAAGCGTGGCCGGCAGCGCCCATACGCTTGTCCCCCCTTGCGTGGGTTCTCAAACCATTCCTGAGGACATCAAAAGAATTGGGGGAGGCCTGACCTAGACCATTGGATCTTCGAGACAATACCCAATTCCCTATGTCGGTGGCATAACAGGAAAGGGGGACATGGGTACTCCAGTATGGTGGTTGTGGTTCTCAAAGCTGTGATCCAGACCTGGAAAACTACAACTCACGGGTTACCTATTCCAATGCATCACACCTGATTCCCATATCAGAGGGATGCCGAAATGAGGGGCCAAAGCCCTATAAAACCTCATAGGCTCAGAAGTTGGTGGAATAAGAGCTCATTCGGTGCAGGCTGGCAAGAGGAAGATCAGAAGTTGGAGAAGGAGCCAATTGAGGAGCTGGAGAGGGATGACTGGAGCAGAGCCTCTGGTGTCTGGGGTGAGCAAGAGGCTGTAGGGACAGAGAGAACGATAGGGTGATGAGACGGAAAGATGCAGGTAGGTGGCTGGGTAAAGGCAGACACAAAGGTGAGTAGTTAAGCGGGTTCTATGTTCTTTCATCTCCAGTTATTTCTTAGATTTTAGTTTATTTCTAAATGTTTTGATGAAAAAGCTCATCAAATTGTTTTTTTATATATTTTAGGGGGTAAAGCCCAAGCCCCTCCCTTCCCATATTATTTACTCCCTGTTCTCCACCCCTCCTATCCCTTATATCCCCTTACCCCCTCCTCAATTTTTCAATTCATTTTTTCATTGAAAAATGTTCGGGGGAAAAAAAATCAGCTGAAAATATCCTGCCGATGAAACGTTGTCGTACCATTAAGGGATCCAGTGCAAGAGCAAGGGGGTAGGCATTTTGGTGGGCAGAAGCGTACAATCTGCAATGGTGAAAACTAAAACAGACAAAGAGGGGAGATAGATTTTTGTGGAGATGTGGTTTAATGGGGTCATTGGCAATATATACCCGCAATGGTGGTCCGAATGAATATTATAGGGTGGTCTTTGTGGATTTTGCTAGTGGGGACATGATACTTACAGTTGACCTCAACATGACGTTCAACCCCAATTGGGACGTGTCTAGGGGTTTGTACATGGGAATAATGCAGCTGTCAGGGCATCTGTTAAAGGAGGTTAGAGGAGGTGGGACTCATGGACGCCAGACGGTATGCCAATCTAGGCTTGAAAGATTTCTCATTCTACTCCCATGTGAAAAAAATATATACCAGAAATTATGGTGGAAGAGGGGTGTTCTTGGGAGACTTGAGTTGGCTATGATGGGCACTATTATGCTTTCTGATCATGCACTGGTATACATCATATGGCACTTGCGCCCCAGGGAGCCTCGGCCCAGTTATTGGAATCTAAATCTATCCCTCTTACATGACCCTGTTTGCCGGAGGGAAATTGGAGAAGACATTGAGCAGTACTTTAGGGAGAACGCTCAAGGAGAGACGAGGGGGGAGATTAGATGGGATGCTTTTAAAGCAGATATGCGGGGGTATTAACATCAAAAGGAGTAGGACTGTGTTGGATCTGAAGAGTAGAGCTGGAGCGCCTGCTAACTCAACTGAAGGTCTTGGAAGGGCAATATGAGTCTCAGGTTCTCGTAAAATGTATTGAGCACTCCAGGCAATGCGGAGCCAGATCTGCACCAAGGAAGGAAAGAAAGAGGAGTATGTATTGATAAAAGGTAAACAACAACATTATGAAAAGGGGAATAGGGCGGGCAGACTTCTGTTGTAGAAGCTCAATGCGAGGATGACTCGAGTGGCTATGGGGGAGCTTAGAAATCCTTCTGGGGGATGGCTAGTTGGGAATCAGAGAAACAGGAGGCCGTTGGCTGCTATTAGAGACCTATATTCCTCAGACTCTTCATCGCTGGAGGAGTTTGACTCCTTTTCAGCAGCTTGTAGGTTGCTGAAGGCGACCAATGATCAGAAACGGCTTTCAGTGGGGAAATAACGAAGGCAGTAGTCCTGCGGGCCATTGCTTTGTTGAAGGTTAGCAAATCCCAGGGATGGATGGGTTCACCCTGAAATTATATAAGATTTATGCAGGTAAGCTGCTGGGTCCACCTAACTCATTGTTCAATGCAATATGGAGGGAGAGGGCGGTCCCGAAGTCCATGGAAGAGGCGGGGTTCTCTGTGATACACAAAGAGGGCAAGGACCTGAGGGGTGCTCGTTGTATCGCCCCGTCGCAGTATTGAACATAGATAGGAAGCTGTATGCAAAGATCCTAGCGAAGCGCCTCGACGGAGTATTAACAGATCTGGTGGAAGAGCACCAAGCTTAGTTTCTGGCAGGGAGGCAGGCAGCAGACGATACAAAGCAGGTGATAGACCTCATCGATGTATCCCATAAACAGAAAACACCCTCAATGCTGTTTGCCTTAGACGCAGAAAAGTGGATTGGGTTTACATAAAAGGTGATGGGCAGGTTTGGCCTGAGTGATGACTTGATAATGGGGGGGCATTTGCATTGTACAGGCAGCCCAACTGGCGGTGTCTGAGAGGCCAGCTGTCACAAGGGTGTTAAGACTATTCAGGGGTGCGAGGCAGGCATGTCCCCTTCTCTGCTGTTTGCGCTTTCAGTAGAACCTCTTGTGGTTTGCATTAGGACTGACCTAGACATACATAGAATCAGTCACGAGGGGGTATCCCATAAAGTAGCGTTCTATAAACCGATGACATCCATCTGGCTACTCCTGAGTCAGACAGAACGCTTTCGCTGATAATGACGCTGCTCTGAAGATACCAGGCAGTGTGAAGATAAATTACCTCTTCATTGTGATGAATCCTGCAGAGTCATCACGGAACCCAGGCCTTGGATCTCCTTCCATGTGGCCTGGGGAAGGCGGATTCTACCTGATCTTCCATCTTTGGTCCTGTGGCTCTTTATTCAGCAGCTCCCCTCTCCCTTTGTCCCTGCTTCCTGGTTGTTGCATACCCTCCTTCCACCAGCCCAACTCGCTCCCATTGAACATCAGGCCTTTATTAGACAACTTAGCTAGGCAGCCCCCTGCGGATAAGGGCTCTGAGGCAAAGGGCAGCTCTTGCAGCTCCAAAGTGTGTTTGCTGGTGTTCGCCGTGGGAGCATGCAGCGCAGCCATCAACCAGCAGCGACTGTGAAGGTAAAGGTGCAGGCAAGCGGAACATCCATTGCTGATCCCTATTTAACTGTCCCTCCTCTCTTATTACTTCTATTATCTAATTTTGCAGTCTGTTGCAGTTGTATGTTAACCATATCTGGCTTTGGTGAATTGGCATTATTAGCCTCTGGGGCTTTTCCCCTTCCTAGAAAAGTCAATTCTATGTGTTTTTACATTTGCTGCTGTGCCAAAAATTATGCTTTTTCCCTCTAACTTGGAAAGTCGAATCTGTTTGTTTTGCATTGGCTACTGTGTATCTCTATTTCTAGGGTTATTTTTCCCTCTGTCCAGACAACTTGCTTCCAGGTCTCTTGCTTTGACTGTATGTTGTAGCCTAGGACTTTTCCCTTCCTGGACAATTGATTCTCGATTGTTGCATTGCTGGGTGGTGTAGTTCGGTGTTGTACATTACAATTTTCTCCCTCTCTCCCTCTCGCCCCCCTTCCTTCTCTCCGTACTCTCCCTCAATCTCCCCTATATTCTCTAACTGCTATTCTATCACGTAGCCTATTCCTCTGTCGAAGTCTGGAAGGAAAAAGTTCAAGAAGGATCTCTTGGTCTCTGATCCAGGCCTGACCATGGCTGACACCTATGTCAATGCTTTCACCGACATCCTCTTTGTTGTTACTTTTTCTGGACCTTTGGATTCTTCATATGGTCTTGGCGCTCTCTCATTTCTCTTCCTCATCAATGGAGGCACCCGTTGGGAAGTATTCTTGGCATCCTTCCTGTCCTTACTGTCCTCTAGGCCCATCATTAATGTTTACCTAAATGGCACTGTCGTAGTCCTGCAGCCCAACCGCCTTCTTTTTTTGTAAGTTTTTTACTGAGATTTCTTTAAATAAACAAGATTATTTGCCCATCCCCTACCCGTCTCTCCCCAATCCCACCCATCACATCCCCTCCTCCCTTCCAAACAAAAGTGCTTACAATTTACACATTCACAGTATAGTCCTCTGCTTCGTTTACATAATGTTCAAAATCCTCATATTATGTGGACACCATTGCTGCACAAAGTCCCATCAAGATGTTCCAACATAACAGCCCAGTCCTGCTGGAATTTTCCTTGTTATCCTTGCAAATTATGTCATCCACTCCAAAGCTACAAGCTCCCACAGCTTAATCGGCCAATCCCGAACCCCGGCGGCTTCTTCTGCTTCCAGGCGGCCGCTATCACTAACCACGCGGCTGTCACCATCAGCATAAAGGCCTTAAACTGCATTTTAGTAAGTAAATTGTTCTCAGAGTCAAATAATCCACGTAGCCATTTATCTACTCCGAGGAAAATATTTAGTTACCTGTTGCATAATCTCTCACCAAACATTTGCCAATCTTGGGCTATCCCACCAAATATACTGCCAATCACCCGCGTGCCACACCCTTGCCAACATTCCTCTGCAGAGGCCGGAAACCTTGTATGGAGTTTCTCAGGCGTATAGTGCCGTTGATACTCAATCCCGCATTTAAATCCTTCACCATAGATGGCAATCTCATCCCTGTGTCAAATAACACCAAAACCCTTGGGGTTTACATCAATGCCACCTTATCCTTCTCCAAACAAACTAATGCAGTAGCATCATCAGCCGCTTACACCTGCAAGCTGATCACTGCATTTAGGCCATTCATCTCCTCACCCAATTGCATTACTCTTGCTAGAGCATTAGTCCTATCCAAGATAGACTATTGTAATGCCCTTTACTTAGGCACTAGCTACAAAAATATCAACAAACTGCAAGTAATTCAAAATAATGCCATCAGAGCTGCCCTCAACATCCCCAAAAAAATGCACATCTCGGAGACCAGACGCAAACTACGTTGGCTTCCAGTCAAGCACAGAATATCCCTTAAAACTCTGGCCCTTACACATAAAGCCAGGGCCAACCTTGCACCAGCCTACCTCACCAACCAACTTACACCTCACACTTCTTCTAGACCACTTAGAGCAGCACAAGCTAACACTATGTCCATACCGAGATTTAAACTTCATAACTCGGGTGGTGCTAGCTTCCCTGTACAAGCCTCCAAATTATGGAACACAATACCTGCGCCTTTGCGAGCAGAACCTTCATTTAACCTATTTAAACATAACACGAAGTGTTGGCTTCACAACATGGACTCTATGACAGCCTAACTGCCTGATCCCAGCATGATCGACTGTCACTGGTACACTTTTGTAATTAATGTACGTATACTAGACTATGTATATATGCATTTGCATGACTAAGTTTGTACCCACCTGTAACTGCAATGTAACGGAACCCTTATTGACTGCTTTCAATTGCAACTGTAACCAGATCTAACTTATGCGCCCGTATGCCCCTGGGCCTGGCTGCGCTTTATAAATAAATAAATACGAAATACGATACATAACCCTATACCATGCCTCACTTATCTGTATAGATCTCGTTAGTTTAGGGATATTTTTCCACAAAAGTTCCCAATATTCCTTTGGTAGGTCTGTCCCCAATGTTTTCTCCCATTTGTGCATGTATTCCCAAATCTCTTCCTTTTCCTCTCCCAGAAGGATCGAATACAGCTTAGACACTGTTTGTCTGTTCCCTGAGTGGGTGGTGATGAATTTCTCAAATAACGTGAGCTCTCTCCCTGCAGCTGACTTCACCCCTGGGCTAGTTAACCAATGTCGTAATTGATATTCCAACTTATCTCTTTCCTCTAGCCCCATTCTTTATCTACACTCTTCAAACGTACTTAAGGTCTCTCCCAGCCCCATATCCCCACCTTTGTACAGCCCACACTTCGCCATTGCTTAAATGATCACCTCACCATCCCTGGGTAGAATCTTGGATTCTCGAATAGTGGTGTAAATGGTGACGGACGTGTGGATAGGCCTCTTTTTATCTATCGGGCAATCCCACACCTCTACAACTACTGATAATACTCGGCTAGCCCTTATATTTAGCGGTCTATCTTGTTGTTTTAACCATAACATCCCTTCTAATGGGCATCCTGCCGCTGCTCGATCCATTTGTACCCATAGTTTCCTAGTATCACCCTTAAACCATTCTCGAAGCACCCGTAATCGTGCATCCTCAACGTACTTTTCAGAGTGTGGTAAGCCCATTCCCCCTTTTTCTCTAGGCTCCGTTAAAATATGAAAGGCCACTCTCGGCGCCTTATTCCGATAAATATATCTCCTAATTTCTTTATTAAGTTCCTTAAAGTATGGCCTAAGGTTCTTTACTGAAATAGTCTGAAACTTATATAACAATCTGGAAAGAGTCACAATCTTAATCCTGGCTATCCTTCCCAGCCATGATATTTGTAATGGGTTCCATCTCCCTAGATCTTGTTTCACCTGCTGCAACACTTGTGGGTAATTGCATTCGTACAACTGGGAGACCGTCGTTGTTATATTAAACCCCAAGTATTTTATATAAGTATCCGCCTCTGTAATTTGCGAGTAGGAAGACAACTCCTCCTTCTGACATGGAGATAGACCTAATTCCAAACGTTCTGACTTCCCCCATGTTAACCTTCAGCCCTGCCACCCTTTCAATTCTCACCAGTTCCTCCAAAAAAGCTGGTATTGATTGTCTTGATTCCTGCAGCATCAGCAACATATCTGTGAAAGCCAGGATCTTATGAACCACACTCCCAAACCTAATGCCCTGTATTTCTTCTTACCCTAATTTTACTTAGAAATGGTTCCAGATATATAGCGTATAAGAGAGGTGAAAGTGGGCTGCCTTGGCGGGTACCCATACTAATGCTGATGCTACGTGAGATCTGTTTATTAATCGCCAATCGTAATGAAGGAGACTAATTATCTCGCACCATTAGAACAAATTTGATTCCCATACCCGTTTGTCCCATCACCGGAACCAAAAAAGGCCATTCTACAAGATCAAACGCCTTTTCGGCGTCTTGCGAAACTATGTCTGCAGGGATTTGTTTAAATTGAACCTTATGCAATATATGAGCAACTCTTCTAATATTATCCGAGTCTGCCTACCAGTTATAAATCCTGATTGATCCATATGTATTAAGGAAGGTAAACGAAGCGCTAGGCTCACTGCCAGAATACTTGTATATAACTTTGCATCAATGTTTAGCAAAGCAATAGGTCATAGGATCCACATCTCGTCAGATCTTTCCCAGGCTTACCAAATTCCGCTACCTTAGCTTCCGACATTGTTGGCGTTACTGCCCCTTTAACTCCTATTACCTTAAATAATTCCTTCAACGTCGGAGCCAGTTGCTTAGCATACTTCTTATAAAACATTGCAGGAAATCCATCCAGTCCCATAGCCTTATTTATTGGCAGAGCCTTTATAGCCATCATCACTACTTCCCCTGTTATTTCCTTATCCTGGTCCTCCCACTCTTCTGGCGTTAATTTGGGTAAGTCTATCTCGCTCAAATATTTTTGAATCTTCCCATCCCCTAGATAGTCTTACTCTTATAATGTTTCTTAATATTGAGCAAATGTTTGTTATCTCCACTGTACCCGTTACCACGGACCCATCTGGTTGATTTATTTGTTGTATCAATTTTGCAGCTTCCATTCCCCTCAACTGTCGAGCCATCAGCTTATCCGCCTTATTGGCCCGGACATAAAATCTCTGCTTCGTTATCACCAAAGACCTCTCAGCCTTTCTAGTTCTCAATAGGTTTAACTGACTATTAACCTCTTTTAATTTATTAGTTAACGCCCTCATTCTCTGGTTGGCTATAGCTGTCTGCATCTCTCGCACTTTGGATTCTAAATCTATTTCCAACTGGGCCCTCTTCTTCTCCCTCTGTACTTTGCACGTTATAAGCTCTCCCCAGATAACTGCCTTGAAAGCATCCCATGTGGCCTCTGATGACACCTCATGAAAGGCATTCATGGTGAAATATTCCTCTATTTTGTCTCGAACCTCCTCGGCTATTGCCTCATCATGCAGAAGATCTCTAGGAAATGTCCATGCCCATAACCCCACATGTGGACCAATATCTCCAAATGGAACGACCAAAGGGGCATGGTACGACAATGCTATTGATTCCAGTTCAACTTCTTTCACTTCTCCCAGCAGTTTTGCCGTTACCCAGAAATAATCTATTCTTGATAAAGAATGATAAACATGTGAAAAACAAGTATATCCCTTGTCAACTCCGTTTCTCACCCTCCATCCCGCAATGTTAGGTTCTCAAAGCTCCTCTTCTGCGCACACAAAGGTTGTATCGTGCTTTCCCTCCACCCCAGTCCTATCTACTTTAGGGTCTTAGTTATCCATTTATATTCCATCTGCAATTGTACAAACAGATATCTACCTTCCGGGTCTACTTTCTGTCGCAATACCACTGCCTTCAACACATTTTTAACACCTATTAGAACACCCAAAGTCTTCCCTCCCGCATTAGATTGGTATATTCTATCAACCATTTGCAATCTCCCCAGCGCCCTGTCCATCTTTCTAATGTGCGTCTCTTGCAACATTATAATGTCCACATTTTCTCTTTTAATTATCATCTCTACCTTTCTCCGTTTATTCGGGGAGTTCAATCCCCTAACATTATATGATAATACTTTGAATGTTTTTTATACAAATAATTTTGCTACTGACTATGAACTCTTCCCCTATGAATACCACTTCCTTTTCCTTCTGTCCAGTAATTCCACTCCCCTCACCCCCCGCCCCTCTCCTTCACACCCCCTTCCCAGGCCCAGGCCCTTAAACCTATGATAACCTCGGGACAAATACCCCAAACTAAGGCCTGATATAAATTCTGGGAATAATCCCAGCGGGACATTTCCTACCACCTCCCTTAAATTCCAAAACTTTCGCCGCCGGCCCTCCCTCTGACCAACCATTATATCTGCTAATTAGTATAATCAGCTATAGTTGCTAAGATTCCCCCTCCTTTAAACAATGAATGTCTGCCTTTTTGAAGGTGGCAGCACCTCTCCCTTCCATCCCTCCTCCTCAGCCCATACTGTGAGGGCCTTTCACATAGGTACTCCAATCCCCTTTCTTCCCTTTTACCAGTCACTAATCCCATCGCTGCATTCCCTGCGGTGCAGAAGGCCCCACTCTGCTCTCTTCATGCCGCTCTTCCTCATCTATATTCAGTAGCGCCAGGCTTCGGAGCACGTAGTTATACCATGCTGTATCCCTTCCAGAGTAAATGACAATCCAAAAGGAAACATCAATTTATACAAAATCTGTTTCGCTTTCAAAGCCTGTGTTACTTGGCCCATGTCTCTCCGTTTTTGAAGCGTTACCAGCGCCAAGTCCTGATATAATTGAATCTGCATGCCATTAATTGCTACTTCTCCAGCTACCATTGCTGCCCGTAGAATGATCTCTTTCACAGCATAAACCGACCTAGCCGCCACCACGTCTATGGGTCTAGCCCCAATCTCTCTCCTTCTTTGGCCGATCAATCCCTATGTCGTCCGACTGTATTTCCGTCAGTAAACTGCCAAAACATTGTTGGACCGTCCTCTTCAAATCTGCATCCATAACCATTTCACTTAAGCCTTTGATGCGAATGTTAGCTCTTCTCGACCAGTTCTCTATATCTTCAGCTTGTAGCTCCAAGTTATGGGAAATTCTCGCCAAGTGCTCCAGCAATTCACTGTTTTGTCAGACATCCTCAGAAGTCTCTGTTAAACCTTGTTCTGTGATATCGACTTTTCCAGCCAACTCTTTCAATTCCCCTTAATTTACGCCAAGGAGGACCTCAATTCTACACGCAGTGATGTAAATTGCTGTTCAAAATTCTCAGTAAGCCTTTTTTTTGTCAAAAAAATGTTTTAAACAATTTCTATTGATTTTAACAACATATATAACAAAAACAAATCACACAATAACAATAATTGAAATAAGGAAAAAATAAAATACTAACTAACCCTTTCCCCCTCCCGAGCTTACTCTACGCCATTCCCAGGCTTGTCATCTGAGAGTGTACTCATTACTTCGTCAATGGAGAAGCATTCTTCCGCAGAGTCGCCCTGCGTTACCCCGAACAGTGTGGCCACTAAGTGTCTCCAAGCCATTAAGGACTCCCCCAAGTCATCCCCTCCTCTGTTAACCGCCCCCTCCCCCCCACATGGCACTGTCTCCGCTTCGACCCATTTCTGGAGATCCCTCCACCACACTTCAACCTTCTGCCTATTGGCGGCTTTCCAACACATGGCAATCCTGCGCTTGGCCAAAATATAGGCCAGGTCTTTTAGTTTACTGACATGTTTCACTTTACGTGGTCTGGGATCCCCCCCCCCAACCATGCACTGCCACAGAGACTCCACTTCTAGTTTAATATCTTTCTCTTTCAAGCAGTGGGCCACCTCCCCCAGAATCTCTTTATTTCAGGAAATGCCCAAAACATGTGTATCATGCCCGCTTTTACCTCTCCACATTTAGGGCATTTCTGTGTCCTTGCATTCTTGAATCGCGCAATCCTTTGAGGAGTCATATACGCCCTATGGGTGATGTACAACTGGATTTACTGCAATCTCTCATTTATGGACACTTTCTTATGATATCTCTGGGCTCTCACCCACAACCCATCACCCATAGGTTCTACAGCTTCCTCTTCCCAGTCCCACCTCAACTGAGTCACCTCTTTCCCAACCCTGGACATTAACAATTCATAAATACGGGAGACCTCATGGCCCCCTTCCGACATGTCATAGATCGCTTCTATGGCCGGGTCAGGCTGACCCGCCAATACGGTATCCTCCCACGCATCTTCTACCATCTGAACCAGCCTAATATAAGCAATATATTGTCCCGGGCTCAGGCCCATGTCTTCAACTAGCGTCTCAAATTCCAGCACTTTCCCGTCCTGCCATAAATCCCCCAATGTCGCTACCCCATTCGGTTCCCAGTATTTGCGGATCACCAACCGTAATTGCTCATCCACCCCGGCTAATGCCACCAACGGTATCCGCGGGGAACATGGAGCCGAGACCCCGATAGCCTGGCAAGCCCTCTGCCAAACTCTCCCTCCCAATTCGAACATTCGCTCACATTCCCTCTGTTTTGATTTAGGCAGCCATATCCATTCCTTCAGGAAAAATGGGGCGCATTCGGCCTTCAACAATTTAGACTCCGGTGTTAGGTCATCTGATAACCACCTAGACACATACTGTAACTGGCTGGCCAGAAAATAGATCTCGAAATTTGGCAACTTGATCCCCCCCTATCATATGTGTTCTGCAATTTCCACAAAGCTATCCTGTTCCTTGTGTTGTGCCATATGAAACCCCTACACAAGCTCTGGAGCTTTACAAAAAATTGTTTAGGTATCAGATAAGGTATTTTCCCAAAGAAGTGTAATAAACCTGAGCAACACCACCGTTTTAAGCAGCGCCACCCTCCCCACCATAGCCAAGGGGAGCTTGGCCCAAAACTTCATGCTGCGTTCAATATTCGTCACCGACTTCACTGTGTTATGTTGGTGCTTGGCCTCAGTCGTATGATAGACATCTATCTCCAGGTCTCTGAAGGTCTCGGTCTCCCATGGTATTTGGAGTATCGGTAGTTTCACACATGGTATCCCTCTATTCTGACCTAGTGGGCATATACAAGATTTTTTAGGGTTCACTGTTATCCCGGAAAAAGCAGCATATCTGTCCATCACGTCCAGTACATATTCTAGATTCTCCTCGGGATACTTTAGATACAATAGCATATCAGCATACAGCGATACCAAGTGCCGCTCTCCCCTCGTGGGGATACCCACTTCACCAAAGTGTTGTCTCAGATATATCGCCAGGGGCTCCAGGGAAAGAATAAATGGCATCGGGGACCATGGGCATCCTTGTCTTGTACCCCTACCGAGTAGCCACTGATTAGAAATAAACGCGCCCGTCTTAACCCGAGCCAGTGGGGCGCTGTATAATAGGTGCACCCACCTCAAATACACTGGTCCCATTCTGTAGCTTTTCAGGGCCGCCATAAACCAAGGCCACTTGACCGAGTCAAAGGCCGTCACTGCACAAAATTCTCAGTAAGCCTTACCTCCATCCCCTGCAAGCATTCCTTAAGGTCCTCTTTGCTAAATGCCATTTCCCCTGGCTCCGTTCGGTCTCTTTTCTCTTCTTCCCCACTGCATTTTTTATTCAAGCCTGACTGTGTTTCTCCACCTTGTTTCCAACACCGCTCAAGCAATCCTTTTTGTTCCGCCGGTGGCTGCCTCGTTTTATCGTGGCTAGCCTTGTCTTTTGATTTTGACATTAGGGCCTTATTAGCTTTTTATGTTCACTCACAGTGGTATTATTATAGTTCAGCATGCTTCTATGTTTCACTCACTCTGCCGGGGCAGCCATCTGCTACCATTCGTTTTCACATATAATTGGTGCAGGTTTCCGCCGCTATCAACCAGCGTAGCTTTAGGGCTTATCAACCCATATTCTCCAGCATTGGATCTTTCATGGATTCACATGCTTAGAATATTCTCCGTCGTCAGACTGGGACCCCTCGGTACACATATATAGCCTTTTCCAAAGGAAAACTTTCAACACTTTTGTGTCCTATCTATGTCCTTCTAGGACCCGCCTACGCATGCTCCGCAGGCCGTGCTAGTATAAGAGGCCCGCCCCCGCGGCTCCCCTTCAGATTTCAACCGTCTCCAAAGTAGTGGGATCTCCTCCTGTTGTCCTACTGTTTTGTACTAGGTTGCGTTATTGGTTTTCGAGTACAGTATAATGTCCTCTGTGTCAGGAAAAGCGCTGTTCCGTCCAGGCGCGACATGCGGCTTAAAAAAGGTTTACGAGGGGGACGGACATATGGACTGCATATATTGCCTCCACCCTCACCATTCGGCGGATACCTGCGACATAGGCAAGGGTTTTTCCCAAAAAACCCTCAAAGACCGGAACCGACGCCTGGTGGCATGGCTGAATGATGGAGCGGGGGCATACCCCCCCTCGGAGGTGGGCTCCACACAGTCAGCGAAAACATCACGCCGCGCGGCCTCGTCGGAACCACCGGCGACCGTCGGAAAAAGAGTCGTCTGGAAGTCACTCCACTAGAGACTCCTCGGCAAAGAAATCATCCTCATCAAAGAAGCATGAGAAGGAAAGGAAATCCTCCTCTGGCGATCATCACAGATCGACCACGAGTCGAGAATGGAGTAAAAGCGGGCACAGTGTGGAGAAGGCGGGACCGCCAAAACCACCTGCGAAGTCTACGTCGTCGACGGCGGTCCAGTCATCGGCCGCCGCCCTGCCACTCGCACAGGGGGCATCCACCGTCCCGTCGACAATGGCGTCGACGAGGGCTTCGTCGACGGGGGCCCTACAGGAGGCCTGGAGGCCTGAAGCCTTTGACCCGACACCCCCGGAGGCTTTGCTACAAGAACAAGCTGTCCTCGGAGGACGAGAACGAGAGAGTTGCTGGCCCAACAGACCTAGGGCTACGAGCGGCTGACAAGTCGTCGAGTAGGGCATCCGTTACACCGGTATCTGCCCCTCTCCTCAATCCTCAATCGGTTTTGTCGTTGGATATTCTGTACACGCTTCAGTCCTTGTTGCGGTCGTTGGACCAGCGACTACCCCAGGCAAGCCTGCCACAATCACCCGTCAACGAGCCAGGCCCATCCCGTCAACCGACGCACCCACGCACGCCAATCTCAACACTGGCACAGGAGGAATGTGAGCTGCCAGATTCGGAGTCTGACAGGGGAGCCATGTCGGATATCTCATTATCCCCCTCCAGGGATCCCACCTGGAAGTCAGAGGCGGAGTTGGAAAACCCCAGAAGCCCAGCTCACCCGTCCCCTCCGGACGACATTGTGTCATTCCATTCTATGATGGAGAAGGCATGCAAAGAATTTGGTCTGTCCCAGGAAGAACAGAAAAAGGACTGTTTTTTGTTCGACCACATGGGCAAGAGAAGGAGGTCGGTGTTCTCGATACCAATACTAGACCATGTATGGAAAGAGGTGTTGCAGACAATGAGACACCCATTCTCAGAACCAGCAGTGAAAGGACGCCTAGAAAAAAAGTTTAAGGCTCCAGAGTCTACCCCCAAGTGTTTATCCTCCCAACCAACACCAGACTCGGTGGTGTCGGCGGCAGCAGCGAGGAAGGCAAAGGCACAGCACAAGTGCACGACGACTCCTGAGAACGAAGCGAGATGCCAAGATGCCTTTGGCAAGAAAGTGCTCTCCGTGGGAGCGACCACAGTAAAGGCCGCAAACTCTCTGGCAATTGTGGCCAGATACGATAGGGAGATGTGGCACAGACTAGCTCCGCTGCTTGATCATCTTCCAGAAGAACAGAGGAAGGCGGCGATGCTACTGGTCCAAGAGGGTGAGGAAGCCTCAAATCACGCAATAAACATCGCGGTGGATCTCGCTGAGTCAGGCTTCAAGCAAGTCAACAATGGGGTGGTATTGCGTCGACAGTCATGGCTTAAGTGTACCTACTTCAGGCCAGAAGTGCAATACAAGGTCTTAAATATGCCCTTTGAGGGAGACCTTCTTTTCGGTGAGAAGGTGGACAAGGCCCTAAAAGGAATGAAAGAAGATTCGGACACGGCACGTTCATTGGGTGCCCTCCAGAGCGGCAGAAGTTACAAGTCTTTTCGTCCCTTTAGAGGGGCTTCAGGTAATTCAAGATTCTCTTCTGGAGACAGATCCTTTGCCAGATCGGCTTATCCCTCCCAGGGATACCGACGTGCCCCACAATCGGGTAACCGTCGACCAAACTTCCAGTCTTCCAGGAAACGACCATCATACCCATCGTCGTCGAGAGACAAGCAAAATAAAGATCAGCAGTGACATACCACAAACTGTTCTGGGGGAAGAGTTTCAGCATATGTCGACGAATGGGAAAGGATAACGACGGACCAATGGGTGTTCGACACTATAAAAAACGGACACTCTCTGCAATTCAAACACAACCCTCCGCAAATCCCACCTGCGTTCACCGCTCAGTCCCATATGAAGGTACTGCAACAAGAGGTTACACTCATGTTAGCGAAGGGCGTGATAGAATTAGTTCCAACATCACAGAGAGGTCAAGGAGTCTACTCAAGATACTTCGTTGTAAAAAAGCCGAACGGCAAATGGCGTCCCATTCTAGACTTACGCGATCTCAACAAGTCCTTAAAGAGCCTGAAATTCAAGATGCTCACTCTGCAGGAAGTGATCCGCGCAGTTCAAAAGGGAGATTTCCTGGCGTCCCTGGATTTACAGGACGCGTATTTCCATATTCCAATGTGTCGGAAACACAGGAAATTCCTACGTTTTGTAATAGGGCAAACTCACTACCAATTCACAGTTCTTCCTTTTGGGCTCAAGACCTCCCCCAGAACATTCACAAAATGCCTGGCTCCAGTGGCTGCCTGGCTAAGGAAGCAAAGCCACCATGTATACCCATACCTCGACGACTGGCTGGTAAGGGGATCCTCCCCAGCGTCGACCAACACAAGTCTGCAAGCCACCATGCAGCTTCTACAACGGCTAGGATTCGCCATAAACTTCGAGAAATCCTCTCTGCGGCCATCGAGAACTCTGGTATTCTTGGGGGCACAGTTCGAGACTCAGTTAGGGCTGGTGAAACCTTCTCTCGACAGGACCTCAAGACTCATTCAACAAGCGGCCCGGCTACGGCGAAACACCAGGATCTCAGTGAGAAAGTATGTTTCGGTCCTAGGGGCCATGGCATCCTGCATCCATCTGGTGAGAAACTGTCGACTATTCATGAGGCCAGTCCAAGAATTTCTCGCGGACCGATGGACACAGGCTCAGGGATCGTGGTCGGACAGGATAACCATCGACGACGACAAGCTACGTCGGACCCTTCAGTGGTGGCAGAGTTCCCACAATCTGAACAACGGTGTGCCCCTACAGGAGCCGGAGTTTCAGAGCACCATAGTGACGGATGCGTCCCTAACCGAATGGGGAGCGCACATGGGTGCTCTCCAAACGCAAGGTCGCTGGTCTCCAACGGAGTCACTCCTACACATAAACGTACTGGAACTCAGAGCGGTACGATGGGCTTTGAAGGCGTTCCTACCACACATCAAGAGTTTGCGAGTGCGAATACTGACCGACAATACAACAGCCATGTTTTATCTGAGGAAACAAGGAGGGACACGATCAAGGACTCTTTCCATAGAAGCCCAGAAAACATGACATTGGGCATCGAAGCACGAAATTTCCCTCGTGGCTCATCACCTTCCAGGAGTGAGGAACGGCCAAGCCGACTCCCTCAGCAGAAGCATGGCCCAGATACACGAGTGGGAAATGGACACGGGTCACTTGAGGAAAGTGTTCGAGAAATGGGGTCACCCCCCTCGGGACGCCTTCGCGACCAAAGACAACAAGAAATGCGAGCAATTTGCAAGCAGATGGCCCCAAGAGGGTTCGGTGGGGGAGGCGTTCTCCTTCCCATGGACGGACATGTTCCTCTATGCTTTTCCCCCGTTTCCCCTCATACGGAAAAAAATACAGTGGATACGCAGATACAATTGCCGGGTGATTCTAGTGACACCATACTGGCCGAGGCAACCGTGGTTCCCAGACCTCCTCCATCTATCGCTGGAACATCCCATAGCGTTTCCGAAGGTCCCGTACCTTCTATCCCGGGACAGAGGCACGGTGTGGCATCACGACCCGGACAGTCTCAACCTTACAGCCTGGCTCCTGACTTTTCGGAGTTCGGCGCGTTAGACATTTCAGAGGATTGGCAATAAATTCTACAGGCGGCTAGAGCCCCTTCTACTAACAAATCTTACTCCTATAAGTGGCGGAGATTCTGTTAATGGTGTAGAGGACAACGGGGCCTACAACCATTGTTGGTGACGCCGGAACAAGTTCTACCTTACCTGCTCCTCTTGGCAGAAAAGGGATTGTCCCCCTCATCGATAAAGGTACACCTGGCAGCCATCTCGAGGTTCACAAGGAAGAGGCAGTCGTCTCCTCTATTCAGTGACAGACTGGTAAAACACTTCATGCGGGGTTTATTTCGAGCTTTTCCCCCGGTGAAATGTTTTCCCCCGACGTGGAGCCTCAACACAGTGTTGGCAGGCTTGATGAAACCGCCTTTCGAGCCTATGGCCACGTCCGACATAAAATTCATTTCGTGGAAGTTGGCATTCTTGATAGCTATCACATCAGCCAGACGTATCTCGGAACTACAAGCGCTGGTCGTGGACCCGCCCTACCTAAGATTCTTTAAGGACAAGGTAGTCCTGGCAACTAACCCTATGTTCGTCCCGAAGGTTCCGACGGTATATCACAAACACTCATCCGTGATTCTGCCTACTTTCTTCGGCACTCCTTCATCGGCAGCAGAAACAACTCTTCATACCCTGGACGTTACGAGGGCTCTGAAATTCTACTTACATCGTACACAAGACATCAGGGCTACTCGGCAACTGTTCGTCGCATATGGTCCGTCGACGAGAGGAAAAGCAATCTCTAAACAGGGATTGGCTAGATGGGTCTCGTCGACGATTGCCTTTTGTCACTCTAAGGCCGGAAGGCCACTGCAAGGACATCCTAGAGCTCATTCTACAAGGTCGATGTCCTCCTCAACAGCGTTATGGGCTGGAATTCCGCTGACGGACATATGCCAAGCTGCGGCATGGTCAGTGCCCCACACGTTTACCCGCCACTACTGCCTTGCCAGGCAGCACGCAGACGAGGTGCAGATGGGAAGGGCTGTCCTGCGCCATCTGTTTCAGTAAGGAAAGCTCCTCCCTGTGGAGATTCTGTTGTCTACCCTCTTAAGGCCGATATACTTTATGTGGGCAACGTTATATGACTTAACTTATCCCTACGGTTGATATGCATTGTGTAGTAGGGTGAGGATATATATTGTTACATTACATTCTCACCGCCGTCTCAAGTGTTACTGCTATACAATCTATTCTAAGCATGTGAATCCATGAAAGATCCAATGCTGGAGAAGGGAATAGTTTCTTACCTGTAACTCCATTTCTCCAGCATTGGTATCTTTTATGGATTCACATGCGCCCGCCAACCTCCCCGTATGTAATGTATGTGATAAATTTAACCCTTCCTACTTTAGAGGGGCCGAAATCTGAAGGGGAGCCGTCGGGGCGGGCCTCTTAGACTAGCACGGCCTGCGGAGCATGCGTAGGCGGGTCCTAGAAGGACGTAGATAGGACACAAAAGTGTCGAAAGTTTTCCTTTGGAAAAGGCTATATATGTGTACCGAGGGGTCCCAGTCTGACGACGGGGAATATTCTAAGCATGTGAATCCATGAAAGATACCAATGCTGGAGAAATGGAGTTACAGGTAAGAAACTATTCCCTTCCCCTTCCAGCTACAAGCACTCAGTATCAGCGTTGGCGGATCACACCCAATAATCATTATGAAGCCACAGCACATCTGCTTGTTTCTGCTTCTATCATTAAGTATAGCCCACCTTTCCACCACGTTCAAAGTATAATGTTCCAGGTCCTTCAGCTCTGTTGTTGCTGCAGACCCCACTCCCTTTCTTTTCCTTCCTGAATTTTGCACCTTCTTCCAGGATGAAGTCAATACCACTGTAAGTTTCACTTGTATAGTTGTACAGCCACTATATTATACAATGCCACTTAGTAAGATCTATGGAATACAGCAATCCACACTTTTTGCTCACTATTCAGTATTCTTGTGCCGCTGATCCTTACATTGACTGCTGTCCCATATTCAGCTGAGCGTCACACCCATTTAGACTGTATGCCAGCTTCCACCGTGGAATGTCCATCACTGCTATAATTCACAGTAACACTAGAGGGCAGGCACTTACAGTCGCTGATTCCTTGATTTATTAGTAACATGGTCCAGAGCGTCCGCACCTCCTCCAGCCTTCCATCCAGAATACGCCACAGAGTCCTTCTCTTTTCCACTGTCAGCCTACACACTGCGTCATGAATACCCACAGAGCTTGCTGCAGTTTCTCCCACGCTATCCAGCTTAATACTCTAGTCTTTACTGCCCAACGCCGTTCAACGTTAATGCTGCGTTGAACACAACATTGCTTCCTCGGCTGCAAGTCGGGGTCTCTTATTATAATGGGCGGTGCTTCGTCTCACGTTTTAAAAATATCCTCTCACAATGTGTCACATTGTTGGGTCACCGCTTACCATATGCTTTGGGGGGGTGCCCACCGCTACACAGTTACAAGCTCACTGTGGGGGAATAGTTACCTGCCCCCCGGTGCTTCACACGTCGTGCTCAGCCCGCATTTACAGGCCGGGGGATTACCTCAGTTCCACTGTTATTATCTTCTACATCTCCACAAAGTTACCATGTACATGTCCACTGTACTGACCTCAACCTCCTCTCTTGCAACCTCCGTCCAACCCTAACGCCATCTGCTAAACACTTTCTACACGCTCAGTTTCCTCTGCGTGCTGGCCCTCACCGCCGCCCTTTCTCCTCGGCTGCTGTTACTCTGGGCCTACACAGTTGAAATCGGACTTCTTAGCTCACCGCTGCGTTCGCCTAGTATTGCTCCCACTCTGGTCGGGTCGTTGCCTTCTCCCTCACTGATTCTGCCGCTTAACGTTCCCTTAAAACCACAAGATTGAGGAAGGAGGGGGAGCCGATCTGCCACCAATAGTTGCCCACTACATGCTCTTCCTTCTGTCTTCTTTTATTGTGCCCAGCCCACCGACCACTCTTGTGGATGGGGCTGCTTATTCTCGGCCAGGGTCGGAGCAAGGGAACACACAACCCTACTCACCGGTGGCCATCTTGGATCCCCCCAACCTCCTTCTTGACAGATGTCTTGCGTCTCATCAATTTCCTCCATTCTCCTGCCACTCCTCCTCCTTCCACACCTCTGCCACCTCTGACGGGTGTACCACACTCCTGTACCCCTCCTCGGAAGACCTTCAAAAGTGGCAACCTGCTCCACTTAGCTGCCGTCAAACACTCCTCTGACATCTGCCACCTCCTTAAGGACCTCGACTTAGACATCCTTGCTCTCATTGAGACGTGGTTCACTGCCTGCTCTGTCACAAGGTTTGACACTTTCCTCCCTGAGGGTTACAAGATCCTATCTAAGCCCAGGCCTAACCGTCCCGAGGGGCAGAGTAGTCCTGATCTTCCCTGAGTGGGTCCCTGCTTCTATTGTACGCACTCGGGCCATACTCCTCTTTCGAATGCCTCATCTGCAGGATTGCTGTCTCTCCTGTTCTCTTTCATACTCTGGCAACCATCTAAGACCCCCTGGCCAGTCTCCCTTGTCCTCTCAGAATGGGCTGACCCGCTCTCTTCTCTCCTGGCCTACACCTCCAAGCTTCTCCTCCTTAGAGACTTCAATATTCACTTCGACTCCATTGATGCTACCTATGGATTCTTCAACAACCTCTGTGACTCTTTCCCTCTCCATTCTTCCCTCGGGTCCGACTCACTGAGCCGGACCTTATGCACAACTTTGATGCTCTCATTTTAGCAGACATCCCCATCTTCAACCCTCTCATTACTCCTCTCTCCTGGTCTGATCATGCTCTCCTGTCCCCTCACCTGGACCTCCGTCATTCTACCTATGAAGCAAGTGTCAGTTGCTGCTTTTGCTGCCACCTTCACTCCTCCTCCTCCTCCTTCTGCTCCTGACTCTCACTCTGACACAGCCCTTACTAACTTTGAACTCTATCTCCCTCACTCTGGATATCCTTGCCCCTGTCATGAGGATCCACATGAAACCTGCATCCAAGTGCAACTTCTCTGGCCTCTCACTTCCTTACTAAAACTCAGGACATCCTGTGCTCCCTCTCCTCTGCACCACATCCTTCTCCCTCACCCGCTTTCAGGTCTCCCTTGACCCCCCTCTCCACTACCCTCCTACTCTCCTGTTTCTCTCCCATAACATCTAATGAGTCTGCTCTATGAAAGGCTCATCCAAACAGGTGCTCCTCTGCTCCACCAGAACTATCAAGGACAACATTGTCTCCCTTGCTCCAGCCTTGGCTGATCTCTGCAATTACTCCTTTGCCACTAGATCATTCCCTCCACTCCTCAAGCACTCCCTTGTGCTCCCTCTCCTCAAAAAGCCTTCTGCTGACCCTTCCTGTCTGGCTAACTACCACCCTAATCTCCATTACCCCCTTCCTGGGCAAACTCTTGGAGAAGCTGGCCATCTCCCAGATTAGCCACCACACTCAGTGTTCGAAGTGAGCGGGAGCGGTGCTCCTATACTTTTTTAAATTACCTTGTACAGCTCCTATACTTTTATTTTAAAAAGAAACCGTTCCGGAATGGTTTTGTTTTAAAATAAAAGTGTAGGAAGAAGTTGAAACCTTCACTTTCAGTGCACTGCACTGAATGTTCCCTTAACCAGCAGGTGCAAGTGTTTGGGTGGGGGGGGTGTATTGTGTTTGGGAGGGGTTGTGGCAATGGGTTTTGTGGGGGGCAGGCCAGCGGGGAACATAGTTCCACTACTTCTTTTCGTACTCTTCGACACTGAACACACTGAATCTGTTGGTTGTCTCCACGACCACCAGTCTGGCTTCAGAGCTGCCAGAGGCACGGAAACTGCGCTCCTGAACACCCCTGAAGACTTGCTCTCCAATCTCGATTCCAACTCTCCTTCCGTTCTCATTCTTCTTGACCTTTCCTCTGCCTTTAATACGGTCAATCATGCCACCCTCATAAATCATCTCTGTGATTGGCATCACAGACGTGGCTCTGGACTGGCTGACCTCCTTCCTCGCTGAGCGATCTTCCCAGGTTCAACTGGGCCCTTTTCTCTCCTCCATCTCACTCTCCACCTCTGGGGCTCTCTGGGTTCTATTCTCTCACCTTGGCTTTTCAACATCTACTTTGCCCCCTAACCCATTTGATCTCTGCCTTATCTCCTAACTTACAGTGGTATGTGGGCGACACGCGATTCTCCTTCAAGCTTCCCTCCTCCTCCTCCTCTCACATTCCTGTCTGTCTGTATGCCTGCTATTCAGGCATGGGCGCTGCTAATGATTTCTGCATTAATGCCAGTAAGACTGAGATCCACCTCATCGGCTCCCCAGCTCCTTACTTCCCTCCAATGCTCTGGCCACCCTCCATGGGCCCCCTCCCCTAACCCTCCTGTGAGGCAAAAAACATTGATGTAATCTTCGACTCCTCTCTCTCCTTCTCGCCACACATCATGGACCTTGCTAAGATGGCCCACTTTCAGTTGCACCTCATAAGAGGCATTCTCCCTTTCCTCACCTTCCTCCAGAAACTCAGTGTCTCCAAAGCTCTGGTCTTCTCCAGGCTGGACTACTGTAAAAGCCTCTTCCGCAACCTGCGTAACTCCTCCCGTCGCCTCCTTCATCTTGATCCAGAATAGGACAGCAAGACTTATCCTTGGCCTCAAGCCCAGGGACCACATCTCTCCAGCCCTTAAATCTATCCACTGGCTATCTCTCCACTGGCTCACGGTTGCTGCAAGGATCAAGTTCAAAACCCTCTGCATCATCCACAAGCCTGGGACCCCGCTACATCCAACTATCTCCCTTTATATATATATATATATATATATATATAAAATAAAACCTGCTAGACCCCTTAGGTCTTCTAGCCTTCTAGCTCCAACTCTGCAGATCAGACGCTTCTCCAAGTAGAGATTGAGGGGTAGAGCTCTCTCCTCCGCACTTACCTCGCTCTGGAATGTCCTCTCTGCCCCTCTCAGACTTGAGACAGATATCCCATTAAGTCCCGGAAGCTTCTCAAGACCCTCCTCCCTCCCCTTCCTCCTTCCCTCTCCCCCTCCCCTGCTAATGCTCCCCCTCTTGACTGGCTGCCTGGTTCCTTCAGATTCTTACGGGGCACTTGGTCCTCCCCGACCAGTCTACTCTGCACTTGTTCTCCTCTAAACTGCCCCCCCACGCACCAGCCTGGCGCCCCCGTACCTGAGCCCCTCCAGCCCGTTCCTCTCATTAAACATGTGGACCTCTGCCTTGCACTCTTTCTCCCCGGGCTCTGTCCACATGCCCTCACCTTGCACTCCCTTAAAAACTCCGCCCCGGTCCCCTGCATTTCATTTTACTGCACTTGCACAATCCGAATGTCACAAGACCTATTGGGACTGTTTTTGTTGTCGACCCTGTTTCCTCCCTCCCTCTTGTCTTGTTGTGCCTCGAAACACATTTTGTATAGGCACATTATTAAAAAAACTATAAATAAACCCTGATGGTGGTATCATGAGGGAGGATCACATGGGAGAAGATGGCTGTCGGGGGGAGGGGAGGTGGTGACGCCATTGAGAGAGACGCAGTATTCATCTTCTTGTGAGGACGAGAGTCCTGTAATCCCCAATGGCATGCTGTCCTTGTAAAAGTTCCTCTCATGTGAAAACCCAAAGACCATAGTGTGACCTAAGCGGAATAAGTTTTATATACTTTGGAAATTCCTGAATTCAATATAACACCCTCTAGTGGCCATGATTTTTTATTGGGTAGAAATCTTAGCCCTAATGTTAAGTCACACAACCCTCATATAACATCTCCTAACTTGAATAGCCCTATGTTCAACAATGAAACAGAAATGAGTAAACCTAAAACACTTAAATTCATTATGGATTCCAAGATTCATAATGCCTGTGGTACTGCGGCGAGGAAGAAGGACCCAGAGTAAATGCTGTCTAGTTGTTTGGAGGCAAGGCACCTGAGCAGGACAATTAAACCTGAAAATAGAAAACAGCTGTGTGAAGGTGGAAGTGAACCAGAGGCAGAAGCCGTCCGTAAACATTCTGAGGTTACTGAAACTGCTGGTGAAGCATGAAGAGACCTCACACTCCAAAGCTGTGGCTTGAGGTCAGATTTTGTATTAGACAGCATGTGTGCAGAAAGGTGAGGAGGCGGACGTTGCAGTGCCTCTAAGGAGGAGAGCCGTGGTTGCTGAAAGTGAAGCAGCAGAGTCTCCCAGAGGGAGAGCGACCCAGGCGACGAGAGAATTGAAGCAGTACATGAGACGCTGGGCCGTGCAGCACACAAGGACACCGAAGCTACCTGCAGCAAACGGTGATCCTCAGAAGAGGTAAAGGGCACTGGGGCACTTCATAGCGTTTTCCACTCCCGCAATTGAGTCAGAGAGATTCGGAAAGCAAAGTGAGAAAGAAAGACATTGTGGGGAGAAGAGCAATTGTCTTAGTTTTTTGTGAAGGAGACATTTGCCTTACCAGGAGAAATTCTATGGAGGAAACCAAATGCTTGGGACTCTGAACACGTGTTTGTGAAAGAGGCATTTACTTTACCAAGTAGTAAGATGGGTGGAAAAGACAGTTTGTGTTGAACTGAACAGAACTTTGTCGAAACAGAACTTCCCAAAGAGTATACCTGAATTGATCCAGGGGAAGGGAGTCCAACCCTGGTCACAAGGAATACTCTTTAAAACCCATCAGTTGTAACTTTTGTTCTGTTTTGTTGAAATGAAGACAGCCTATTATTCCTTGTACGCTTTTATTATATGTGTTCGTGTGAGGGTCAGATGCTTTTTGGACACTAGGTCATCTTTCTTTAGTTTTAGTTTGCTAGGTAGGGACATCCTCGTTCGGATAGGGAAAGGTGGGCTTTTATCTCACCCCTTTTTAGTTTAATAAATGTCAAACTTTGAGAAAACTATACCTTTGTGTCCGTCTCGCATTCTGACCCCTCGCAGCATCCAGCTAACGGCAAAGTATGGGGGGTTGTATGAGGCTAACTATCCGAGGGCGTTGATGGCAATTAGTGCAGACCTTGAGAAGTGGAGTATGCAGGCATTATCTCTGATGGGCAGAATAGCAGCAATAAAAATGAATGTGCTTCCTAAGTTATTATATTTACTCCAAATGCTCCCAGGAGAGGTCCCTAAGCAGACAGTGGAGAAGCTTGAACAGGATTTGAGCAGGTTTGCTTTGCGGAATCGACCGGCAGAAGTAGCCTTGGCAACTCTGTATAGGTCCAGCAAACGGGGAGGGGGTGTTGGCTATGCCTCATCAATGGAGATACTATATGGCCTCACAGTTGAGGATAATACGGGACTGAATTGGGTAGACCCAGTATCGAGGAGCGGATGGCGTCACTTAGAACTTAGTGATTGGTAGACCGCTCAGGTACATGCTGTGGATTCCCCAGACGGGAAGAACAGTCGGTATGTATTAGTTGCCATCAACTGCGGCCACGGTCCTAATTTGGGATGGGGTGGCAAAGAGGTTGGGGCTGACCACATTTCCCGGCACGGCAAACCTTATTCATCATAACTAGAATTTTACCCCAGTATAAGGAAATGCATATTTACTGGAGGAGGGGGGGGTGGTGGGAGGCAGGGAGGAGGTTGGGAGTTTATCTTGCATATGTTTGAAGGTGGGAGGATTAGATGCTTTGACTCCTTCAAGGCCAAGTTTGGATTAGAATAGAGGGACCGGTTCAGCTATATACAGCTCATATATTGGGTTCTTCAGAAGGGCAAGAGTGAAAGGGAAGTAAGGCAGCTGACGCCATTTGAGAGGCTGATATTTTCATAGAGGGGGTTCCGCAGGGCTAATCTCGAAGCTGTATAGCTCCATAAATTCCACCTGAACCTAAGGTCTTCATCCTACACAAAGAGGTGGCATAGAGATCTCTGGAAAGAGTTGGATGAAGAGCAGTGTTCCGCGGTCTGGAGAGGAGTGTCAAGGGTGACAGTGAGCACCCAATGTGCTTAGCAAAACTATAAACTACTGGCACAGTGGTATATTACCCCAGAGAGGACACGGACATGGGGAGGGGGCAACGTAGCTGTGCCGGAGGGGTTGCGGGGGCGGGGGGCAGGCACATATTTGGTGGAGCTGTCCTAAGTTACAACCCTACTGGCGGGTGCTGGTCCTCGTCCTACGAAAGGTAACAGGCTTAAAGATTGAGTGTGCACCAGAGTTTTATCTATTGGGAATGGTTGCCCAGAGCAGGGAGCATGCGCGGGGGGAGAAGGGGGTAGCTTGCTTCAGCCCCTTAGGCTAATGCCGATAGTAGCAAGAAACGCCATCAAAGTAGCTTGGAGATCGAATCGAATATCACCCTCCGGTGAGTGGAATGTGGAGACTTCTGATGTGTGGGAAGGTGACGTATGCCCTCCATAACAGGCTGACCCACTTCTTTAAGAAATGGGGTGGGATTCCAGCAGCTCGTTAAGACTTTTCATAAGGGCTTTACCTGCCCCCCGAGGCTTTGGGCCCTTGGGCTCCTTAATTTGTCATAAATTACAAAACTAGATACCAGGTGGAGATGGGGGAGCACTGAAGGAGAGGGAGTGGTCGGGGGGGGTGGGGGTTGGCGGTTGTGGGATGGTGTCGGGCGTTTTATGTGTAGGTTCACATATTCAGTCGGAGAAGCCTAGGTCTGTTAGTGTGCTGGCCATGTCCAGTGCTTTAAGGTCATTGGGGGTCTTGTAAACCAAGGTATTTGAACTTTAGTCTTAGTTTTATCAGCTAGGATGGACGTAATGTCATCAATAAAGGTAGTAACAGGTCCTGGTGGTCTATAGATGAGGTACAAAGTGGTGGTTTGGTTAGGTGAGGTCGAATGTTTGACCAACAATAGCTCTGCCGAGGGAGTCTGTTGCTTGGGACTGACTCTAAGGCTGATGGAGCTTTTGTGAATAAAGGCGACACTGCTGCCTTTAGATAGATTATTAATGCGGTCTCATCTGATGATGTGGATCCGCTGGGAATGGCAAGGGAGAGTAAAGGTCCCGAGGCTGCATGTAACCACGTCTCTGTAATGGCGAGGAAATCGAGATCTTAGTTGTGATAAGATCAGCGATGTCCAGCGCATGTGCAGGGAGGGACCTATCGTTGACTAAGGCGCCCTTAATCAAGGATTCTTTAGGGGTGTGGGATGTGCTTGTGTTACGTTTGGAGTTGACTAGAGGAGTGGTGTTTTTAGGCAATGGGCTGGAGGTGGCGATGGCGGGAAGTATGGGTGGATTTGATGCATTATTGTTATTGCGTATGTGGCCAGAAGTACGAGTGAGTCTGGAGCCCAATCTGGAGTTCCTGATGTGCATGGCGCAAGGTTGTTTGGGTGTGGGTTTGGTGGCAAAGTGTTCCAACCAGAGGGCTGGGGCGTTCAGGTAGGGGTTGGTGGGTAATGTTGTGGGTTTCGACGTGGTGCAAATGTTGTGCAGCAGGGAACTGGGCAGGGCTAGTTTGGGAATGGGTTCTCTCTGGTTTAATGTTATGTTGTGATTTAGGTGGCAGGCTAAGTACACCAAAATAAGGTTGGGTGTAGGCTGGGTAGGAAGTAGTAATAGGTAAGTGACCAAACCAAGGCTATTATCTTATAAAGTAGCTGTGGGGAGCGGTTTACAAAGTGGAGCATAAAAATAGTGACGAGATAACAATGCAGCGGCCAATCCGGAAGAGGCCAAAATGAGTGGTTCAGGTTAGCAAAAATTAAAGAATTGTGAGGTGCATGTGCAAATGAGTTTAGACCAATGGTGTTTGGCTGTCTGCTGTAGACCAGGGAGCATGCTCGTCTCAGTTAGGTAAGCAGACTCGGGTGCAGAAATATAAGCACAAACACTTGAGCAGCAGTTATATGGGTCGGGTACATAAGGAACGTAAATGACATTCAGCAGCTAAGTCGGTTCAAATGGCATTCGTGACAAGTAACTTCAGAAGGCACTCGTAATAACATAGGCAACTTCAGTCAGTTAGACTAGATCAGATTGGAGCAACAAGGAGAAGGATGTGGCAAGCAGAATAAGCAAGAGCAGAATAAGCGAGAGATAGTAGATGAAAGTGCTTGGTGCAACCTATGGTAGGAAATGGGTGGGCGGCGTAGGTAACGGTACACCGATGGTACAGTTCTGCCAGTGAAGCCCGCGCCGCTACTGATTGTCTCTGCGGCAGCATTCATCCTGCAGCATGGATCACACGTTGTGTGTGTGCTGAGGACATCGTCGTTAACAAGCTGCGACCCTCGCAAGTGTTTTCGGCAGTGGATTGCAAAAGTCCACGTAACCTGCAGTTTGCGCCTCGGATATGTTTTGGCCCTAGTTGCGAACCATATGTCTGCGGTCCGCGGTGGGCACCAACCCCGCCCGCCAATTTGCTTTTCATCTGTGCAATCGCTGCATCACCCACCGCTCATGGTGCTGTGGCTCGTCAAGTGAAGCAGGCAGCTCCGGCTGCCGCCGGCTTCCACTGCAGCCTTTCGGTGTGTCCTGCCGTCAGTGCCGGCAGCCTCGTCGGTCACCCCCCCCCCGTCCCCAATCTGGGTTTCGGAGAGGTGGCACGTCTCTGACAGCCACAGACCTTGCCACAACCCAGCAGGTCTGGGTGCCGTCCTTCCTCCGGTGTCGCCTGCACCTCAGCGCTTAGTGTTTTTCTCCTCCCACCAGGGAAACTGTGGCGGAAAGATCCCTGAAGCTGGAAGTGCGCAGCAGTTCCCCTTGTCTTGCGGTGGCCTTGCCTATGTGGTCGGATATCTCTGGCAGTGTGGAAGCGATTGCTTCAGTATTCGGTCAGTGTTTGCAGGTTCTCTTCACTGATATTCTCATCGAAGGCACCCCCTTCTCGGTAACCGCATGGATGTTGGCGGAGAGCTTACGGTGTAGACAGAGCTCATGTGAACACAGCCATCTTGTCGTTCGCACAACAGCGCCCCCCACCATCAACAACTTCACCAACCAAGCTGGGAATGGCTAGCTGAAGCCCTAGGGAACCATAATCCGAAGTAGACTGGCCGCCCCCACGATGATCCGGGACTACTCATAGGATCCTGGAACACTAGAGGATTCAAAGCTCTTTTGAATGAAGGGGCTAATGGTTTGATATTTTGTGTTTCCAGGAGACTTGGCTGCGATCTAACCCTTCCTGTGAGGGCTTTGAATCGCACCTAAACCCAGCAAGTACAGGCTTGTTAGGTAGACCTGTCTCTGGTCTATTAACCCTGCTGAAGGTAACAGCAGGGTTCTCAGTAATTAGTCACAGGATTCTGAACCCTTATGTCCAGGTGCTTAAATTTACTAGAGGGCCCCCACCGACGGCAATGAAGTACTTGTTGGTGAATGTATACTGGAGGGTTAACATGTCCCAAGAGGTGAAATTTGTGAGGTCAATAATGAAGGCAATAGATAGAGCTGTGTTGGAATGGGACAATCCCTGCATTATCATCTGTGGGGACCTTAATATTCACCTCTTGAATAGCAGAGTTTGGCCCTTGAAAGACTGTCTCATGGATGATAGAGCGAGGTGTTGGGCCCGAGAATCATCCACTCGTGAGCTGCATATGTTGAACGCTCAATTGGAAGGGGATAAGCCAGGTGCTAGTACAGGGGAAAGAGGCGTGTTAAGATCCTGTATTGATTATTGCTTCGTATCTAGAAAGCTGATTAAAAGAATTGACAGATACGAGGTAGTAAAACAGCTGAGCGATCCTGATCTATTAGCAATATCTCTCCATGATCCCTACTGCCCCCCGCCCCCCCCCAACTCCCTAAACCTAGAATGGGTCCGGTAGAATTTCCTGTGGAAATAATTTATTAAGGATTCCACAGCCGTAAGCCCAAAATATTGCCCACTGCGTTGAGACCTCGCTTTTGTGGGATCAGAGTGCGGTGGAATATAGATAGATTCTGCAGGACTACCTGGTAGACAGCAGAACAGGGCCCTCTGATCCAGCCCGGAAACATGCATATGATCCGACAGTTATTGGGGCTAAAAAAGCATTGAGGGTGGATATAAGGGAATTGGAGAAAAACCAGGCCCTAAATAAACATGAGTTGATGCGCATATGCAAGCAAAAATATCGCAATTGGCTAATAGCAACGACAGACATGAGAATGCAGAGAGATTCAGAAGAAATGCTAGTTATGGTCCATCAGAAAAACACAAGGAATTTATGGAAACTCCTCAATAATGGAGGCCTATTCAGATCATCTGCCATCACTCAGCCCTTTTTTGTAAACATTGTGGCTGTGGCCAAACCTTACTCAAGGATCCTAGCTGGAGCTGGCAATTGAGTCTTGAGAAAGGGGAGGTTAGTAAATTAGTAAAATGGAACTGTCCGGCTGATTTGGTGGAGGCGATGAGAGCCCTTTATTCAGACACCTCAATACAGGTCTGCTTAACAGCAAATGGTCAGCTGTCGAGAAAAATGTATACTTTTTGGCGTCATTGTTTTTTAGTCTTTACGTCGCAGATTTAGGGGCTTCTCAGAAAAAAAATCAAGCCTTCCCCCGAAGATAAGTACAACTGAGGTTCCCTAGATTCAATGCTTTTTATGACTATCTGAAGGCCAATGACATGCAATTTAACGTGAGGAAATCGAAGATAATGGTCATGTTGTCAGCGTATGGTAAACAAAACCAAGGTTTGTATGGAGAGTGGAGTCTGAACCACTGGAGGTGGTGGATAGGTTGACCTACTAGGGCCCCCTATATGGCACTCAGACGAAAGGTGGAAAAATTGTCAGTACTGGGAGCGGCTCTCCACAGAAAATATGGTAGCTTCTCATTATCTCCACTTATCATGCTCTATCGATAAAAGGTGGTCCAGATACTAACATCTGGGGCAGAAGCGATGTTAAATCAGCCATGGCAATCTTGGGGGAAGCTTGAGGGAATATTCTGGCGTAAGATATTGAAACTGCCCAAGTCCCTCCATATATCTACGATTAGACATGAATTGAGATTACAAACCTTAGTATCGGTAGTAATGTGGAAGCCGATGAGCCTCCTTAGGAAATGTGTCAAGGTAGATGTAGAAGCCCGTTACGTAATCCTTCATTTTGAGGCCAATGAGCAGGACTGCAATCTAGATGGTTGGAGAGCAAAACTGGTGGAGATTCTAGCGAATATCGACATCGAACTGGAAGAGCTAATCGTAAACCCTTTTGAGCATTTATTTTAAAAAGCTCCGGGACCTATATTGGATTGAAACGCCTGAAATTAGATGGATAGATACGCTGAGACCAGTTACGATTGTGGAACGGAAGGGGCTAAAACAAAAGCTGAAATAACTCCTGAAGTTTCCATCCCCGAAGTATAGGAACCTTCTGCTTAGATGCCACCTAAACATCTTGCCCACAAGGGAAGTGGAACTGGCGAGAAAACTAATTACCCGGGAAAATGCCCAATGTAGGTTCTGAGGAGAGGAGGGAAGGGTGGAAACTCTATGCCATATAGTAACCTCCTGCAAAGCCCTCACAGCTCTACGATCTAGATTCCTAGAGGACCCTAGTTCTTGCACACTAACTTTATCGGCAGAGAAATCGTGGAAATGGGTGTTGTTGGGGGAGAAAATGAGTTTGGTCCTGAGAGTGATGAAGCTGGTAGAACATGTGTTAAAGGGTAAAATGCACTGTTGTTATCCCAATCTCTGAGTTGAAATCATTATGGCAGGACAGTGCTCATCCCTAGAGCCTGATGTGGAATGTTACGATGGCGGGGGAGATCTTTTTAGGTTATGGAGGAGGGAAGTGTGTCAGGCTTACCTGATTTCTGCGGGAGCGTTGGGAGCCTCTGTTCAACGGGTGCTGTGGGCGGCCTAGCCGGGGCTAGGTGCGGGGTTCTGCAAAGCAAGGAACAAGAGTCACCACCCCATGGATCCCGAAACCTTCTCCAGTGGTCCAGCCCCCCCCGGCCTCCTTCAGTTTCCCGGGATTGAAACTAAGACCTTTGCTCACCTGCGTGTTATGAAAGATGAGCTCTCCATCCTGCTATCTTGCAGGAGCGCTGTGTTCCTGGTTGAAGCTGTTGCCAGTTAGTTCACTGGCGCTCAAGCCCAGTCCTGCTGCAGTTTGAGGAATGGCTTTGTCAAGGTGGGAATTGTTCAGTTCAGCTTTATGTTGATATCAAGGTCAACCAGTCTCTTGCCTCTGTTCCTGCTAGTGCGTGGAACATTAGAAGTGGTTTGCTTGAAGGTAAGTTTTGCCTTTGAGATGAGCCCGTTGGTTATGCGCGAAATGCAGCCTTTAGTGTTAGTTCATTTTATTTCCCTGTGTCTTTTCTTCCCTTTATGCAGGCAAGAGTGGGAGTGATTGGCGGTACCACGCGTCTGCTCGCTTGCTGGTAAGTTTGTCTCTTGAATGCACGCGTGTGATCGGCAGTGCCAGGCGTTTGCTTTGCTTGATGGTTAATGGGGAGTTTTGTCTTTTGAAAACGTGCGATCACTGTCCGTTCGTGAACTGACTCAATTTTCCTTTCCTTTCCTCCTTCGCGGACGTAAGCGGTCGGCGGCTGGAGTTCCAAAGTTCCAGCGAGTGTCAGAAGTTCAGAAGCGAGGGACCCAGGAATCATAGAAGTGCTGAGCGCCGAACCCAGCTGGACGAACATGCAGGAGGTCCCGCGACGTGACTGGTGCTGATTCTGATGCCTCCTCTGTTTTAGTTTAACGTATACTTTTTCACTTGCAGGTCTGATCGGTAGCGCAAATGAGCGTGCTGCAGTCTGCAGTTCAATGCGAAGCACGGGTAGAGCCTTGGGCGTGGCTTAAATAAAAAACTGCGCTCAAAGCCTAACACTCCTGGAAAAGGTATATGGCCTGCTGAACGCCATGTTAAGGGAACGAGGAAGTCTTTATCCTTCCAATGGTGTTGTGTGTATGTGAGGAGTTCCAGGAGCGCCAGGCTAAGACCCATCTAGCCCCCATATAGGTAATCTGCGAACACCTAATGCCCAAATGAGAGGGGTGCCCTGGCAGAGTCTTGGTGATCATGACAGGAAGGGAGAAACAAAGAAAGGTAAGAAAAAAGAAAACAGAATGGATATTTTTCTTTTGCTTTTCTTTCTTTTGCTTTTTTTTGTTCTTTGTTTTTTAATTAATTTATTTGGAGGAATGGATGATAATGTAAATGGTTTTCTTTTTCTATTGTTGTATAGTCTTACAAATTTGTTTTATTAAAACAAATAAACATAAAAAAACTAAAAAAAGTTCAATCACTCATCTGTTCAACTTCACTCGCGTTGGTTATCACATGCGTTTTAACACACTGTTCGCTTTAGCGCTCACCATACAATGTTGCTGCTTGCAACCTTGGCTTCAGCACAGTCCGGTCTGGTATCAAGTCTCCCCAACTCACCGGCTTTGTTGATTTCACTGACACTGCTTTGTTATAGGAGCCAAGGACAGTACTGTGGCAGTAGGCGATTCTCCCCACCTTGATTATCGACGCGGGAAGGCCCTGGGTACCTCCGACACACAATACAGGATTCTTCTGCCTGGTTTCCTGGTCTTGCGCTTTCCATTCTCGAAGGTTTGTGAAAGTAACAGTTCTTCGTCGAAAAGGTCAAGGGCACTTCCCTCCTTGCGATCCCCTTCTGTTTTGCAGTCTTTCTCCTCAGGTTAAACTGCCATCTTGGAACTGCTGCTTCCTCTTCTGTTTTGCCTTGCTAAGTGTGTGCTCTCGTGCTCCACCTTTTATCCTTGTGGGGAAGTGTAAAGGAAGTCAGGTGTGTGTGATGGTACGTAATTACCTGACCATTGTATTGGGACATGTCAGGTACACGGCTCAGCTGTTAGTCCGTTTTCTCTCATAGTGAGCTGTTCGTGAGAAAGTGCTTGTGTTGTAAGGGGGGCTGAGTTCCTAAGTATCCTACCTGGTAGGATGGGGTGAAGGTGTTGCGGCGTCGCCATCCAGTGTCGCACTCCCCGAAGACCCCTCACCCAGGTGATCCTCCCACATTGGTCCACCTCCAGGAACTGGATTCACAAACGATGGCCGTGTCCTGGCCACCTGGATGACAGATCCCCGGGGACCAGTGGGTGAGACACCTTCAGGTTTCTCACACAAATGAGAGATGAACACTATTCAGGCAAGGTGTGCTATGGGGTGCCTAGAAGCTGGTAACTAAGAGTTTTATAATGTGCTGGCGAAGGTAAGGGGGCCTATCCTGAAGAACCCTTGTAAAGAAGGGGCGACAGTTATTAAACAAGCATGCGCACTGAGATACATACATGGGGTATTTATACATCTACATGTGCTGTGCTTTCTTCAAACATTTATTAAAGCTCTGTGCTAGGAGTTCACGGGAGGAATTTGAAGCTTGTGGGAATAACCAGTTTTGCAGGCTGGAGGTTGAAGGAGAAACAATTATTAACCAAACAGATGGTCAGCCATTGAACATGACACAATGTTTATGACTTGGTAGCTCCACAGGAGGCATCTTAAGTGCATTGAAGTTTTGCAGAGGGACCCAGCAATTTGTTTTGACCAGCAATAAACATGGGGTGAAGCGACGCTCGAAGCCAGAGTGATCGATACCCAGGGGTTTTATTTGTATTCTCAGATGTGCCATGCCTGCTGAAATGGTAGTCATTTAGATTACAATGTTACGGGACGCCAGTAAAGTTGGGGTGGATGAGATAGTTATCCCCAGTTCAAAGAGAATACCTGTTCATTCAGCTTTTCTCATTTAGTATATTAATTAAAGTATCCAGGTAAACCATGTGCAATTACATTTAGGTTTAAGAGGTTTCAGGCGAGTTGTGACCTGTAATGAATTATGTTTATATATGAATGTGTAGCATTTGCTGATGCCACGACCTACCATGGACGAATCCAAAAAGGGGTGTGCTATGAATACCATCTGAAGATGGTAGTTAAGAGAAAAAGTGGCCAGTGAGACTGGAAGGATTGGAGAAAGATGGAATTTCTTTGGATAGGGTTTGTCCAATCATGTGTGGGGGGTGTTTTAACTGTTGCAAAAATGTATATAATGTGTCAATTTATATGGTTTGGCATGTCTCTGGTTAGTTTGACTCTACAGTGTCATCTAGCTCCTCCCGGGACGATTGTAAAATGATCTTGCTTTACGTACAAACGTGCACTCATTCCTTAAGTGGTGGGCCTGGTAGGGTTTAGGTGATTAGGGGCCCATCCATACATTTGGTGATCACAAAGGGGCCCCAGGCTTTCCTTAATGTTGTGGATCTTCTGTCCACACAACTCGGCTGCGGCGCCTCTTTGCGGAGACCAGTCTTCTGTGGACGGTAAAAAAAGAGAGGTTTGTGGGCGCCGTATTGGTTAAAGGCCTATTACCCGTAGGCATGGTACCGTGGTCTTGGTCTAGATGTGCAGAATGACTTGACGGAGCACAACATCAGAGCGCTTTGGGTTCACGTGAGTGCACTTTTGGGGGCTTGGGGTAAAGCAAGAAGTGAAATAGGGGAAAAAGAGAGTTGTTTCTTTGATTTAAGGGGTTTGGTAAGGGTAGAATCGGAGTGCATGTGTGGAGTTACTCGAGGTTACGGGGAATGAAAAAGTGAATGCTTTGAAGGACTGCGTGAACTGTTTTACGTTGTAAATCCTTTGTATATATATATTACATAGTGTGAAAAATCCACAGGATTTTCCCTATCAACCCCCTTAGTATCCTCTTCTGGGGCGGCTAGTCAGGGGTTGTTGCTGTTGAGTCTGGACCCGGGGAGTGGATCAGAGTGGGAGGAGTCCAAAGGTGAGACATGGTGTCCCCTTTTTCCTTAACTCCCTACCTGACAGTCCCTCCACTGTCATACACCATTATAAATCCTATTCCGCCACCCCTACCCAATTCTCACTGGTACCAAGATCAATGGGAGGCATAGGAGAACCAGAAATCGGAGAGTAAACACATCACCCCATGATTTACAACAACATGATTGATCCCCTTCTCCTGATATTATTTTTCCTCCTTTCCCGACAATTACTTAGAAGTACTACAACTCCCATAATTCCTGCCCATTGTTTTTCCCAAAACCACTGGGAAGAAGAAGCAAACTGGAGCCATGAGAATTACCCATAGGAATCAATTTAACAGGGATTCCTATGGGCAGTCCCCATCTTGTCCCGTTAACAAGGGCAGGCAGAGTTAGGAAGGGCTGGGTAACCACTCGCACCTGAGCCCTGTTAAGAGCCTGGAAGGACTACAAGGACATTGGGCCTGTGAGTACAGGAGAGGCTGCATTGTGGCGGGGGAGCTCTGTCTCCAGGGAGCCGACCAGGGGCATCTGGGATTATCTGGCAGTGCCCAAACCAGAGCCCCTCCCCTGAGGAAGATACTAAAGTACAAGCCTTTGAGGCGCAGTTGGTGAGACCCTGACCTCAGGAAACATCCCATTTAAAACTCTGCAGCTCCCCTAATCACCAGAATGCTGTTTTAGGGGAGTTGGCGAAGTGGGAGCGAAATAATACTGCATTGTCCAGAGACATTCTTTTTGTTCTGGTAACAACTGGAGCGCGGCTGGAGACCAGAAAGACATTTTTGCAGAGCTGAAGCAGCCAGGATAGACCGAAAGCGAGAAGGTTGTGCATCCGAGATCCTGAGCGAGTGGGATCCCAAGAGAAAGCCCAGGTCGTCTCTGTGCAGAGCTTTCTGCAAGCTGGCTGACGAGAGCTCAGTATGCCCACGACCAGGTACTCTGGGAGCAGCCGGTTACCCTCCTGACGCTGGAGCAAGGTCAAGGAGGCAATCCGCAGAAGCAGTGGCGGAAGCAGCGCCAGCCTTCAAGGAGGACAGGAGGCACTGCTGACGAGAGCGGAGTGTGCACGACCGGTGAGTGATGAGAGAGCCGGTCGTGGGAGGGGTATGGAACAAAAGTCTTAAAAGTGAAGGTTACCCGCATAATGGAATTGTCCAACTTTGATAAAAGTGTGCAGTAAGCCGATAGTCGGAAACGAACAGTGATAAGGCAGATGTACGTTATAAAGGAAAGCTAGTGAAAGGCTGCAATCAGAGTTTTGTGAAACTGTGAAGAAAGAACCCTGTGAAAGGGGCCAGGGGGTCTAATGGGAAAAGTTGAACAAAGCATTTAGTGAAATTAAAAACCTGTCCTGGGGACATCGAAGTGGTCATGTAAAAGTCTGAGCCAAATCCTTTACAGATTAGAAAGTCTTCGATCAACAAGTTCTTAAGACCGGAAGTGATGAGAAGGGTTTGAAGGCTTGGGGAAGGGAAGCCCAAGTGATGCTTAAGAAGGAGAGTGTTGCAAGCTCGAGTCTGACAGAGGGAAGAATGTGGTGAAACATTTCAGGCTCGAGCCCGACTGAGGGGAGCCTGGGTGAATTGTGAACTGCACAGGCCCGAGTCCGACAGAGGAAAGCCGGTGGTGCCTGAGGGTCAAATTGAAGTGAACTGTGATGCATGTGAAATCTACATATGGAACATTTGATGAAAGGAGCTGAACTTTGAACATTGAATATCTGATGGTGTGGCACAGAGAACCCAACTTCGATAGTAATAGCCCAAGGAACAAGAAGTTGAAACAAGAGAATTAAGACTTGGGGAGTGGAGGGGATCCCCCAGGTGAAAGGAAAAGGCAGGCTAAAGCCTGGCAGAGGGAAGCCTGTAATGAACATTTGTTGAATGGAAAGTGCATATTGAAATATTGTGAAATGAAGGTGAACATTGTGCTGTGGTGAAAGAAAAGGTAACATTGAAACATATTTGAGTCTGGCAGAGGAAGGCCTGTGTAGGACGATGGTCCCATGTTTGTTTCAGAAGTGAACTGTACATGGAAAACAAAAACAAAAGTGCTTAAAGTAACTGTTTAACAGTACAAAGGTCCCAGAGTGTGTTGAACGTGATGAAACTGGGCCAGCCACTGATCTATTTGAACTCTCAAAGCCCCTTTGCTATTAAACATGGGGAAGGTAACTATAATTTAAGCCATTCTGACATTTCTTTTGAAAACACATTTCTTTCTTTACTTTCCTACACACATTTGTTGTTGGAAAAAGAGGGCTAGGTTAGGTTTCTTTAGTATAGGCCTGTATAATTTGACTTAGACTGACGAGGACGGTTTTTCTTTTGTTTCATGAGACTACTCCCATGTTGGGATTAGCTAGGAATTACTCACCATGCAGATTTTCTAAATAAAGGTTGTTGAAACTCGCATCTGTTGTCTTGTATAATCTGCTGTTGATACCATGCTCTCTTTACACTAGTTTGTTATTTTAGAGTTTTGAGGTGGTTTGCTACCAAGCATGACCATTGTGAGGTTTGTCTTGATACCCTTCAGTTTGCTTGTTTGGTTGGTTGGAGCCCTCACCTAAGGGTGAGGTGGCATCTTATTGTAAGTCCACTTATAGATACCTTCCTGTGCGGAAGAGCCCTTGCCTCGCTTTTCTTGGTTAGTCGAAGTAGTGAAGGGAAACTTCTTGTAGTCGGGAAAAGACAATATTGTAGTAGAGAAGACCATACTAGATGAAGAGAGCATGAGCAGCAGTGTTGTAGTGAAAAGCATTGTGCTCCTTCTATGCTCAAGGGAAGGAGATATCTAGGGAATATTGGTCAGCATGTGTCTTTTTTATAAGATTCTGTCTTTTGTGTGAGAGTGAGAAGTATAGCTAAAGTAAAAAGCCAAGTGAGGTGATTGTGGTGTAAGGTGAGTGATTGGGAGAAGACTAAGAAACCGTGAAGTGTTAAAAAGGCGGTGGGTTCCTTGGGGGGAACATTTTTGCACTGCAGGTTCGGCTTTGGTGTTATTTTTTGGTAAATTGTTTTTGGGCTGGAGTATGGAGTCTCTGCTGAATCATTTGTGCCAGGTACTTCCTGGCTACAAGGCGAAGATTCTAAAATACCATCTGGAATGGCTGCTGAAAACCAAGGGTAAAATCCTCAATTCTTGGCCCATCGAGGGGACCTATAATACGGGAATATTGGAGAACTTGCATACCTTTTTAACTACAAGGCACAATGGCTAGAAATTAGAGAAGCGGTTAAACGTCTAGAGTTAGGGAGTATGTATGAAAAAGGAGGGAAGGCCATAGTGTTAAAGTCTTAGAGGAGAAGTCGCAAACTAACAGTGCAAGAATTCCTTCTGCACCGCTCTCATATGGGTGCTGGCTTTTATCGTCTGAAGAGAGGTATACAGACCCTGAGTTCGAGCCTTCATTTTCTCCAACAGCCACTGCAGTGGGTGCAAGTGCAAGACGGACACAGGTAACACCCCCATCGGCTGCAATATTTAGGAATTGGGATATTGAGGAAAGTGGAAGGGTAACTCATTCAATGGTTAGGGCTGCAGAAAGGTTGCAAAGGAAAGCAGGAAAGGAATAACTCCCCCAGACTGCTAGATTAGCAGAGAGGTTAAAGGCAGAAGAACAAGAGAGCGAGGCCGGCAGTATGATAAATCTATTATCGAAGAGTTCAAGGTGGACCTAGAGAACAGAAATACTGCTGTGGGTACACGGTTTGAGCAGGGATAACATGAGGCAGCACCCCGTGGTAGTGCAGAAAATGCTTCTGTGCCTGTGGAAGTGTCCGTGAAAGTGATGACAGGAGCAGGAGACGAAGGGGAATGGGAATCCGAAGTTGCACAGGGTGTAGCCACCCCCACCTCCCGCCCCAGGAGCAGCGACAGCGAATACACTATTGAGACTTAGGATGTGCCATGGTACTGGCATGGCGGTAGCAAGTAGCGAGAGAGAGGTAGACGAAGCCCTAGTAAGAGCGGGTGTAACTCAGTTTCCGTTACTCCAGAAGGGTCAGGAAAAGGCGTATTATGTCCACATGGACCAGAAGAACTCGATGAAGACGCTCCCTTCATTCACTGCAGTAGCGGGGAAGTGGATTTATGCATTGAGAAATATACCGCTGGTGTCATGTTGGCCATAGGGGATATGCAAAGCCTATTCATGGCTCTGATGGGGGAGCAGTCAGACGAGCTTTGTAGGAGATTTGATTTATTTATAACACGCACACGGACAAGCAGGGTATCCGGGAGTTCAGTTGGATACAAATACTCACGATAGAGAAGCTTTTAATAATTACAGGTATGCAGGGGACCCTGCGGATTATGTATCCTGATACACCGGATATAAATTCTGTTAGTGAAAACGAAATTGGATGTTGATCCTGCCCCTCATCCAGTTAACTCAGAAGATGTGGAGGGCAGAGATGGGAGAACGTGTGACAAGAATATGGCGATTTTTTATTTCCACATGTTAAAGTGACTCCCCAAGGAATTGCAGCACAATCTATATAAAGTGGTAGGGATGGAGGTCAATAGTTGGCTGGAAATTCAAGCACTCGTGCATTTTTGTAAAGGGAGGCAATTGGGACAACAGGGACATGGTGAATCGGGTATGACACCGGGGTGGGTGGACGGGTAGGTTCCCAGTCGAAGGCAAATGAGAGGGATTGCCTCGTGGTGGGTAATTTGGCGGGTCCGGAGGAATGGAGCCCTGGTTTAATGGGCCAATGGGAAATATCTATGGAGGGTTCTGTGGGATTCAGTGTTGGTTGTGCGGAAGGTTGGCACATGTCACAAGATTGTCGAGACAGGGCTCAGTATTTTAACATGGGAGCTCAGCAGATGCAACCCCCAACCCTGCCATAAGCCCCAGGTTCTGTGCAATCGCAGCAAGCACAGGTTGACGGAACAGTGACTGGGGTTGCAAAGACCTATGGATTCCCACTGACCATGCCAGCACAAGCATCAGTACTGACCTGGGAGAAAAATCCTTTACCCCAAGGAATGGTTACTCATTACACTAGAGCAAGTTTTTTTGGAGGGAGTCCTTTTTCGCTTCCCGGTGTGAATATGTACCAGGAGTAGGACAGCCCACAGGGGTCCCTGCTGTGTCCAATCCTGTCCATTACTACCAATCAGGAAGAGGAACTCTGGATGGTAGGTGACCGAACGTTCTCATATGTGGTCGACACGAGGGCTACAACATTTTGTATTAAGAAATGTCAGTCCCACTTGTTAGGCAAAACAATGGAAACACAGGGAATCTATGGGACTATCCTGTTGGTTCCTTATGCTGAAAGTCTACGTTTCAAGGTAGGTAAACAATGTATCTGCTCCTTTGTTGTATTGTACAGAAACCCCAGCAAATCTTCTGGGTAGAGAGTTCTTGAGTAAACTGTCAATTGCTTTCACTGAGGGAGGTATAGTATGCTCAACTCCAGGTAAGAGAATCCATGTGTTTGCATGCATACTGTAGCAGGAAAAAAGGATAGGCAATAGCTTTCTTTATTGGTAATGGGGGGCCTGGTTCTGGAAAGCAAAGTAAATATAGAAAAAGAGAATAGACCAGACTGCCCCTCCCTTAAGTGCACAAGGGGGAAAAAACCTATTTGCAGCTAGAAATGATTAGAACTAGCTATTGAGGATCACACTTGTAGTCATACAGATAAAACAAAGTTTCATTCAGAAAAACATCATGGTAAAAAACAAAAGGACAACAAATCACTGTTGTCGACCATGAAGACAGATATTCATATGTCATGTCATAGGTACTGAATCCAAAAACTAGATCAATGTGTAGTAACAAATTCTAAACACATTTTTACTGTCGACACATTAGTGTTTCTGGCTTGGATTTGGATATTGCAACCATAGAAAGTCATTTAGGTGGAAAATGGCTTTTAGGAACTCCAAGCTTTCTTCAGGACAATGTGAAGGGTGTTAAATGTAACAGTTTGTATCTTTCCGTAATTTGCGGCATTTTGGGATTGGAGATTAAATTCCAACTGTTTTGCATAAAGTACAGTCTGTCTCTCATGCACAGAGGCTCAAAGGGGTATTTTGAATGTATTGTGTCCTCCAACGTATTCCACATCTTTGACATGTAATGTCCACAGCTATGCACTTTGGAAACTTTTTCAGTAGAGGGCGTCCTGCGTCGATGACATCGGGTCGATGTCCCTCGAAGGCCTCTGTCGAGGGTGATGTCAGAGGATGTTGTAAATAGGAAGCACGGGGCCCACAGCCTCTGTTACGTTTTTTCTGTGAACGTGTTAACTTCGTGAGACTCGGCGCACATCATGTGTTCATCATTACAATGTCTTTTTCTTCAACCCCTCCGACTTCGCGTTCTGGCTACAAGACCTGCCGGGACTGCAAGTCGAAAATGTCGCTAAACGACCCCCACTGCACTTTTTTGTGGTGCCTCGGCGAGTCGCACAACACCAACGACTGCTCGAAATGCCAGTCGCTGACTGCCAAGGCCTTGCGGGAGCAGAAGGGGAAGCTCCAGGTAGGTGGGGGCTCTAACCCTGTTAAGTCCCAGACTTCCAGGTCCAAGGGGGTTTCCACCGATGACTCGAGGTGCGACTCTCAGCTCGGAAGGAGTCCTGGGGATCTCGGTTCCGGAGTGGTTCCCGCCACTCGTCTTCCTCGTCCCGCCACTCTAGGAAGCACTGTCGCCAGTCGCCTTCCCCGCCCTCTTCGGAGGAGGGTGCCTCGAGGAAGGTTACGTGCCCAACGAAGTCCTCGACTCCGGAGTAATGGGTGGCGTTTAAACAATCTGTTAGCGATTTTTCAATTGCAGGGCACGGGTTCAGTCGCGCCTTCTCACAAAGCCAGCCAGGATCGGTCTCGTACCGTGGCTCGCACAACTTCGGGTTCAGGTCCACGCCGCGACTTGCATCGGGAGCCTTAGAGGTCCCATACGGACAAGGAATCGAAGAGTCGTAAGGGATATGTCTCTAGGTCTCGGTCCTCGTCCCCAGCGAGACCGCAGCAACGTACTTGGAGCCCACGGCGCTGTCACCACCTGTATCAACACCAAAGCCTTCCGCGATCACAACGTTGAGGTTGTCGACGCTCTTGACGTCGAAGCCTTCTGTCAAAGATGTGGAATACGTTGGAGGACACCATTCATTCGAAGAACAAGTTACTTACCAACTGTTAACGTTCTTTCGACTGGATGTTCCTCCAACATATTCCATATCGCCCTCCCAGCCTGCCCCTCAGGAGAACTTCCTATGCGATTGCAGCTTTTGTTTCCACAAGGCTAAGTGCAGTCAAGCAGGCATGAGACTGGTGCCACACGTTCTGGGGGAAAAAACTTAAACTGGGTCTGCGGGCGCCGTGCGTCCTATTTATAACATCCTGTGACGTCGCCCTTGATGGAGGTGTTAGGCAGAAACCTGTGCAGTTCCCTTAGGGACCACTGCAAAAAGTTTAAGACTACAGGAGTTAGCAGTAAACCCAATTGGTAGCAGTCTGCATCACCCAGATTTACCTGGTAGCTGTGGCTGAGCAGTCAGACTTCTCTCAAGAAGAGTTGGACAGTATACAGAGCATACACAATAGGGCAGGTACACACAGTAGAACACGCAAACACTGACCAGAGCTTTGGTGTAAAAGATACATAATTATTTATTTAAAAAAACATCTTAGAAAACACACTGGCACTAATCTCAAGCAAGTTCAAAAACACAGTTACTAAAGTATATACACTCCCTTAAAAGAATATTAGACAAGTCTTAAGTAAAGCCCCACTTATTTTCAGACAGCGGTGAGCGCTTAACGCATATGGCACTCTAATAATTCGGTTTAAAAGGGAGAGAAAGGCAGAAGGCAGAGCATAAATTGAAACAGATCCCAACACTTTCAAAAGAACACAGCAAGAGAGGAAGGCAGAATCAAACCGTGAAGTTAGAGTTCAGAAAGCTGGATCCACTTTAAGAGGATCAGAACGAAATGTGTCCAAGATCACACGGTTGAAAAAGTGCACAAAAGTCTCGAAGGTTCAGAAAGAAGTTGGACCAAAAGAAAGGGACCCGTGATGGTCAAGAGGCCAGCCCAGTTTAGAAGGTTAAGGATTTACTGTCACCTTGAAGCAATTTATAGAAAGGGAGGCCAGGCGGACACAGTACCTTGAAATTTTGAGAACACTCCAGTGGGGGCAGTTGTTCCTGGCAGCGGTTGCGAGTTGGTGCTTCGTCCGGCAGAAGAGAAGATCTCGTCGGGGAGGAAAGCAGGGGGTCGTTGTACTGCCAGGGAAGAAACCAGCCGCAGAGTTTCTCGATTCAAAGGAGTGGTCCCTTTATTCGCGGTTCCGTAGTAAGTGGCTATCCGGTTGCCAGGGTGCTTGGCACGGGCAATTCGACCACTAGACGTACTGGTAGGCGAAAAGGAAAGCGAGCTGGTTGTCACCACCAGCTGAAGGGGAAGAGACTCTCCAGCAAGAAGATCTCCTCTGTCGTCGGGAAGTGGTGAGACGGTTCAGCAGGGCTCCACCGGTGGTGTCGTCGTTGCAGGTGGGCTCAGCTTCTCCCTCTTCGGATTCTCAGGTCCTGTGGCGATTTCTGAAGTTCCAGTCCCAAAAGCCCTGCTTTTATGCAAGAAACCCCCATTCATTCAGCCTAGCTGTCAATCAAACATGCTAAGTGGTGAGCCGGCCGGCTCACCACTTGGGCCAATCACACAAGAGTGCGACTTGAGTTGCCAAGGCAACTCAGTCCAGGGTGCCTAAACCCCCTCCCACACCCCCTGTGGTACCCAGACAGAGTGGCACCACTTTTGGAGGCTTCTGTGGAGAAGCCCGCCAAAAAGTGGAACAAAGGGCTCGACTTGGGTTGGAGTCACAGAAGAGAACAAAAACGCCATTTTAGAATCGAGTTCAGGCAAAAAATACCAACCGGTGAATTAATATTAAATAAATGACCCGGCGGTATGTTCGAGGCTATAGGAATTAAATAAAGTTGGTCGCCTCGAACAATGGGAAAATCCCATAGAGGTATATTCGCGGTCGAATATAAAAAATTGTATCCACTACCACCAGCCAAAACTCGATCAGGGGGGACGGAGACGTGCCCCCTCGAATAACAGACCCCGGGGCAATCGAATTGCCCCGACCAGTACGTCCACAATATGATGGTTTGGGTTTCTGTTCATAATTTGGGACTAGTAAAGCCAATGGTGACTTTACATGCCCTGGGAGACAGTAGTCCGTCCCAGGGTATGGGTCTATGGTGGGGTGTCACTATGACACCCCTGTGTCACTGCACTAAGGGTGCTGTGTAACACACATAGTAAAAACACATGAGACCCTATGGAGTAAAAGACCCCATAGCCCATAAAACACATTAGCAGTCAAAGGAACCCCTCAAATCATGTCCAAGAGTGTGAGGAAAAGAGACTCATTCTTGGCAGGAGAAAAAAACAAACTCCAGAAATCCAGCAAAGCTGCTGGGGGACTCACTAGGTTAGGAAATTCAGCCTAAACAGAGAATTCTCCCTAACAGGATGCCTTCGAGGGACATCGACCCGATGTCATCGATGCAGGACGCCTTCTGCTGAAAATGTTTCCGAAGTGCACAACTGTTGACATTACATGTCAAAGATGTGGAATACGTTTGAGGAACATCCAGTCGTACGTTACCAGTTGGTAAGTAACTTGTTCTTTGATCACGTAGTGTGTCGTTCCACGATCAACAGGGTCGAGTTGAAGGTGTGTTGGCGAGGTGATCAAGAATCAATGGCAATTTCAGGCTAAATCATTTGGTTTCAAGAGTCCTGCGCCGGTGGGCGCTTCTAAATCGTCCTTAGCAAGTTTCCAAACAATGAGATCGTAGTAACGCAGTGTCCCGGTTCTCACATATGCAGACGTCTTTTTCTGTGCATGCTGTAGCGACAGCGCAATGCCTGTACATTCAGATTTTATTATTTACGTGATAATGTTTTTGTTGAGTTGGGTTCCGGGGGTCAGAAATCAGACATTGCAGGTTCCGATTGAGTTTTTGTTTCAACTGGCTGTGCTGCCGGAGGTAACACCAGGCACCATTGTTACGATTTTCTTAGAGGCAGTAGTGATCAATAAGAATAAGCTGGTTCTCTCAGGCATAGATAAGGTAGGCAAAGAATGGTGCACACAGCTTTGTATCGATCCGACCTTGTCGCTAAGGGACGTGTCCGATGAGCAATTGTTCAAAGACACAGTAGAGATGGTTTTTGATATCAGGGTGCCTTACCAGATGGCGATGGAGCAAAGGGAAGTTCCACAAACCATGCTTATTGTTAAAAATACATCGCCACATTGGAAGGAGGATTTGGAAAAGGTACTGGTCCATTTATGGACCAGCAACCCTCATGATGTGGGACTGCTAAAGAGTGTTGGCTCACTGTGAATAAAGTTGAAACCTGGTGCAATATTGCCCCGGTTTAAGTAGTACCCCATGTCTAGAGAAGCAGATCGAGGGATTTACGAGACCATTATTGCATTATTGAAGCAAGGCATTATACAACCTTCTGCGTTTATGTATCGTGGTCAGAGATTTGCGCTTTTAGCTGGAGGTAACCCGGGTGCAATTAACACATAAAGGGAACTAGAGGTGGGTCACTGGCCCATGTCTATACTCCAACGTTTTCACACAAATAAAGCCGGCCTAAATATTATTAATTTTACTTTAAATTCCTCAATAAATGCAACCTAAGTAGCCCTCCAACCGTACTTGTCATGCCCTCCTGTGGTGATTAAGCCCTAGGTTGCGCAGGTGTTCCGCTTATCTAGGGTAAGGGGACAGACAAAAGAGGCTTGCCCTGGCTTATTTGGAGCAACAGAAACCATTGGTAAATAACAGCATTTAAACACTTCAACAGCTGCTGTGTTCTGTGCCCCAGAGTGATGGATGTCATACAGGATAGCATTAATAATGTTTTAATTATCCTGTTTTCAACCTCAAGTCAAGTTAAAAGCAAGTGGGTAACTATAAACAAGGCTCAATGCTTAGAGAGCTGTGTGTATTTAGTTTTACGCACCAGTGTTTCTATAAAGTGGTCGCCCTTTTACTGGGAGAGACACAGGAATCGCAAAAGAATGGCCGACCGGTTTCAGTGGTGTGATCGAGTATAGCCAATTTGTTCAGGGCCGTGATGTCATGGTTGGCAGCACATACAAGTGATGGGTAGAGAGAGGTCGCTGCATACCACTTGCAGTCCCCGAACCAGGATGAGCCTAGACTCCCTTGGGCGTCTCTGCCTCTTCAAATGGACTGATAAGTAGTATAAAAATCACCCAAGTTATTTTTGTTTGGGTGGCTCTCCGAAACGCAGGTTAGAGTAACCCAGGTGCCCCATCAGCAAGCCTGGCAAAGTGCTGGTATCCATGAATACTGGCATTTTGTTACCAGACCGGCCGACTCAGAATGATGCCCAATGTGTGGTACAGCCACATAATAAAGTTAGGAGAGAGATCTGTAGGATTTTGCTACATTTGCTCTCTCATGCTCCATGCTTCGGGTATCCCTAGGGTGTCAAGTGCACTTAGCATTGTGCAGGGTCCAAGGGCAATTTAAAGGGCATTCAGTCACAGCATCTATTTTATCTATCAATGAAGAATGTTCAGCTACAGATTGTAAAGAGCAGAAGAATGTTCGGAGTCCAATTGAGTCTAAAAGGGGCTATTATCAATAACCGATGGGTGCAAGGGGTGAGGATATTCTCAGAAGAAGGGGTGACATGTATAAATCAAAAATGTCCAAATGTGTGGCAAGGTTATCTTCCACATCTGGCGTGGCTCAAGGAGCCAGAAAAAGCTGTTAAGATACAGATACCCCTTTTTTTCTGCGTTTCAAGGATGATGGCACATTACCTGCTGTCACAAATGGGAACTGCATCCACACGCTTCGTATTGCCGACCTGGCTGGAGGTACCACTGCCCTTTTGGACGTTTTTTGGACTTGTGTATCGTATGCCTATAGACAGTTGCCTCCTGCCTGGCAAGGGGTGTGAAGTTTCACCACACTCCATGTGCCAATTCTTGTTATTCCTGAAGAACATTTGGTCCTGACCCACCCAATGCCTAAAGTCACATCTGTGCCCACTTTGTCCCCTGTGCCCCTTGCGTCCCCTTCATCATCACACATGGACAGCACAATGACTTTATTCAACCACAGGAAGAAAGCACTATTGCAACAGACCAACTAGTCCAATTACATTTCAAAATCCTTAATGGACATTCCTGAGCAGTACTGACTGTTTAGTCACACAGAGACGCTCTTTGCCTCTCTCCTGGCACCTGGCGTCCAAACTATCACAAATGTCAATTGGCTCCAGGTGGCCAGTTATGAACTCCTGTTTAATTCATCCGAATCAGCATTCAGTGTCATCAAAGAAGAGTTGCTGGCCCTGAGGCTCATGACTTTACCAAATGTGTACATCCTTGACCTCGTCTCTGGAGGATAGCTCAGGGTCAACGTGCTCGCCTTGGAAGCAAGACGACACGGAGCAACACGGGTTCAATCCACGGGTCCATGCTTAGAAACCTCTGGGTATTAAGCACGTTATAAATAACCTATCATATCCTATCCTAACAGCCATGGAGAAGGGGATCTGTCAGAAGATAAGAGAGCTGTACGTTTGTGCTTCCCAATGATTTGTAAAATGGGACCCTGACTCAGACTATCGTGTAACGCTCACCTGAATCCCTCGGAGGCGCAGGTCTGGGCTGGGGGTTCTCGGAGTCTTCTAGGGTCACGCTCAGGCCTCGAATGCCACCCTGGAAAGGCCCTTTCCTCACTGAGATCTTGATCTGAAGGGTGAGGTGTCTGCAATTAGGAGAGCAAGGGGTTAATAAGGATATATAAGCCTGACTGGGCAAGCTGACTCCCCTTCCTGGTACTCCCCAAGTAGTTCGTAGGCTAAATGTGCTCACCTTATATAGGTGAAAGCGGAGCTCTCCATCCTGCGTCTGTGCAGGGGCGCCGAAGCCAGTTACTTCACTGGTTAATTGTCCAGCCTCTTGGTTGCAGAGGATGAAGATTTGGAGCTAGGCCGTCGTTAGCAGCACGAACGGCGGTTGCTTGAATATGGAGGTCCGGAGAGCGATGGAATGGCGAAGGTATTGCAGGCAAGTAAGTAGAAAATGTCAATTTGAAGTTAAAAGCACTTCTTAATGTCTCTTTTCCTTTTTCAGGTTGCAGAAGCAGCTGGGTAGAAAAATAGATGTCGAGGAATGCGCCGAGGAGTGAGAAAGATGAGAGCTGCCCAAAACACGTGCGTATAGATGGTGTTTTGTATTTCTTAATGATGTCCTTTTGTTTTGCAGATGCGAGTAGCAGCGTCGGCGGAGGCGAGAAGAATGCAGCGCAGGTAAGGAAAGTTTCACGGTGGTTACTAACCAATGTCCTTGCTTCCACAGGGTGCCGAAAAATGGAAAGCTGCAGCCCGTGGCTTGAGATGCACCGATGGACTGGGTAAGTGCTGTGCTGGTTTTTATCTCGTGCTAACCTGGTGTTCTTTTCCCTTCTCAGATGCTGCAGAAGACGAAGATGGTATTTCAGAAGGTAAGATTACGGATTTCTCTTCCCTAGATGCAGAAGTCGAAGATTCTCTGGAGCTGACACGGTGAGCGTCCTGCTGCTATTGCAGAATAACGTGAAGCACGTTGCTCTGATCGGGCGTGGTTTAAATAGTCCTACTGGAGTGATTAGGTGTCTCCTTCCACAGCAGCCTCGCCCAGGTAAGAAGTCCCAGCTTCCAGAATAGTTCCAGTATCCAGTCCCAGGGAATGGTGCTGGCCACACCCAGAAGGTAAAGTAGTTCCAGCCATGGATGGATGAGGATTTCATCCTGCAGGTGAGTGAGCAGCATGGTCTGCAGCCGGTAGGTCCACCCAAGCACCATTCCTTACATCATGAGCCCGGCACGTCCTGTGCTGGGACTGGGTCCCCTTATGAGCCTGGCGCCACTGGCGCAAGGACAAGGTCCATAAGGCCCCTATGGGAGCCGATGGGTGCCTGGAAATGAAGTTGTGACCCAGCTTCCGAGGCAGTTGGGCTAAACCTGACTCCTTGGAGGCTGCGGTCATGACAGCACCCCCCCTCAAGGCCCCTCCCAAGCTTGTCTTTTCCGGAGGTTTTGGCTTGTTGGGAAAAGCCCGATGAAATTTTTGGACTAAACGAGGTGCATGTACATATTCTGAGGGTTCCCAAGATCTCTCCTGGGGTCCATATCCCTTCCAATCAATCAGGTAGTATAGTTTTGATTTGGAAATTTTGGAGTCCAAGATGTCTTGAATTTCAAATTCGGATTCTCCGTCAACTTGGATTGGCTCAGGAGGTTTAGTCAAACGGGTTCCGGGTTGCACAGGTTTCAGGAGAGAAACATGGAAGACAGGATGTATCTTCATTCGAGTAGGTAATTCTAGTTTGACAGCCACTGGGTTAATCACGGCCGTGATCGAGTAGGGTCCTAAATATCTTGGGTTGAAGGTGCGTGGCCCTTTTAAAGATAAATGTTTAGTGGACAGCCAGACTTGATCTCCTTTTTGATATTGAGGAGCCTCTTTTCGATGTTGGTCTGCTCCTTTTTTGTATGATTCTTTAGCCCGTTGAAGATGAGCTGTGGCTTCTTTAAATGCTTGAGTTATCGTCGAATGCAGATGGTCAACAGCAGGTGTTCCGAGAGCTTGAGGTGGGTCCAGATTTGAGGTTCGAGGATGACTTCCATACAGCAGGAAAAAAGGGGTTTTTCCCGTCCCAGAGTGGATTGAATTATTGTAAGCGTATTCAGCAATCCAAAGGACATCCTTCCAAGTACCCTCGGATTGATGCAACATGCAGCGCAGATATTGTTCTAGAGTTTGGTTAGTTCTCTCAGTCTGCCCATCGGTTTGAGGATGATGGCTGGTGGAAAGTCGTATATCAATTTGTGCTAAACGACAACAACTCCGCCAAAAATGGGAAATGAATTGGCTCCCTCGGTCAGAGATTAGTACTGAAGGGAAACCGTGCACCGCACAATGTTTTCAAGAAATTCTCGGGCTAGAATGGAAGCTGTAGGTAAACCCTTCAGTGGGATAAAATGAGCCATTTTTGAAAAAAGGTCCACGATCACTAGAATTGTGTTGTATCAGGAGCAAGGGGGTAAGTCCGTGATAAAATCCATCGAGAGCGTGTGCCAAGGGCCTGGTGGAATGTCTATTGGACGTAATAATCCTGCTGGTTTTTCCTTCTGACTCTTGTTTTGTGCGCAGATACCACAAGAAGCCACAAACTCCTTAACATCTTTCCTCCAAGATGGCCACCAAAAATGCCTTTTAATTTTCTCTGAGGTTTTGGCAACTCCAGGATGTCCTTCCATTAGAGAATCATGGTAGCAGGTGATGACCTGTTTTTGTAAGTCAGCGCAGGGTAAGAATAGTCTTCCTTGGAAATACAATAGGTTCTGATCTATTGTAAAATCCTTTCCTTTCAATTGCCAATTCGATGAATCTTCGGGAGTTATGAGTTGATTGACCCTTGCTTTAATCTCTTCGAGGGATAATGTGTTGATTACTCCTAGTATCTTTTGTTCAGGAATTATTGGCACCGGCTCCGGATTAGCTGTAAGTTCGTCTACCCCTATCCGGGAAAGGGCGTCTGCTTTTCCGTTCCTAACGCCTGGTCGAAATGTGATTACAAAATCGAATTCTGCGAAGAATAAAGCCCAGCGTAGTTGCCTCGAAGATTGAGCTTTAGCTGACTTCAGGTACTGGAGGTTACGGTGATCCGTGATTACAGTTACTGTGTGCCGGGCTCCCAAAAGATAATGCCGCCAGGCCTTAAAGGCGGACTTAATTGCCAAGAGTTCTTTGTCCGTAATTGTGTAGTTGATCTCAGGAGCCGAAAATTTGCGAGACCAAAAGGCTGGTGCGTTTCGGGGTCTCTTTGTGACAGCACCGCCCCCATTGCAAGACTGGAAGCGTCTGTCTCGACGATGTAGGGAAGTTCTGGACGGGGATGCCTTAAGACTGGAGCAGAGATAAATTTGGCTTTTAATTCTTGGAAGGCTTGTTCGGCTTCTGGAGTCCACTCGAATCTTTTATTCTTTTTCAGAAGAGCCGTGATAGGTTGGACTACCCGAGAGAATTCAGGAATTAACCTTCGGTAAAAATTAGCGAAGCCCAGCATGCTCTGCACACCTTTCACGGAAGTTGGGGAAGGCCATTTGGTGATAGCATCCACTTTTCTTGAGTCCATGTGAACTCCGTTGGGTGATAAGATGAACCCTAAAAATTCCACTTCCTTTGCGTGAAAGGTGCACTTCTCCAGTTTAGCAAACAAGCGGTGTTGGCGAAGTCTCTGTAAAACCGCTGTGACGTGTCTACGATGATCAGTTTCTGAGGCTGAGTATACCAGGATGTCGTCAATATAAACGACTACGCACACATCAATAAGTTCTCTGAGGACATCATTCATGAAAAACTGGAAAGCGGCCGGTGCGTTACATAGTCCGAAGGGCATTACTTGATACTCAAATAATCCATATTTAGTGCGAAAGGCCGTCTTCCATTCGTCGCCCTCCTTAATGCGTACCAAATGGTAAGCTCCTCTGAGGTCTAACTTTGTGTATATGCAGGCGCCTTTTACCTGGTCCAATAATTCAGGAATCAAGGGCAACGGGTATCGGTTTTTGACTGTAATCTGGTTCAGGGCGCGATAATCGATACACGTTCTTAGGTCACCTTCCTTTTTCGGGACGAAGAACAAAGCTGAGGAAGCCGGGGATTTCGAGGGGCGGATGAATCCGTTAGCCAAGTACTGGTCCAAGTATTGCCTGAGATGGAGGTTTTCTGGTTCAGTGAGGGCATATATTCTACTGCACGGAGGGGTGGACCCAGGTATCAGGTCTATCTGGCAGTCGTATGACCGATGCGGAGGCAGGGTGTTGGCTTGATCTTTCTGAAAGACGTCGCTGAACTCTTGGTATTCCAGAGGTAATCGGGGGTCCTCGGAAGTGATGGCTGCTAGCTTGATTTCGGGCTGAGGATAACAGGTTGAAGCGCATTCTGGAAACCGAATCACCTTGGCTCGCCAGTTTATCTGAGGATTGTGCTTTTCCAACCAAGGCATTCCCAGAATCACCTGAAACTGCGGGGCCTTGATTACATCAAACACGATCTTCTCCCGATGTCCACCTTGACATAACAACGTTACCTCCATGGTGGTATGAGAAACTGGTCCGGAAGCTATTTCAGTACCATCCACTGTAGTGATTACGTCCTTTACCATCTTGGGACGTAGGGGAAGATCCATCCTGGTAGCCAAGTCGTGGTCCACATAATTACCGATTGCTCCGCTATCAATCTATACTTTGATAGCATGCATGCGATCTGGTCTATTGGGACTTATGAGGACCATAGGCATTACCAAATGCGAGGTCAAGGAACTGGTTCTAACGCTCGGCAAGCGGACCTCTACGCTTGTCGGGCGAGGTCGTTTCCCGATTCCAGTTTCTCAGCATTTTTATCAGAAGCTCCTACGGTCTTCTTGACCGGTTTCACTGAGCAATCACGAAGGAAATGTCCAGAATTCCCACAGTATAGGCACAGCTGTAATTGCCTTCTTCTTTCCCGTTCTTTCTGAGTTAATGGTCCTTTTACTACTCCTATTTGCATTGGTTCCACGGAGTCATTCCCTTTAGCGGAGCTCTGAGGTCTTGAAAGTACCCGGGTTTCAAATCTGGATCGATCGGTCTTCCTGTTCTGTAGCCGATGATCTAATTGGACCACTAGGTCGATATAATCTGAACAGTCTTGCGGCGGATTCACCACCTGAGCTAAAACGTCTTTAAGTTCCCCACGTAGACCTCTGTAGAAGAGCGTGATTCTCTTATCTTCAGGCCACCTGGTCTCAACCACCAGTCTATTAAAGGACGCTATGTAAGCCAGGAGATCCTGATTACCTTGTCTGAGTGACAGGAGTTCATTGTCCAAGGCCTGCCCCTGTGAATGTCTTGCGAACAACTTTTCCATACTGGTCTGAAAGTCTTGAAAGTTATAGAGGAGCGGGTCATCCTGTGTCACGAGAGGAATGGACCAATCTGCAGCACTACCGCTAAGATAGGAAAGTACAAACGCTACCTTGGCTTGGTCCGTTGGGAATGCGGCGGGTCTACACAGAAAGTGCAAGCGGCATTGATTGATGAATACTGCATACCGCTTTGGATCACCGGAAAAACGTTCGGGCGGGGCCAAAGGCACATTCCCTGGCAGATTAATTTGCACCGGATTACTTGAGGTTGTAGGAGTGCCACCCCCTCCATAGGGAGGCAGTGGCGTCTGTCCCGCTTGAGCCTGTAGCAACTGTCTGGCCAGATCATCCGTCCGTTCCTTGGCAATGATCAACTCCCTTCGTAAAGCGTTTGTTTCTTGGCGAGATGCGTGTACTTCTGCCCTTAGTTCCCCCAGCAATTGAGCCAGTTGATCTGTGTCCGAGGTTTCCATTGCGCCTGGGTGGGAATATTGCGGTAGGCTTCGCGTTCTGTAACGCTCACCTGAATCTCTCGGAGGCGCAGGTCTGGGCTGGGGGTTCTCGGAGTCTTCTAGGGTCAAGCGCAGGCCTCGAATGCCACCCTGGAAAGGCCCTTTCCTCACTGAGATCTTGATCTGAAGGGTGAGGTGTCTGCAATTAGGAGAGCAAGGGGTTAATAAGGATATATAAGCCTGACTGGGCAAGCTGACTCCCCTTCCTGGTACTCCCCAAGTAGTTCGTAGGCTAAATGTGCTCCCCTTATATAGGTGAAAGCGGAGCTCTCCATCCTGCGTCTGTGCAGGGGCGCCGAAGCCAGTTACTTCACTGGTTAATTGTCCAGCCTCTTGGTTGCAGAGGATGAAGATTTGGAGCTAGGCCGTCGTTAGCAGCACGAACGGCGGTTGCTTGAATATGGAGGTCCGGAGAGCGATGGAATGGCGAAGGTATTGCAAGCAAGTAAGTAGAAAATGTCAATTCGAAGTTAAAAGCACTTCTTAATGTCTCTTTTCCTTTTTCAGGTTGCAGAAGCAGCTGGGTAGAAAAATAGATGTCGAGGAATGCGCCGAGGAGTGAGAAAGATGAGAGCTGCCCAAAACACGTGCGTATAGATGGTGTTTTGTATTTCTTAATGATGTCCTTTTGTTTTGCAGATGCGAGTAGCAGCGTCGGCGGAGGCGAGAAGAATGCAGCGCAGGTAAGGAAAGTTTCACGGTGGTTACTAACCAATGTCCTTGCTTCCACAGGGTGCCGAAAAATGGAAAGCTGCAGCCCGTGGCTTGAGATGCACCGATGGACTGGGTAAGTGCTGCGCTGGTTTTTATCTCGTGCTAACCTGGTGTTCTTTTCCCTTCTCAGATGCTGCAGAAGACGAAGATGGTATTTCAGAAGGTAAGATTACGGATTTCTCTTCCCTAGATGCAGAAGTCGAAGATTCTCTGGAGCTGACACGGTGAGCGTCCTGCTGCTATTGCAGAATAACGCGAAGCACGTTGCTCTGATCGGGCGTGGTTTAAATAGTCCTACTGGAGTGCTTAGGTGTCTCCTTCCACAGCAGCCTCGCCCAGGTAAGAAGTCCCAGCTTCCAGAATAGTTCCAGTATCCAGTCCCAGGGAGTGGTGCTGGCCACACCCAGAAGGTAAAGTAGTTCCAGCCATGGATGGATGAGGATTTCATCCTGCAGGTGAGTGAGCAGCATGGTCTGCAGCCGGTAGGTCCACCCAAGCACCATTCCTTACATCATGAGCCCGGCACATCCTGTGCCGGGACTGGGTCCCCTTATGAGCCTGGCGCCACTGGCGCCAGGACAAGGTCCATAAGGCCCCTATGGGAGCCGATGGGTGCCTGGAAATGAAGTTGTGACCCAGCTTCCGAGGCAGTTGGGCTAAACCTGACTCCTTGGAGGCTGCGGTCATGACATATCGCTGCCTTGCATAACCTCATGGAAAATGAGGCAGTTATTACAAATGGTTTGTGGTTAGATTCACTTTTCTCTTAGGTGCCGTCTTGGATGAGTCTTGCTGTAAAAATGATCCTACCTATTTTAGTCTTTTTCTTCTTATTTCTTGTTCCTGTCAAATGCTCTTACAATGTTGTTCTTCCCAGGTACCGAAGGCAGTTGCCATGATGACTGTGACCCAGTCCAAATCTATAATCACTACCATTTCATCTCACATGGGTACTCAGAGTGAAGCTGTTTTGTGTCCTCCCCCAAGTTTGAATGACGGTGTGGAGCAGCGGGTAGATTACAGATATGGTGGGGGGACGAGTTTGGTTTGTTCAGTGGAGGAGTATGCCCATCTTGGGACTGGCATGAAAGATGATTGATTGGTGTTGTCCCCGAGAAGATGGTTTTGAAGAACAGGAACATGATGTATTAAAGTTTTAACTAAAGGGGGGAATGATGGGGTGATCAGAAATGTTCCCAGCGATGAAGAGGGGTTCATGTTACGCGCACCATATTTGTGACTGATGGTGTGGTGAAATCGTTGTGATGTTTCAATTTCATATGTATCCAGTGTAGTTAAATGGGAATTGGGTATGTTACTTTAGTGTTATTTTGTGTTAAAGTTGATGCATATTAGATTTGGACGTGCGTAGAAAGATAAAATGCTAAAACTGCCCAATGAGGGATAAACGCGATTCAGACATGTTGTGCTGCGGAGTGCCTATAAACTGACAACAGAGTTCTGTCCTGAAGACCCCATTGTAAAGAAGGGGCAACAGTTATTAAACATGCATGTACACTGAGATGCATACATGGGGAATTTATAAATCTACGTGTGCTTTGCTTTCTTTATAAATGCATTAAAGCTCTGAAATTAGGAGTTCACGGGATGAATTTGGAGCGTGTGGGAATCATTTGTTTTGCAGGCTGGAGGTTGTAGGCAAAGCAATAATTAACCAAGCAAACGGTCAGTCATTGAACAGGACACAATATTGAAGTTTTGCAGAGCGACCCAGCCATTTTTTTTTTACCAGCAATAAACATGGGGTGACGCTCAAGGCCAGAGAGACCGATGCCCATAGCTTCAATTGTATTCTCAGATGTGCCATGCATGCTGAAATGGTAGTCATTTAGATTACAATGTTCCGGGACGCCAGTTAAGTTGGGGCAGATGAGATAGTTATCGCCAATTCAAAGAGAACATGTTTATTGAGCTTTCCTCGTGTTACTTGAAGTATCCATGCAAACCACGTGCCATTACACTTGGGGTTAAGAGGTTTCAGGCCAGTTGTGACCTGTAATGAATTTATATATGAATGTGTAACCATGTGCTGAAGTCGCGACCTACCACAACGACTCCCAAGAAGGGGTGTGCTACGAGTACGATCTGAAGATGGTAGTTAAGATAACAAGAGGCCAATGAGACTGGAAGAATTGGAGAAAGATGGGATTTCTTTATATAGGGTTTGTCCAATCATGTGTGAGTGGTGGATTGTAATAAAATATATGGGAGTGTTTTATCTGTTGTAAAAATATATATAATGTGTCAGTGTATGTGGTTCAGCGAGACTCTGGTTTGTTTGACTCGGCAGCGCCATCTAGCTCCTCCCTTGACTATTATACAATAAACTTGCTTTATGTACAAACGTGCACTCGTTCCTTAAGTGGAGGGTTGAATGTTGGGCCTTGTGAGATTGGGATATATGAGGGTTAATCCCAGGGATAGATCTCTAGTTAGAGTGAATGTAGATCCCTTTTCTCGAGGGCAGTGAATTGTATATCAAGACATACAATTTGCAAGGTCTTTTAAACTTTTTAACTGAATTACATACTGTACATATTACTAAAAACAAAAATAAAAAGTGGACCGCAAGCCTACTAGGACATTTGTATACAGTAAGCCGGTTTGTACCAGTCCATTTCAGATGACTCGAACCCAAACAGTGTCAGAGTTGTTGGGATTATGTGGCCCAGAGTAGGTAGGGGCATCCAACAAAATGATCCGTACTTGCCTGTGGAGGAGCCTCAAGGTTTGAAATCCACACAAGTTGGCAATGCTGGCAGGAGGGGCAGCAGCAGGTACGAAGATCTCTGCCAGAAAGCAATAAAGAAGGGCAGCATCTTGAAGTCGCTGGGGACATTTAGAGGAGACAAAACAAAATACTTCATCTTACCTCAAGTGGGGATGGTCAATATAGCTTTTCATAGCTTTCAGGGACCAGTCAGAGTTGTGGCAGCTCACTTGCCACCTGCAAGAAGGCTTTAAGGGGACCACAAGGAACAAGATGTTCTTTGGTGAAGAAAGTAAAAGCCCTTAAAGTGTGCCAATCAAATATTGTCATAGGGTAGAACAGCGCTATGCTAAAGGAGGACACCAGATCTGCAGGCAGATGTGAAAGGTAGATGCGTTGGCGGAAAGGGCCACAAAGCCCTTCAGAGCTGCTACAATGCATACATATTTTCATGCAGTTTATTCCTCCTTGGTTGTTTGTTCCAGTAATCAAGGAAGTTAGCCGAGGGTCACTCTAGAGTTTGCTTCTAAGGCCAGCAAATACCTTCAAAGATTATCCTTTGAAATACTTGCATCTTCCTGAAGAGTGTTCATTGAAAATGATACACAAAATAATCAGTCTACTTAGTTAGTCTTTATAGTTAGGGTGCTATCCCACAAGGAGACTATCATTCCTAAGATAATTTCCTGATTTGGCAGAGCTGGGCTTAGGGGGTAACTGGATGGGCAGACGGAGAAGGCCTGCTATCTCTAGGGAGGACAAGGCTGGGCCTTTCTTAGTCCCTTGAGTGTATTGTTTCAACATGAGGCTTCCTGGCTAAGCCCTCACACAAACTGTAGCGGGCACATGAAAATAACCACCTGCTGTTGTCGGGGGAAATTTCACATCTAAACCAACATTCAGAGCATGGGAGGACAAAGGGCTACCTTGTTTTTGACTGGGAGAAACCGGCACAGACTTCATCTTTCCCTTAAATGCCAACATTATCCATTCTATTTGCGAGATGCCTGACTAGTCCTTGTTTAAACATTGCAGTCTTGGACTTGTAGTCCTGGAGTCCCCCCCCCCCCCTTTTTAAATCCCAGAATACAATTCCCAGAATGCTAAGTTAAAACCAGTACTGGACTAGTGTCTCCTGAATGGAGTAGATACTGTTGGCTTGTATACTTTCCTCCTTCAAAGAACCGTGAATCCCTCACCAGGGTCTTGAAGACAACATGGGGAGAGCAGTCTGGTTTTAATCAACATGCCATGTAAATCAAGGGCTTACTGGCAGGGCCTGGCTTAGCAGCTCAGCTGTCCTACAAAACAGAAATCATTATCTCTCTGCCCTTCTACTCCCCGTCTGTTATTTTCCTCTTTGTACCTTCTCTTCTATTGGATTGTGTCCTCCAACGTATTCCTCATCTATGACATGTAATGTCCATAGCTGTGCTGCTTTGGAAATCTTTTCGGCAGAGGGCGCCCTTGCGTCGATGGCATCCGGTCAATGTCCCTCGAAGGCCTCCGTAGAGGGTGACGTCATCGGATGTTATAAGTAGGATGCACTGCGCCATAGCCTCAGTTCTGTTTTTTCCGCAAATGTGTTTGCCTCGAGAACTCGGCGCGCCTTATGTCTTCTACTTCGTATCGTGCTATTATGTCGTCTTCTTCCACCCCGATGACCCAGCGGTTTGGCATCAAGAAATGTTGGGACTGCGGGTCCAAGATGTCCATCAAGGACCTGCAGCGTATCTGCTTGTGGTGCCTGGCTGAGGGCCACGGACGACTGCTCGAAGTGCCAGTTTTGGACTGCCAAGGCCTTGCGGGAGCGTAAGGGGAAATTGAAGTTAACTCCAGGACTCGGCGCCAGTAGAAAAGTAAACTATTACTTTAATGAACAAACAAAATTGAAAAGTTAGCCCTCTCCTCAGTGATTACACGTGTTTCGGCTCGCCCGAGCCTTTATCAAATCAGGGCTGACCTGTATGAACAGAAAGTATATCAAAGTATTATAATTCATACCAATGATCAAAAACAATGTAAACAGACAAGATAAACAAAACATACATGTGAGATTCAAGTTGCAAAGCCATGGTACCATCATACCCCATGGTATGTCAAAATTCGAAAAGACAAAAAATAAGGGTTGGTGAAGGGGAGGATTGGAAGGGGTCGAGAAAACATGTCATTGTAAACAGATATCACAAAAAGGGAGAAACAAAAAATAAAAGAGAAAAAAAAATTGGGTCAGTTGCTAATAAATCTAATTGTCAGCACCATATGCAGAGTAGTGTTTCCAGCAAGTGCTAATATAGTAGCTTACCCGATGGTGACACGATAAAGTCCATATGACTGTTGTCAGGTGAATAATAACTGGGACAAATCTCCAAATTCAGTAATCTGTAACAAAGCATTTGGCATATTCCTATATTAATGTATGTACATGATCAACCATAAGTAAACTTAATAGAAAGGGAAAAAGCATCCCATGTCTCGTAGGGAGCATGCAAAACACTGATAAAAATACAGTGAAGTATTGCAAGCTATGCGGTTAGTAAGTCGATTCCATCCTATTCTATAAGCATCTCATTGCTAATTGTAACTGTAGACACAGAAAAGTAATTAAAACAACTTGAACTAATTCCCATCACAACGCTGTTAAGTGAAGGATATGCGCAATGTGTTCAATATTAGTTAATGTTTCAAAATACCAGAAAAATTATTACTGCACTTCTGCAGATCGCCATTGCGTGCAATCTGTATTGCTGTCACGGGATAGGGAGAATTGCCCTAAGTAGCGCATCGTCACCAATAAAGTCAAATAGCACGTGATAGCGGGCCATTACTACCAAATCCATTAATTGTATGGATGCTCGCATATATAAAATAGCAGAATATGGGAACTTACCCTGCTGCTCAGAATCATATCGGGGCTTATTTTCCATCCAAATCCAGTGACCTGCGACATTTTTGGGAACTCAGTGAACCAAATAATGACTTTTCTGGCCGATTGACAGGGATTGTAAGGAGTCGCCTGCCTGAGCAACTTGCAATTAAGCCCCCCTTTTTTTGAAACACAGGAAATTGAAGGTCGGCTGTGTTTCCCAACCCCGTAAATCGAAATAGACTGTACTGTCAACTGACGAGTTGAGAGGGGACTCTCCTCGTCAGAAAAAGTCCAGGAGATCTAGGTCCTGGAGTGGTTCGTGCCTCTCTTCCTCTTCGTCGAGGTGGTCCTGGAAGCGGCATCACCATTCGCCTTGGACACGGGTACTCGGCACGATAAGCATCGGGAGCCGTGGGGAGTCGTCGAGGTCCCGTTAGGACAATGCATCCGGGGATCGCCAGAGACGTGCCAGGTGAAGGTCGCGGTCTTCGTCTCCAGCGAAACCGTCAAAGCCTTTGAAGGTGTCGAACAAAGTGTCTACGCCATCGGGGCCGTGTCCGTCAAGTGAGTCTGTCGGGTCTTTACGCCCGGTCAAGCCGTCAAAACTTTTGGCGCTGATGCCGTTGGAGCTGTCGGCGCCTATTGGGCAAAATTTGCCGATGGAAGCCACTGTGGCTGTTGAACCTCCAAAGAAGGCTCTTTCTAAATCTGTAAAGCCTGTCCCTGATAAGAGGTGTATTCCTCTCCCTAGGAAGGAGTTCTTTCAGTCTCTCCAGAATATCTTTGAAGAGGAGGAGAGGTCTGAGGAGGAGTTTGCCCCTTTTGGTCTTCCTTATGGGACGCCTGGTATTTCGGAATATGTCATTTCCGAGGAAAGTCGGATTATGTATTTGCATCAATCATTGCATGATGACAGTGGCCTAGACACATCTCCTGAGATGGAGTTTGCTAAACCCGAGCCTGGTGATCATGCTGAATCTTCTTATCAGAGACTGATGTTCCTGATAGGGACAATAAACGCAAGGTATTTTCTGCTGGGAGTATGGTGCGAAAATCGGCCAACTCCACCTGTGCCTTGGCAAACTTTTCGCACACTCTGTGGAATTGTTTCACTTCCGGCTGAGCATATTCCCGAACGGGAAGAAAGGGATGGCTTTCTAGCTACTGTGCAGGATGGCAAGGATGACCTGTGTGAATCCCTTCAGTCGGGGTTGGACACTGCGGATAGTGTCGCTAGGTCCATGGCTACGAGCACCGTGATGGCAGATTTGCGTGGTTGCGGATGTCCCGGTTTGCACCCGATGTGCAGGCCCGTCTTCTCAACATGCCCTTTGACGGGTCGCATCTTTTTGGCAGCAAGGCTGACAAGAGCCTTGAGGAGTTGCAGACCTCCAAAGCAGCTGCCAAATCTTTGGGCCCAGCTGTTCGGCAAACTCAGCCTTTTCGTCCTAAGGGACAGCAATGGAGGGGTGGTTCCTTTTGAGATTACTCCTCATTTGGAAGGGCGAAAGGGATGGCCAGTCAAAGAGGCCAGCGTAAGCTCCCTCGTGGTGCACGAGGTAGGGGTGCCAGATCCGCTGAGGCAGCTGCTTCTTTGCCATCAGGCACTGCCGCTACTAATCAACTCTGAGGCCAGGTCTCATTGTTCTCCGGTGGGAGGCAGGCTATGGCAGCATCTCCAAGACTGGCAAGCCATTACTTCAGATGCATGGGCTCTGGATAAGATTGACCACGGTTACTGACTTCTACACCGGCCTCACGACAATCCACTGAGGAAACCCTCTTTGAAGGTTCCGGATCCGCTCCTTGTGCATGAGATTTTAGCCCTGCTGGAGAAAGGCGCTATAGAACCAGTGCCTGTGGCGGAGTGGAACAAGGGTTGGTACGCCCCTTATTTTTTTATACCCAAGAAAGCCGGGGGGGCTGAGACCCATCTTGGACTTATGTTACTTGAACAATTTTCTCAGGAAGGACACGTTCAAGATGGTCACTCTTTCTTAGATTCTCCAGGACCTCCAACTTCAGGATTGTCTGGTGCTATTGGACCTGCAGGATGCTTATTTGCATGTGCCGATCCATCTCCAGCACAGGAAATACCACATGTTTGCAGTTGGCGGATCCCACTATCAGTTTCAGGTCCTGTCATTCCGGCTCACCTCTGCCCCAAGGGTTTTCACCAAGCTCATGGTGTTGGTGGCAGCGCATCTCAGGAGAGGGGGGGAATTCACGTCAACCCCTACCTGGACGATTGGCTTATCAGGTCCTGTTCTCCCGAAAAAGGCTTGGATCATCTCAACATCACTTGCCATTCCCTTCACAAGCTGGGCTTCTCCCTCAACTTCAAGAAGTCACATATGACACCATCCCAACAGCTCCAGTACATAGGGGCAGTTTTGGACACGTCCTTGGGGATGTGCTCGCCACCCAAGGTGAGGGCTCATCACATTCTTCAGATGGTGTCAAAATTTCAACAAGCACAGGGTCTTCCGGCTTTCGAATTCTTAAGGTTGCTCGGCCTCATGGCATCCTCCATTTTTCTGGTGCCGGCGTCCCGCTTGAGATTGAGGTCCCTTCAGTGGGATCTACGGACTTAGTGGTCCCAGTTCTCGGGCAGGATGTCGGATCTCCTTCATATTCCGCTCCTCTTGGTCTCGCAGGACCTTCTGTGGTGGGCCGACGAGAAGAACCTCCTGAAAGGGGAGCCTTTTTGGCAACCATCGTCGAATATCAGTGGTGACGGGCGCTTCCCTGACAGGGTGGGGAGCTCATGCCGACGATCTGTCCATCAGCCGTCGTTGGTCTCCATCGGAGTCCAAACTTCACGTAAATCTTTTGGAGCCGAGAGCCATCAGACTGGCGCTGAAGGCTTTCCTGCCATCTATACGGGCGAAGAATGTCCTGATATTGACGGCATTTGTCAGTGGTGAAACACAGAGGAACTTGGACTCCATATGGCTTGTTTACCTTCAAGCAAGTACACTAGTGTTTGCAGACACCTTGAATGTAAGACACTGACCACATCCAGTGTCCCCTTGGCGGAGAATATAGGGATCAGGCGTCGATGGCCCCACACCCCGTGTACTAACTGGCATGTAGTACACCTGGCGGGGAAAAAACCACACCTTGGTGGAAAACGAGAGACAACCTCAAGATACAATAACATCTCAACCAAGAAGGAACTCTGTTTTTGGCCCGGTCCTGCTAACATTGTATGAGGTGACTAGATTTGAAGCCACCGCACTTTTGGAAGTGGCATTCCGGAAAACACACTTGGTTTACTGCAACTTCACACCTGCTAAAAGCGAAAGAACCAAGCTTTTGAAAATTGGACAACAATCAATTGCACACCAACTTGAATTCTTTTTCAAACTGTTTTCTGCTTGTAATGTTTATGTCCTGATGAGGTGCACCAGACGGAAATTGTATAGACCACTCTGGTTGCCCGAAACTCGAGTCGACAACACCATAGAGCCTACTCCTCCCAGAGTTGGCTCGAACTTGGGTTTTACATAGACAAAATGTGGGAATTGATATGTGTTCATGAGTAACCATGTTGGAACATTTACCCAGTGTTTTACTTTTTGTTAAATAGGCACTTCTGAGTAACCAACATATCAACCCAAATAGATGGGATGTTCTGAGTCACAGAAAAGTACTATCAGGATTGCGTATATTGCACATGCATGAGTGGCGTTTTTTTGTATGTATGGGGATGAAAGAGTATGTGAGGAATATGTGAGATGTGAGCCTTTTTTTTATTTGTTGGTGTAACAATAATGTGTGTTTTTGATAATTGGTTTCTAATAGATGTGTTATCAATGTATTCGATATGTCTTTCCGTAAATGTGTCTTATAATCAAAACATGATTAAATAAATAAAATAGATTAATTCCGACATGCTGCCTTGTGTCTAAAGCATACACCTATTAAATGGGGTTGTTGTGTTGGAAGGAATTATGCAGCGTTTTTTACGCATGAATTGTATGGGTTAATAATAGGAGGGTGTGCACTTATCTACGGATAATTGCAGTTTTGTTTGGTCTCTGATATTGACGGACAACATGGTGGCAATGCATTACCTCAACAAGAGAGGAGGTATATGGTCACTACCTCTGTGCAGGGAGGCAATGCAGCTCTGGTTCTGGACGATGAGCGAGGGAATGTCCCTCTCCGTGGTTCATCTAGCCAGTATGAAGAATATGGCGGCGGACGCTCTGAGCAGGCAGAGCATACTCTCGCACGAGTGGAAGTTAGCTCAGGAAGTCCTACAGGAGATCTTCGCCCTTTGGGGAACCCCATAGGTGGACCTGTTCACAACTGGTGCCAACCAGAAGTGCGAAAGGTACGGCTCGAGGGATTTCCTCTGAAAGGACCTCTACGAGACGCGTTCCTTGTGGAGTGGCTCTTCCCGTTACTGTACGCGTTTCCTCCGTCATCCCTCAAATTCTCTGGAGGTTGAGAACGTTCGGGACCAGCATGATCCTCATTGACTCGGATTGGGCCAGGAGAGCGTGGTAACCGGACCTTCTAGACATGTCCATCTATCCTGCAATGCATCTGCCCCTCAGAGAGGATCTTCTCTCGCGAGAGGAATTTCGGGTTCTCCATCCGGAGGTCAAGACTCGCACCCTTCACGCATGGTTTCTGAGAGGTTGAGATATAGAGATTGGGACCTTCCGGATGACGTAATTGAGGTGTTGCTTTCGGCTAGATGGCCGGCAACGAAGTCACTGTACCGTTGTCGTTGGCATAAGTTTTGCGACTGGTGCAGAGGAAGGAATGTGGATCCTTTTCAGTGCTCGATTCCAGAGTTTCTCTCTTTCTTGCTTTCCTTGGCCCACATGGGTCTTCCGGTGGGCACCATTAAAGGTTACTTGGCAGCGCTGTCTATATTTCAGCGCACTTCAGAGGAATACTATTATTTAAAAATTCCACTGATCACTCGGTTTTTGAAAGGGCTTACGAATATGTTCCCGCCGTCGTCATTTCAGGTGCCAGTCTGGGGCCTTAATTTGATTTTGAAATTTCTGATGGGTGCTCCTTTTGAACCTTTGCACTCTTGCCCTTTGAGGCTGTTGACATTTAAAACAGTTTTCTTAGTTGCAGTTATATCTGCTAGAAGAGTGAGCAAGTTTCAGGCACTTTATTCTAAGCCACCCTTTACTTTGTTCCACAAAGACAGGGTCATACTGAGAGTTTGTTCGTCCTTTTTGCCTAAGGTTGTGTCAGAATTTCATTTGAGTCAGAAGGTGGTACTCCCCGCTTTCTATCCTCCTCCTCATCCTAGTAAGGAAGAGGAACGGCTCCAGAGGTTGGATCCTAGGAGAGCCTCGAGCTTTTATCTCTCCAGAATGGCCAAGCTCTGAGTGGACGACCAGCTCTTTGTGGGGTATACTGGACACCGTTTGGCACTGGCTGTTTCTAAGCAGACCTTATCTAGGTGGATTATCCTCACTATTTCGGAATGCTACCGGTTGGCTGGAAAGGACCCTCCTGAGGGTTTGCAAGCTCATTCCACCAGGGGCATTGCTACTTCAACAGCACTCCAGAGGGGTGTGCCGGTTAAAAATATCTGCGACGGTGCAACGTGGTCTTCTATACACACGTTTGTTAAGCATTACTCCCTGGAAACGTTCCATGCTCAGGATGTTGCCTTTGGTAAGGCATTGCGGTACTCTGCCATTTGAAATGGGTATATCTAAATTCTTTTCCCTCCTCCACTCATCTTTACTGCTTTGGGAGTCTGTCATAGATGAGGAATACGTTGGAGGACCCAATCCATTCGAAAAACAAGTTACTTACCAAACTGGTAACATTCTTTCAACTGGATGTTCCTCCAACATATTTTCTGTGCAGAGGGGTCCTGGCCTAGCAGTTCGGGCTGGGCTGCTACTGATTTGCACATGCATGGTCCCCTTTTGCAGTGGCGCAGACGGGCTGAAAAACGGTGGTGTGGAAGGTTGCCCAGGGCAATTGCCAGTGGTTTAGATTCATTCAAAACCTTCCAACCATCACTTTTGTGGTCCGTTTGTTTCTCCTTGTGAGAGAGGGTATGCCCAGATGTGGGTCCCTTGCTCGCTGCGCCACAGGGAACCAGGCTGCACCTCACTGAGGAGGTCCAACAAGGCCGAAACATGTCTGGGGTTGCTTGGTTTTCTGTGCAGAGGGGTCCTGGCCTAGAGGTTCGGGCTGGGCTGCCACCTTCTGTGGCGGCAGCTGCTGACTGATTTGCACATGGCTGGTCCCCTTTTGCAATGGCGCAGATGGGCTAAAAAAACGTTGGTGTGGAAGGTTGCCCAGAGCAATTGCCAGTGGTTTAGATTCATTCGAAACCTACCAACCATCTCTTTTGTGGTCCGTTTGTTTCTCCTTGTGAGAGAGGGTATGCCCAGACGTGGGTCCCTTGCTCGCTGCGCCACAGGGAACCAGGCTGCACCTCACTGAGGAGGTCCAACAAGGCCGAAACATGTCTGGGTTGCTTGGTTTTCTGTGCAGAGTGGTCCTGGCCTAGAGGTTCGGGCTGGGCTCTACCTTCGGTGGCGGCAGCTGCTGACTGATTTGCACATGGCTGGTCCCCTTTTGCAATGGCGCAGACGGGCTAAAAAACGGTGGTGTGCAAGGTTGCCCAGAGCAATTGCCAGTGGTTTAGAGTCATTCGAAACCTTCCAACCATCACTTTTGTGGTCCGTTTGTTCCTCCAACATATTCCTCATCGCCCTCCCAGCCTACCCCTCAAGAATTTCCCATGCCATTACAGCTTACGACCCGCAAGTGTAAGTGCAGTCGATTGAGTGCTCTAGACATGTGTGCCACACGTTGTGAGGGGGGAAAAAACATGAACTGAGGCTATGGGCGCTGTGCGTCCTACTTATAACATTTAATGACATCACTCTTGATGGGGGGCATTCGAGGGACATCGACCCGACGCAAGGGCGCCCTCTGCCGAAAAGAATTCCGAAGCAGCACAGCTGTGGACATTACATGTAATAGATGAGGAATACGTTGGAGGAACATTCAGTCAACAGAACGTTACCAGTTTGGTAAGTAACTTGTTCTTCTCTCTACCTTCTCTTCTCCCTTTCATGCCCTCTGTCATTCCCATAGTAGGCAATTTTTGCAATGTTCTCTTTTATACAGTGCAGTGAATTGTGATATATCTTGAGCAATCATCACTGATCTCCTCCCATGTGACCAGGGTAAGGCAGGCGCTACCTGAATCTGACACTGGGGGTGGTGTTATGAGGGAGGATCACATGGGAGGAGATGGCTATCAGGAAGAAGTTATTAGTTAGGTGAGACACGCTATTCCTCTTTTTTGTGAGGATGAAGACCCATAATCCCCAAATACCTAATGGCATGCTGTCACTGCTTTAGTGTATCCGATGTTAGATCAGTGTATGCGAAACCACCTAAACCGAATACGTTTTCCACCTTTGGATCTATGGGTCACATAAGATGTTTCCTGAATATAATGGTTTTGTCTTGGGTAAAAGTCCTGAACCCAATATCGCTGCATCTGCTATTCATAGAACATCTTCTGTGTCTGATAAAGTTCAGTCCAACAAACGGTTGAAACAAAATTGCTGCAAGAGGAACGTGCGGTCTAGTTGTTACTGTTCTAATCAACATTTAAATCTGTAAATCACCCACAGTTGAAAGAAGCACAAGCTGGACTTGGTGGAGAACTTGTATGGCACTGCAGAGTATGCAGAACGGGAAGCAGAATTGTGGAGGAAAGCAGAAGCCTGGGAGGAAGCCTAACTGAAAGGGAGACCTGCTTCCGCATTGCAGAGAATCGCTCTGGCATGCCAGAGTATCAGGAGACCCGACAGTGCCTGGTGAGCTCCCAGGAACAGCTGCAGAGGCGACTGACCCGAGGGAGCCTGGTGAGTTCCCGGGAAGTACCGCTCAGCCGACGGCAGCCGCAGGAGAGCAGTCAACGGTGTTGTTGGACCAAAAAGGGTCTGACAGTTTATTGAAGTTCTTCCCGCATCAATAACGCACTGCAGCATCATGAGACGACAGAGATGCCAAAAGAAGCCGGTGAGATGGCCTAAGGAGAGAGGTAACCCTGGGGTGCTCCGAAAAGAACAATTACAATTAAGTGACAGTTTTGAATACCGACCAAATAGAAAAGAAGGGCAAAAAGGGTACAATTTTCCTCACACAGGATATCAGTTTGGGGAAACGTGGAACCCACATTGAAATCAGGCTAAAGACTATAAAGAATAGATTGAAGGGCAAAGAGCGCACAATTCTCCTCACATGAGATGTCAGTTTGGGGAAAGCTTGAACCCACGTTGCCATAAGCAAACAAACAAGCAAACATTGTACAATTCTCCTCATATGAAAAGTTGGTGTGGAGCAACCTAGAACAAACATTGCCACAAGCAGAGAAACATTGATAGTTTTGTAAAGTTGAAAGCATTTCTGGCAGGCGAGTAAACCAGGAAAGAAGCAATTGCTTTAAAGGAGAAAATCTTTGTTGTCAGAAAGAGTGTTGTGGAAAGAAAATATTGACTTCCTCATCCTGACAAAACTATTTTACAACAAGATACATTTGCTGTGCTATTTTGACAAAAGTATGCTACGGAATAGAATGTTATATCATGCTAAAACAGCCAAAACACTTGTCTGGGGTTGCTGATGGTACTCTTGTTCGGAGGAGATTTGCTTAGCATTTCAGTGCTAGACTGCCCGTTGTGGTGGGACAAAGACTGATATGCAAATGGATATTTCGAATGGATTTTGTCTTCCCATGTAGTCCTCATCTTATGATAATTATCCTTCCAGCTTTAGTTGCTTCTGAATTTTATTTCGACAGAGGGCGCTGTGTGCCGTCTCCTCGAGTCTATATCCCCCAAGGGCCTCAGTTCGACTGTTGACGTCCTCATCAGTATAACTAGCGCAAGCAGCGCACGTTGGCTTCAGTTCCGTTTTTCCAAGCTAACGATTCTAAGAATTGTAGCGCGCTTCATTTTGTCAGTGAACTTCGTCAGCTATTTTCGATTGACGAAATTGTCTTCCCCGTCGGCTCCCTCAACACCTAAGACGGGCTTCAAGAAGTGCCAAGACTGTGGATCGAAGATGTCGATCACTGACCCCCCATCGCATATGTCTACGGTGGATTGGTACCGGTCAGCGTACCTCCGACTGTAACTCCTATCAGGCGATGACCAAAAAGGCTCTGAGGGAGCGTAAAGGTAATTGGCAGTTGGGGGTTGCCTTCGGAGTCTCCTTCGAAGAGCTCACAAAGAAAGACTGATGAGTCAGGGGATTCTCCTCTATGGCAAAGATCTAAATGGTCTCGATTGCACCATTCTTTGTCTTCAAAGAAGGCCAAGAAACGGCCTCACAGGTCACCTTCGACCTCTAGTGAATCCTCGGCCGAGGTAATCAAATATGCAACGAAATCGGACTCACCAGCAAAATGGGATGCAGTTTGTAAAGAAATGCTTAAAATCTTCAAGAATGCAGCCCGTCCCCCTAGAAGGACAAGCAGAAAGCCCATGCGCCTCTCGATCTGCATCAAGACGACAAAGGCAAATCGAAGATGAAATCTTGTAAACCGAGCCATAAGCCAGTACAGCATCGAGAAAAATCTCGATCTGATGAGAAATCGTCGAGGGCTTCAACAAGTCAGAAATCCAGTCCATCGAGCGTTCCTTCGAAAAAAGCATAAAAAGTCGACAACGCTTTCGCCAAAGCAGTTAGCGTTGGAGCCATCGACGCCAGTGTCGAAGTCGACTATGACAAAAATTACTCCGAAGTTGTTGTAGACGATTCCTTCGAAGTTGTCAAACAGTAACCCAGGAAAAAATGTTCATACCCTTGCCAAAGAAGACCTTTTAAAAGTCTTTAACCTCCATCTTTGAAGATCATGAATCTTCAGATGATAACACACCACCATGTGGGTTCCAATATGGCACCCCTGAGGTGCCAATGGAATTCATCTCAGAAGAGTCTAGGTTGAAAGACTTGTATGATAATCGTCAGTCAGCCAGTGTTTTAGAAAGCTCTCCCGAACTGGAATTTGGTAAACCAGATACTACTGACCACTCTGACTCCTCATATAGGAAGCTGATGAGCAAGGTAATCGTTTATAGGTTCGAGCAGGCCTACTCCTTCTTTTGAGCAGGATGACCCGACCGATATTTTGGATCAGGGTCCCCAAATAGATCCAATTTTGCCATTTCACACTGCACTACAAAAAAGGGTATCCGCAAATTGGGAGACACCAGAGACCGCGGCTGCGGTGAATACAGATTTTGCTAGCAAATATAGGCCATCGAGCAGTGACCCAGAGTACTTAAGAAAACATCCAACACCAGAAAGTTTGGTAGTTCGAGCTGCTACATCTACTAAGCAATCAGCTTACCCCTCTATCCCTCCTTATAGGGATGATAAGTAGATGCCTGGGCGAGAAAAATATTTACTGTTGGTAGTATGACATTAAAGTCAACTAATGCAACTTGTACCTTGTCAAAGTTTTACGTTTATCATGTGGGACTGTGTAGCTATGGCGGCTTCGGCTGCTTCAAAACCACACTGAGGCCTTGACTCACAAGACCCCGGTGGGAGGCAGACTTACTCAGCATCTGAAAGAATGGCGGGGCATTACTTCAGATGCTTGAGCACTGGAAACTGTAACCCAAGGTTACTGCCTTCCTATTCAAAAAGGCCTCGGAATCATACACCGGGGAACAACTCTTTCAAAGTTCCAGATCCGCTCCTTGTGCAGGAAATGTTGACCCTGCTAGAGAAAGGTGCTATAGAACCAGTAGCGGAAAGGAACAAAGGTTGGTACTCCCCATAATTTCTCATTTCCAAAAAGGACTGAGGATTGAGACCCATCTTGAACTTTAGAAACTTGAGCAAGTTCCACATGAAGAACAAGTTGGTTACCCTTTCCCAAATCCTTTAGGCTCTCCAACTCCAAGACTGGATGGTGTCATTGGATCTTCAGGATGCTTACTTTCATGTGCCTATCCATCTCAAGCACAGAAAGTACCTGAGGTTCGAAGTTCTCGTTATCAGTTTTGAGTTCTGCCATTCGGCTGACCTCCGCCCCGGGGGTTTTCACCAAGTTAATGGCGGTAGTGGCAGCAAGTCTCATCAGAGGGGGGGGATTCACGTCTATCCCTACCTGAACGATTGGCTGATAAGTGCACGTTCACCCGAACAAGCCCAGGAACATTTCAGCATAACCTGCCGCACACTCCACAGACTGGGCTTCTCCCTCAATTACAAGAAGTCCCACATGATACCATCTCAAAGACTCCACTTTATTGGAGCAGTCCTGGATGCTTCCTCAGGGAAAGCCTCGCCACCAGAGTTGAGAGCTCAAAATATTCTGCAGATGGTCACCAATACCAGAGTGCCCAGCATCTTCCGGCCTTTGATTTTTTTGAGGTTGCTCGGTCTCATCGCATCCTGTATATTTCTGGTGCCAGAGGACGGCCTCAGAATGAGATCCCTCCAATGAGCTTTCAGGACTCAATGGGCCCAATTCTCAGGCAGAATGTCAGACCACCTGAAAGTTCCGAACAGAGTCTCCCAGGACCTTCTGTGGTGGGCTTGCAGGGACAACATTCTCAAGGGGGAATCTTTTTGGCAACCATGGCCGGAGATAACTGTAGTGACGGACACCTCACTCACAGGGTGGTAACCCCAAGCCAACAAGCTGACAATCAGCAATCGTTGGTCTCCATCAGAGTCCAAACTACACATCAACCTTTTGGAGCTGAGGGCAATCAGACTAGCACTCCAGGCCTTTCTGCCCTCTGTAAGGGGAAAGAATGTCCTGATAATGACTGACAACACAGCGGCCATGTACTACCTCAACAAGAAAGGAGTTGTAGTGTCACTACCACTGTGCAAAGAAGCAATGCAGCTCTGGTTCTGGCTATTCAAGAAGTCATCTCTCTATCGACAGTTCACCTAGCCCGAGAGGAGAACACGGCAGCGGATGCTCTGAGCAGGCAGAGCACAGTCTCCCAAGAGTGGGAAATAGCTCAGGAAATCCTTCTAGATATCTTCACCCTTTGGGAAACCCTGCAAGTGGATCTGTTCGCGAGCAGGGTCAACCGGAAATATGAACTGTTCTGCTCCAGGGAATTTCCCCCTAGAGGAGCTTGAGGAGACACTTTCGTAGTGGACTTGAGTTTCCACTCCTGTGCGCGTTTCCTCCAGTCCCCGTCATTCCTCATGTGATCAGGAGGTTGAGAAAGTTTGGTAAATCTAAGATCCTAATTGCTCCGGATTGGACCAGGAGGACGTGCTACCCAGACTTTCTGGACATGTCCATCTGACCTCCAATGCGTCTTCCACAAAGAGAGGACTTTGTCTCATGAGAGGATGGTCGGGTTCTCCATCCAGAGGTCAAGATTGGGACTTCCCAGATGACTTAATGGAGATCTTGTTTTCGGCCAGAAGGCCAGCAGCAATATCTTTGTACCGCTGCCATTGGGACAAGTTCAGCAGTTGGTGCAGGGATAAGAAAGTTAATCCTTTTCTATGTGACACACCTATGGTGCTTTCTTTTTTGTCACATTTGGTGAATCTGGGGCTCCAGATTGGAGCAATTAAAGGTTACCTCGCAGTGCTATCTATTTTCAAGCGATCTTCAGAGGATTCCTATTTTAAATTCTCTCTTATTGTGCAATTCCTAAAGGGTCTTTCTCATGTATTTCCTCCAGTTCCATTCAAAGTCCCTGTAATGGGATCTTACATTTCTAACATGCTTTCCTTTTGAGCCTATACACTCATGCCGATTAAGACTGTTAACCTTGAAAACTGTTTTGCTAAGCGCAATAATGTCAGCCTGCAGGGTAAGCGAGTTGCAGGCACTTTCCTGTAAACCCTCGCATACGGTTTTCTATAAAGACAAGGTTGTTCTCGGGGTGAAACCTTCTTTTTTTACCTAAAGTAGTATCCGACTTCCCCCTTGTCGCAAAATCATTTTGCAAACTTTCTATCCACCTCCTCATCCTGGAACGGACAGGGAAATATTACATAGGCTGGACCCTGGACCCAAAAATGGCTCTGTTTATTTATATATATATATATATATCAAGAATGGCTACATTTCGTCAAACTGACCAATTATTAATAATTGGCTATACAGGCCCAAAATTGGGTTTAGCTGTTACAAAACAGACCCTATCCAGATGGCTCATCCTGGCTATTGGGGAATTTTACAGGTTAGCAGGCAAAGACCCACCGGAAGGCTTTAGAGCACATTCCACAAGGGGCATGGCAACCTCTGTTGCTCTTCATAGAGGCGTTCCAGTCAAAGACATTTGTTCAGCGGTGTTATGGAGAATTCTCATAAATGGTTGATTTACCTTACCTAAAGAGTCCCCCAGCAGCTTTGCTGGATTTCTAGGATTTATTTTTTCACCTGGTAAAAGTGTGCGCCTTTTTCCCCACTCTTACATGTGTTTTGCTATGTGTATTTCTACTTTGTGTGATCTTGGGCACTGGAGCCTCACCTACTCCATGTACACCACTTTTTGTGTGTGTTACACAGCACCTTCAGTGCAGTCACCTTCAGTGCAGTGACACAGGGTTGTCTTTGAGACTTCCGACTGACTCCATATTTCTGGGGCTGACTACTGTCCCCCAGAAACAGGTAAAGTTGCCATTAACTTTATATAGTCACTTTAAACCACAGACCCAGTAAACCCCATCTTACATGGAGTTTTGGAAAGGGTTAACTCTTACCCCTTTTTGTCTGTGCCTCTTGGAGCCTTGTTTCAATCCCTTAACATTAAGACTTGGCTGGTGGCTGTGGTATCTAACCTAACTTTTCTACCGTGATTATCTTATATAAACGTGGTAATGTTTTAGGCTATTATATTAGCCTCGAACATAAACCAGCTTGACAAAATACATTTTCTTTTGGTTCCGGCTGGGTTTAGTCGCCATTTCTTTTTGTTAAGTCTTTCTCGTGTCTTTCTCGTGTTTTTCTCTGCGCACCAAACCGGGGATGACTCCTTTGTTCGCTGTCTTTTCGCGGGCTTCTGCACAGAAACCCTCCTTAAGGCGCCTGATAGTCTAGGTAGGCAGGATGTGAGGGAGGGATCTTCGGACCCCTGCCATGGGTTCCCTTGGTAACACAAGTCGCACTCTTGTCTGATTGGCTAAAGGGACTGGCCTTGCCAGGCCAGCCACCCTGCTGTGTGATTGACAGCCAGGCTGTATGAATGGGGGAAAACTGCATAAAAAGCAGGTCTCTGGGACTGGAAGAGCAGTCGCCACTGGAATGAAAGAACCAACGAGGAACTGGAAGAAGAGGACCCCTACCACGACTGAACTGTCCGGTGAAGCCCTGCTGCAGGTCCGAATCTTCAAATCCAACGACGGAGAAGATCCTCCAGGAAACTTCTTCCCTTGAGCTGGTGGGACCAACCAGTTCGCCCAAACTGCAAGCCAGGACCCGGTTCTAGGTCAAATATTCAAAAACAAAAGGATCGAATGCCTTTTTTTCGATGCAAAAAGGATTGAAAAAAAGGGTCACTTTTTTTTATTTTATGGGGGGTTCCACCCCCCAACCTCTGTCTTCTCTTTTAAAAAAACTTTTTTTTACTTACAAAACTAAAAAAATATATAAACAATTAAATAAAAAAGCATTGAACCCTTTTTTTTTCGATCCTTTTGGATTTCGAAAAAAAGGTCATTCGATCCTTTTATTTCGATACTTTGACTGGACACCCCAGGACCCCTCCTTTTGGTCGAATTTGCTGTACAGAGCTACAGTGGGCCAGATAGCCAGGAAGGTCGGACCCTGCTTGGGTTTTAAGGAGCGCACCTTTTATTCGTTGTTTGGTGCTGCTGCTGGTTTCTTCCCTGGGTAATGCAGGACCCTCCAGTCTTCCAACTTCTGATCAATCCGACAGTCACTTCAGGAACCGTGCGCCTGCACAGAACTACCAGGAACGTCTGCTTCAGCTACAGCCCCCTCTCCGTTTCAAGGTACTGTGCAAATCCGGTTGTGCGTTTTGTGTGAAAGTGTTTGAAATCTTTCTCCAATCCGAGGGCTTGTCCTTCTCTTCTCTTTGAACTAACTTTTCTACCAACCAACCTCGTCCGGAATCTGTGCCACAAACCTTATCGCAACCTACCCTGAACTGTGTAATCTTGAGCAAAAGACTTTTGACCTATTGACTTTGGCCATAAGCCTTTTCTGGCTGATCTCCTCACTGTAGTCTCTCTTGTTCAATTGCCCTGAGTACTTACCTGTTGGTTTTGCCTAATTTCTAATAACTTTGTCTTTCCCTCCCTCTAAAATTGCTGTAGTGCCATTTTGCTCCTACTTTATTTTGTGAGTTTAACTTGTCTGGAATTTAAGGGAAGTGGTGTGGTGTATTTATGATTGTGATTTTGACCTTGCTTAGAATAGTGAAATGTTATAAAACTGTTGAGTAAATAAATATATATTCTTTTACTTAGAAACCTTGAGTCAGTGTTTGCCTGAATCATAGTAATTGCTGTCCTTTCTGTAACTATTTGTACTGCTCACTTAATCTTGAGATGTCTGGCTGCTCCGCTACTGCTACCACTATAACTGTGTTGTACTGTCAGTTGTAGTCTTGGGTGTAGTGTTCCCAAAGGGTACTGCATATAATTCTGCCTAACAAGCGGCCACTTGGTCGTCTATTCACACTTTTGTGAAGCATTACTGCCTGGATTCATCTTCCAGTCAGGAAGGACAATTTGGAAAAGCAGCCCTTCATGCAGTCCATGACAACAGTTTAAACAAAATATAATTTGTACTCCCACCACCAAATTAGTACTGCTTTTGGAGTCTATCATAAGATGAGTAATACGTAGGACGACACAATACATTCTAAGAAAAAAGTTACTTACCCCTGGTAACATTCTTTCGATTGGATGTTCCTCCCACGTATTCCTCATCGCCCCTCCCAGCCTACCCGGCCGTAGAATTTACGTGTTCTTACACTTGAAATGATGTGGCATTTATAACGCACACATACACAAGTGTTTCAAGGCGCGACGAGGGGAGGACAAAAAACCACAATCTTACTAGGCCTTGTGACAATTACGATCGAACAAGCACAGGGGAGGGGAAAAGTACTGGGGGGCAGTGCGGGTGTGCAACAGGACTGGCAGGGACATGGGCCCGAATTCAGAGGGTGGCCAGATGATCAGTGCAGTATCAGACAGGAGATCAGCAGGGGAGAGGAAGAAAGAAGGCAGAAGCAAAGGGGAAGTTCTTGAGGTCTTTCCTGACCCGGAGATGGTTCTGTTCAAGTTTGAGCGGCAAGGAGGCTGTTCCAGAGGGAGGAACCAACCGAAGAGAGATCTGCCCCCAACTCGTTGCTTGGAGAAGCGACGGACCATCAAGGAGTTGGAGGTGGAGGAGCGAATAGCTCGAGTAGGAAGATCTTTACGAAGAGAGAGTTGGAGGTATTTCGGTCCCAGGCCCCAGAAGGCCTTGTGAACAATGCAGAGGGTCTTGTACTTGATCCTTGCTGACACTGGGAGCCAATGGAGAGGTTTCAGGACTGGAGAGATACGATCCCTGGGCTTGAGGCCAAAGACAAGTCTTGCAGTACTGTTCTGGATGAGTTGTGGAGGACGGAGAGTAGAGGCAGGCAGATTTAGAAACAGGCTGCTGCAGTAGTCCAGCCTGGAGAGAACTAGAGCTCTGGAGACAGTAGCTTCGGGGGGAAGGTGATAAAATGAAGAATACCTCTGAGGAGGTGCAGCTGGTAGTTAGACTTCTTAGAGACGTCCTAGATGTGAGGAGAGAAGGAGAGTGAGGAGTCTAAGATGACAGCAAGGTTCTTAGCCTCACAGGTGGGAGCAGGATGAGGGCCCAGCGTGGGCGGCCAGAGAGACAGGAAAGGAAGGTGTAGGTGTGCCGATGAGGAGGATCTCCGTCTTACTGGCATTAAGGCAGAGATCATTGGCGGCACACCACTCCTGGATTGCAGACAGATAATCCGGGATGAGAGAGGGAGAAGAGGCGGCTGAGGGGAGCCTGAAAGTGAGCGGAGTGTCATCCGCATAGCACTGAAGGTATTGATTGAATAGCCAGGGAGAAAGGTTAGACCCCTGGGGAACACCACAGGTAGAGGGTGAGATGGAGGAGAGGAAGGACCGAAGTTGGACCGGGGAGGGTCGGTCAAAGAAGAGGTCAGCCAGGCCAGGGCCTGATCAGTGATACCAAGGTTATCACGGAGCCGGTTGAGCAGGATGGCATGGTTGACCATGTCAAAAGCATAAGAGAGATCAAAGTAAGATGAGGCCAGAGGGGTGGTTGGCATCAAGGTTAGAGAGCAGGTCTTTACGGATGTTCAGGAGAGCAGTTAACATGGTTCTGGCTGCTCTGAAGCCAGACTGATGTCATGGAGACAACCAACAGATTCAGTGTGAAGATTAAGCTGGGAGATGGACAGCTTTTCCAAGAGTTTGCCCAGGAAAGGAATAATGGAGATCGGGCAATAGTTAGCCAGGCAGGAGGGGTCAGCTGAGGGTTTCATAAGAAGAGGGTGCACAAGAGAGTGCTTCAGGGGGAAGGGAAGATTCCAGTGGCGAAAGAGTGGTTGCAAAAGTCGGCCAAGGCTGGAGCAAGGGTGTCAATGTGGTCTTTCATAGATCGGACTTGTCTAGAAACCTCCTCAGTGGTGAAATGAGGAAAGGCAGAGAGGGGGGGAGGAGAGGTGGCCACAGGGAGGCCAGAGGTAAGGGAGAAAGTAGAGGGAGAAGGAGGAGAGGACGAGAGGGTGGAAAGTATGTCATGGGATTTAGAGATGAAATGAGAAGCCAAGGCCGTGGAGAGGGCCTGGGAGGGGACAGGAGAGGTAGAGACTGCAGCAGGATTGGCCAGCTCCTTGCAGATTTAAAGAGTTCGGCTGAGTTGTTAGATGCCGTAGAGACACCGGCTTGGATGTGGGCTCTCTTCTTAGCGTGGGCAGAGAGTCAGTATTCCCTTTGGAGCAGGCGGCAGGCCAGTTTCTCATAGGATGCACAGGATGCCAGCCATTTCATCAGCCATTCTACACTTGGGTTTAAAGGTGACGAGGTTGGAGTTGTACCAAGAGTTGCACTTGGCTTTGGGCTTCAAGCGGATCCTCATGACGGGGGTAAGTACATCAAGAGTGTCAGGGATAGAGGAATGGAGGTTATAAAGGGCAGTGTCAGGATGTGAGTCAGCCAGAGGTGCAGGAGGGGGAGAGAAGTTGGCGGTGAAAGCCTCAACTGACACACGCTTCATGGGTCGGATGACTGAGAAGGTGGGTAGCAGTGTAGGAGTTGGCTCAGACTGAGAGGTCGAGGGAGAGAGATGTAGCCATCAGGGAGGAGAGTGTCAAAACTTGTGACAGAACTGGCCGTGAACCATGTCTCCGTGAGACCGAGCACATCAAGGTCGAGTTCCTCCAGTAGATGGCAGATATTAGAGGAGTGCTTGACAGCAGCGCGTGAGTGGAGAGTGGCAATGTGGAGAAGGTTGCCACTCTTGAAAGACTTCCGGGGAGGGGTACAGGTCAGAGATACTCCCTGTGGAAGTGTAGAAGAAGCCAGAGGGAGGGCAGAAGAGGAAGGATGAGAGGGCAAGGTAGCCACAGAGGAGGATGAATGTGCCAGAGAGAAAGTGGAGGAAGGAGACCAGGAAACTGGTGTATGGAGAGAAGGGACAGCAGTAGAGGAAAGGAAATTAAGGCGCAGGAAGCGTCTGTCGAGGAGGAGGTTGGCCTGAGGACCTTGTATCTTGATGCCATTTAAGTAAACATTTGTGATGATCTTAGAGGAGTGGAAGGGGGCCAGAAGGGCCACCCACCGGGTGCCACCATTAATGGGAGAGGAGGAAAAAGGAGAGGGCACAGAGACCATATGTGGAGTCCATCTGGAATGACAAAAAGGATGTCGGTGAGGGTCTGTCTGGAGGAAGCGCTGATATAGGTATCAGCGATAAGGAGGCCTCGGGTTGGAGACCAGGATATCCTTTTTGAACTTCTTCCTACGAGACGTAGTGAGGAGTACAGGATGGTCAATAGAGAAGCTGTTGGAGAAGATAGGAGAAACAGAGAGCACCATAGAGGATGCAGAGCGAGGGAAAGGGGAGAAAAGAAGAGGGAGGGGGTGAGGGGTGGGGGAACAGGTTAGTGGGGGGAGACATGAGGTGTACAAGCAGATGGACACAGATGAGACATGAACAAATTAGTCGAATAGACAATGAGCTCAAGGGACAAGAAGATGAGTAGTCAATTAAAGTGAAACAAACTAGTTGCAGAGTACAAACGAGGGGACCTGAAAGAAAAAAGGGCACAGCAGGGAATAACCAGGCAGAACGAGGACTAGATAAATGAACAGTGATCAAGTGATTTACACTTACTTGGAGCCTACGGTCTATGGTACACCTAGTAATTCTCTGCAGGAGGGGAAAAACGGAACTGAAGCCAACGGGCGCTGCATGTGCTATTTATACTGATGATGACGTTGACAGTCGAACAGAGGCCCTCGAGGGACATCGATTCGACAAGACGGCACACAAGGCCACTGTCGAAAAAAAAAAATCCAAAGCAGCTATAGCTGAGGAATACATGGGAGTTGCATCCAATCGAAAGAACGTTACCAGAGGTAAGTAACTTGTTTTTCTCCTCTGTGAAAGGTGCAGTGATCTGAAACTTGGTTGTAGGCCCTTCTAATTGGAAGAAATTCCATAGAACAGAGTATTTGACCCATCTTCATTCTCAGTAGAGGGGACTCCAACACTCCTTTGTAACATCCTGCTAAGTAATCTTGTTTGGCATATTGAGAAGAATAATTTGTGGAAGAAATTGTTGCTTTATTTTTGAAACAAGTGTTTTGTGGAAGAAACATTTACTTTAACAGTCTGAAAGGCGTGTTGGACGCAAGAGATATTTTTCATTGAACTGAATAGAACATTGTTGGAACAAACCTATCTCACAACTTGAATTGATTCAGGGGAATGGAATCAAACCCTGGACACAAGGAGCACTATATTGGAGTTATAAGCTTGAATGTTTTCACATTTGTATTGAACTTAAAACAGATGCATTTCCCTTGCATATTTTGGTTGTATGCAGTGTGAGGGTCAGATATATTTGGACACAAGGTCACTTTTCTTTAGATTTAGTTTGCTAGATACGAACATTCTTGTTAGGATAGGGACAGAAAGGTGTTTATCCAATCCCCCTTTTAATTTGAGAAAATATGGCAAACTTTGAGAAATGTACAACTTTGTGTTGGTCTCTCATTTCTGAACCCTCACAGAATCCAGTGGCCACTTAGCTCCTGTCATCTGCCACTTTTATCCCTTTCTTGAACTACACATATTCTGCGATATATGCTACAATACTTAACCATATTAGGCACAAGATACACGCTTCTACGTTTGTCCTTAAACTTTATATTTTTACACATCCAGATTGCAAGGAATAGGCTAAAAGAATATTTCTTGGCATTGCAAATACTAGAACCTCCTATGGTATCGATGCCAGCCCTAGTTGGTGCTGGTGTGCCGACTAAAAAGAGCTGAAACTGGTTGACCATTAGTTTAGTAGTACTGGCCTGATAACCCAGACTCTGATACCCCACATACACAGATGAGAAAGGGCTCGTATATAAAAAAGAATTATCATTGCTACTTACCTCTATCCCCATATTAGGCGAAGAGAGAACTAGCTCTTTTTAATTATATTCCTTGACCTATGGTCTTTTGAATTTATTTTATAAGAGACACAATTTGGAGGCGGCAACATTAAACATATATGCCGACCCCCAAAAGGTGTGCACTTTCTTTTAGAAATCAGGAAAGTAGTGAGAGAGGAAAGGGTCAGGACCTCCACATTCCATTTGTAGTCGGCACACCAGCACCAAGTAGGGCTGGCATCGATCCCATAGGAGGTTATTTAACACAGGGCTAATAAGATTATCGCTAGGGACCCAGCAGTAGGAATAACTTTTTAACAATCATCCTCCTGTTATTTGTGTGACACAACTATCTTGGTAAGAGACAGGAGGCGACCACCTATCGACTCCTTTTGTTGTTACTTGATATTGCGGCTAGCAAGTTGTGTTTTTTCCATTCAGATTCTGGGACTTGCAGTTTTTCTAAATTTCAAACGGCAAAGAAAAAACAAATCCTGGAGTTCCAAGCAAAAACTGGACTGGATAGCATTTTCATCCCATGGGAAACCTGAGAGCTCTCACTAGGCTCATAATCATTTCGCATGTGTGCACAGAATGAATTAGAACCATATTCACAAATAAGATCTCCTGAATCGTTCACACAGCTTAATTTTCACTTTCCTTAATGTCTTTCGTGCTCTTTTTAACCCTCTTCACATGGGCTCTGTCTTGCTCTCTTGCTCACTCTTTCACTCCTGTTCTCTCTCATTCTCCTACTCTCAATCTCGCGCTCTCTCAATCCTCTTCCGCTTTCCTCTTCCTTTGTATCCTTCCTCTTCTCGCCTTTGCTCCTTCCTCTTCGCTCTATACTCTTCTTCCTCTTCCCTCCCACATTCTCCTTTCTTTCCCATTCCTCCCTCGCCATCCTCCCTTTTACCTCTCGACTTCTCCTCGATAATCCTGCCTTCCTCTTGGCACTGTCTTTTTTTTTTTTTACTTTTATTCATCCTTTCCTTACTCTCCCTCTCCTTTTACTTCCCTGCCCACTTCTCTTATTCACTTTGCCCGTTCTTCCTGCTTAGCTCCATCCTCTTCTATCCTCTAATCTCTCTCCCCCTCCCACTCTGGTTTTTCCCACTTTTTTCTCTTCGCCTTCCCTGCATCTTCTCATCACTCTTCCCATTGTCTTCTGCCACTATCTTAGCAAACGTGTTTTTCTTTTTCAGTGCCCACTATCCGGGATCTCCTGAAGACTGGGGAAACATTCTCTCATTTCCTGCAGGTGAATGCTTCTTTTTCTCCGGAGCTAGTGCAGGCCCTCCTGCAAGCCCAGCTCACTCCTGGCATTGTGAGTAACTCCTCTTAATCCCAATTACCAAATTATAAATTGTGGCATATGGTTAATACAATTTATGAATGATTCTAACGTCTCTGCACTTGTGAAATTGTATTAAAATGTTACATGTTATTTAGGTGCATATGGCACAACAATTTTGCACACATTCACTTTGTGTAACGTGTTCACATTTTCACCAGTAGAACGATATCCCATGAGTACGTTATTTTTTAGTTTCGCAAACATAAGATTGAATGACATTTGAAAACAGTGTAGTAAATCCATTGTAATGATTTTGGGTTTGCTTCCAGTGGCTTTATGACACTAACAGAAGGCAAATCTATGTAGTAGTAGCAAGCTGCAATTTTTTTGTTTTTAAACAATTTTTATTAACTTTTACAACAACCAATAAACAAAAAACAAACCCAGCAGTGCATGACATATAACTTCAAGCATCATATACAATATCGTGCAATGTCTACTGCCTATCCATTACCCTCCCCCCTAACTCGAGCCTACTCCACTTCGCCATCTGCCAGTGTTTCTTCTACGGGTACCTCCCCCTCTGTATCCTCGAAGGAATCGTGTTCATTTAGGCAGGCCTGGGTGGACCCAGACAGTGTGGCCACTAAGTGTCTCCAGGCCATCAGAGATTCCGCTTCCTCGTCCCTCCCCGCCCCCCCTTATTGGCCGCCTCATTCCATACTGCCGTTTCGGCTTCTGTCCATTTCTGGAGATCATGCCACCAGACCTCTACCTTTGGTCTATTGTTTGCTTTCCAACCCATGGCTATTCTGCGCTTGGCAAGTACATAGGCCAAGTCCTTGAGTTTACTCACGTGTTTCAATTTGCGCGGTCTAGAAAACCCCCCTACCATGCATGCCCACACAGATTCCACATCTCGCGTGATCCCTTTATCGGGTAGGCGGTGGGCCACTTCTCCGCAGAATGTTCTAATTTCCGGGCATGCCCAGAACATGTGCATCATCCCTGCGTTCACTTCCCCACATGTGGGACATGTTTGTATTCCTGTGTTCTTGAATCGAGCGATACTCTGGGGTGTCATGTACGCTCTGTGTGTAACATATAGCTGGATCTGTTGCAGGATCGTATTCCTGGACACTTTTTTGTGGTATCTCTGAACCCTCACCCACAACCCGTCATTCATGGGTTCCCCGGCTTCCTTCTTCCCAGTCCCATCTCAGCTGGGTCACCTCCTTTCCCACCCTGGACATCAGCAGTTCATAGATCCAAGAGACCTCGTGCCCACTCTCTGAGATATCATAAATCGTTTCTATGGCCATGTCGGGTTGGTCTTCCAGCACTATTTCGGACCATGTCTCTTTCACCCGCCGTACTAGTCTGGTGTAAGTAATATACTGCCCTGGGTTTAGACCTGTTTTTTCCACCAGTACGTTAAAATCCATTACCTTCCCATCTTACCATACATCTACTAGCATTGCAATGCCCACCGGTTCCCGGTGCTTACGAATTGTCTTCCTCAGTTGCTCGTCCACTCCGTTCAATGCCACTAGCGGCACTTGCGGAGAACACGGGGTCGGGTTCTCCATGACCTGGCAAACCTTTCACCACATCTTCCATCCCAGTTCTAACATCCTTGTACACCCTTTTAGTGCTGGCTTTGACAGCCATATCCATTCTTTCAAAAATAACGGGACACATTCAGACCTCAGCAATCTGGACTCCGATGTTGTCTTCCGTTAACCACTTAGCCACATATTGTAGTTGACTAGCCAGATAATAGACCTCAAAGTTGGGCAATTTTATGCCCCATTTATCATACATGTTCTGCAGTTTCCATAAGGCTATTCTATTCCTGGTGTTGTGCCATATGAACCCTCTGCATATGCTTTGGAGATTAACGAAGAATCTCTTGGGTATCATATATGATATATTCCCGAAAAAGTGTAACAGCCTCGGCAATAACCCCATCTTCAACAATACCACCTGTTAGGCAGAAACCTGTGCAGTTCCCTTAGGGACCACTGCAAAAGATTTAGGACTACAGGTGGTTGGCAGTAAACCCAATTGGTAGCAGTCTGTACCACCCAGATTTACCTGGTAGCTGTGGCTGAGCAGTCAGACTTCCCTCAAGATGAGTTAAGCAGTATATAGAGTATACACAATAGGTACAGAGATACAGTAGCACAAGCAAACACTGACCAGAGCTTTGGTGTAAAAGTATATAATTATTTATTTAAAGACACACTTGTAATTTACACTAGCACAAAGAGGTAAATAAATTCAACACACTGTCACTATTTTATATTTATATTTCTGAGGCTTGTGGAATCTGCTTAGATCACATGCTGTGCATAGGCCGACATCTAGTGGAAGCTGCGGAGTATTACAGTTTGTTTTTCGAAACTCGAAAATGGGCGTCGACACAGGCGTGCCAGTAATACTATCCCTAGTGTGACGTCCACTGTACCCAAGATCCCTCACGTGTCTAGGATCCTCAGATTGTTTTTTTCCGCCATACTGGTCGGAAGCATATTGCGGAGTCCCCTGGCCTTAGCCATACTTTTGCTAATAATTTTAATTTATAATTCTTTATTAACATCCTTCCCCACCCCAACGTCGACCCTCGACACTCGACGACGGCTGGAGAAGACATCGACCGTCGGCTGCCGCACGACGGATCTGGGCCTCGGAAGGCCGCTGGCCTCGGCCCGGGCCTGGTAGGCCGCTGGCCTCGGCCCTGCAAGTAGGGAGAGTGGGGGGTGGTACATACTCTTCACTCTTGGTATATAGGTACACCTTATCTTATATATTTCATACACTTACCAGCCCGCTGCCTTTAGGTGCGTATGGAGGGTACCCCTTTCCAATTCTGCCCCAAGTGCAACCGCAAATACCCTTGGGTCGACAGGCACGCCTCGTGCAATCTCTGCTTGCCGAGGGACCACCCCGAAGCGAACTGCAGAGCGTGTAGTAGGTTTAAACCTAAGACACTTAAGGACCGTTCGACTAAGCGTTGGGCCCACCACGCCAGGCAGGCGGCCATGGCAGCGGAGGGCGCCTTTAGCGATGGCAGCGACGCCGTACTTTCGGACGGCGAGGGCATTACGGCGTCGAAAGACAGCCGAGCGCAGGTCCCCGACCTCGGAAGGTCGTCCGGCAGGGCGGCTATGGGGAAGGCCCCCGGCGACACAAGCGCTGCACACCCTACACACACTAAGCACACTAAGTCCAACCGAACCTCGACGACGTCGACTTCTCGGAAAAAGGCACAGATAGAACGGTCCGACTCGGTGTCCTCTGGGCGCTCTCGATCGAGATCGCCTCATGACGCAAGGAAATCATCCACTCTTTCCAAGAGTGCCTCGCTCCCTAGACTAACGGAAGTTCGATCGTCGGAGGACCAAGACGACTTCCACCCCCAGGCCGCGCTCCAAGAGGCGGAGCCCGCAGTTAACTCCAGCGAGGCCCCACGCTCGAAAAACACAAATACCTCTCCCGATCCTCGACGCCAGGCGTCGAAAGTCTCCGGGGCCTCCAAGGGACAGGGAAAACATTTTCCAACGCACGGGGAGGGGGGGAAACAGCGGAAAGCACATTCTTCCACTCCTGTACAACCATCCTTCCCCCCCTAAGCAGACAGACAAATACAAGTCTACTGAGAGATCAACATCCAGCAAGGGTACCCTTGATAAGTCCCCTAAATTGCCTACTAAAATCATCCCCTGTTCCAAAGAATGGTCCAGTGAAGACATAGACGGGGTCATGTCAAGGATGTCTTCCTTGGCTGATTTCTACGACAAGAATCCAGAGCATTTCCTCTCGTATGACCCTCAGGCGGACACACCCTCAGGTTCCACTGATCCTATCCCCCTAAGTAAAAAGGCCCGGTTTGAAAGGCCTGAACCCTTCGAGGTGCAGCCTTACTCTACTCCATTCCCTGAGGGGGACCAGGAGTTTGAAATTATGGAGGAACAAACCGGGACGGAATACTATGCGGATGATGAGGATCAGGAGGAGGGAGAAAATGAGCAGGAAATTTACAGAGTAGATTCCCCGGTAGAGAACGAAGCCCCAGTTACCGACTCGCCAGTCGATAACCAGCCCCTCCTTAATGAGGTTCTCGCTCGCGCGGCAGAACATTTTCACATCGACACCCACGGTGTACAGGAGGAAAGGGACTTCGCAGAAGAGTTGGTGGGAGAGAGGAGGCCGGTCGCTCAGACCATCCCTATCCTTAAATCCATCCAACAAAGAATAGATCCGTCCCTGGTGAGCCCAAACCTCACCAGAGCAGTCAACCCCAGGGTCGAAAAGCTTTTCCGGGCAGCCCATTCTGACCCTCTCTATATAAGAGGACATCTTAGACCAGACTCCCTAGTTGTTACCAACACTCGGAAGAGGGCTGGAACACCCTTATCTTCATCTGAAGCTCCTCCTGACAAGGAGAGCAAGAAACTTTACGGGTTTGGCAGGAAGGTAGCCTCAACGTCCGCCTACCAAGCAAGGATTGCTAACTCCACCACCCTGTTGGCCAGCTACAACTGCCATCAATGGGAAGAGGTCGCGGCGCTCATAGCCTCAGCTCCTGAACCGTTAAAAGGCCAATTGGCTCGGATCTCGGCAGAAGGGAGAGCCGTGTCTGGTTGCATATTAAAAGCAACTTTCGACGCCGCGGACAACGCAGGAAGATTGATAGCAGAAGGTACTGTTATCAAAAGACATGCGTGGTTACGGCAGTCGGGATTCAAAACAGAAACTCGGGCTTCATTAATAGACAAGCCGGTGGAACCCGATCTATTGTTTGGGAAAGCGGTCGAAGACGCACTGAAAAACGCCAAGGACGAATACGAGACACTGAAATCCCTTGGCCAACTAACCAACAAACCCCCTAGCCAGAGGGGGAACAGTAATTTTCGTCGCCCACGCGGCCAAAATTCACAAAGAGGCAACTATGCCCAGGGACAGGGTACACAGTGGAACAACAGCCAGCAGTCTACCCAAAGTTACGGCAGGGGTAACAAAAGAGGGCGTGGAAGAGGCAGAGGCAGCCCCAACAAAGGAGGTGGCACGCCTCCACCAAAGCAGTGACGCTCAGTTCAGGGTCCCTTCTCACGCAACCCCAGTAGGGGGACGCATTTCCAACTTCACCCAGGCTTGGGAAGGGATCACCTCAGACAGATGGGTGCTGTCAACAGTGTCCACAGGATATTGTATAGAATTACTGCAGCGTCCCCGGAACCATCCTCCACGACAAAGAGTACACTCCTTAGAACATCAGAAGATCCTTCTCGAGGAGATTGCCATTCTGCTAGAAAAGGACGCGATAGAACTCGTCCCAGGACACCAGGTAAACAAGGGTATCTATTCAACTTACTTCCTTGTGCCAAAGAAAGATTTGACAATGCGCCCAGTACTGGACTTACGGCCTGCCAACAAGTATGTCAAGCCCCAAAAATTCCGTATGACCACGCTACAAGAGGTAATCCCCCTCCTAAAAAAGGGGGATTACATGGCAACCTTGGATATGAAAGATGCTTATTTTCATATTTCCATGCTCCCGGCGCACAGAAAGTACTTGCGCTTCAAGGTGGACAGTCGCCACTACCAATTCAAGGTACTGCCCTTCGGGATAGCTTCAGCACCAAGGGTATTCACCAAGGTACTGGCGGTGGCAGCTGCACACCTACGCAGGGAGGCAATCCCAGTGTACCCTTATCTGGACGACTGGCTCATAACGGGGGAAACCCCAGGAATTTGCAGGACAAACATTCAAAGGACTATCGACCTCCTCCACGAATTAGGCTTCTCAATCAACGAGAAGAAGTCAAGCCTAGTGCCAAGCACCTCAAAGCAGTTCCTAGGAGCTATCCTAGATACTCAGAAAGGGTTGACCTTCCCCTCGGAAGAGAGAATTCGGAATTTACTACTGCAAATTCCACATTATCAGTCCGGTCAACAAATAACGGTACGCAAAGCAATGCGGTTACTGGGCATGATGGCGTCATGCATTTACCTGGTCCCCCACGCGCGACTGCGCATGCGTCCTATGCAGGAATGGTTGGCGAAACAGTGGTCTCAGGCAAGTGGTCAGTGGGACGATCTAGTGGTCGTTTCGCCAACACTTGTACAGAGCCTACACTGGTGGACAAGAGAGAATCTCGTAAGGGGAAAACCCTTTTACGATCCCGAAGTACAGGCAGTGGTGACTACAGATGCATGCCTGACTGGGTGGGGAGCTCACCATCTCCACCACACAGCTCAGGGTCTCTGGTCTCACTCAGTAGCCAAGAACCACATCAACCTGCTAGAGCTTCTGGCAGTATTCAGAGCGCTTCGGGCGTTCGAGCCCCATCTAATAAACTTGTCGGTGCAGATCCGGACGGACAGCACGACAGCCATGTTCTATCTGAACAAGCAAGGAGGGACTCGTTCGCCAAATCTGTCCATGCTTGCCCAGAAAATCTGGATATGGGCACTCAGACGGAACATCTTCCTGTCATCGCAACATGTTACAGGGGAGCTCAATTCCATAGCGGATGCTCTAAGCAGAGACTCCCTCCCAGAAGAACACAAATGGGTCCTTCACAGAGAGATCGTAGAAGATCTCTTCTCTCAGTGGGGTTTCCCCACTATAGACTTATTCGCCACAAGCGAAAACAAACTATGCCCAGGATTTGCATCCAGGTTCCCCCAGCCAGACTCCCAAGGGAACGCCCTGTGGATGAACTGGTCAGGGATGTTTGCGTACGCTTTTCCACCAACTCCTCATCAGGAAGGTAGTGTACAAGATGAACAAGGAATCGATGACGCTCATCCTAGTTGCTCCCATGTGGGCGAGACAACCATGGTTTCCACACCTACGCAGGATGGCGGTGTGCGAGCCCATCAAACTCCCAGCCTGTTACAACCTACTGTCCCAGCAACAAGGTCAAACAGTGCACCAGCAACCCAATTCAATGAACTGGCAGCATGGCTCCTGAGGTCATAGAGTTTGGACATCTCAATTTACCTCAGAGGTGTATGGACATCCTAAAAGAATCCAGGAAACCAAACACAAGACACTGTTACTTTGACAAGTGGAAGAGATTTGTTATTTGGTGCCAGAATAAACAAATCAACCCGGTTGATTGCACTCCTTCCAACATCGTGACATACATGCTCCACCTGCTGGATGCAGGATTGGTTTTTAACTCTCTGAAAGTACACCTGGCTGCCCTCTCGACTTACACCACATCCCATAACAAGGTGTCGTGGTGGAAAGTACCAGTAGTTAAAGCCTTCATGGAAGGAGTAAAGAGACTTCACCCTCCTATTTCTAACCCACCGCCAGGATGGGACCTTAATGTGGTGCTAGCTAAGCTCATGGGCCCCCCTTTCGAACCCATGCATAAAAGTAGTCTCAAACACCTGACTTATAAAACTGCCTTCTTAGTAGCCATTACCTCTATAAGAAGGGTCAGTGAAATTCAGGCTCTGTCAGTGCAGGATCCTTTCTTTACTATCTACAAAGACAAACTGGTTTTACGCACACACCCTAGGTTCTCACCTAAATTTATATCTAAATTCCATGTAAACCAGTCCATCGAGCTTCCGGCTTTCTTCCAGAACCCGCAAAGCTCGGCTGAGGTGAAACTACACACCCTAGATGTGCGTAGGGCGGTCCTCTACTATGTAAACAAAACCAGACCGCTAAGGAAAACAGATCAACTGTTTGTCTCCGTAGCTACAGGCAGAGAGGGAGATCGCGTCTCTAAAGGCGCTATCTCGAAGTGGATTATCAACTGTATACAGCTGTGTTACTCTCTTTCTGAAAAAACTCTGCCTTTTACGCCAAGAGCCCACTCTACTAGAGGCATTGGGGCCACTCTGGCTTTCATTGCAAATGTTCCCCTCGACACCATTTGCAAAGCAACTACTTGGAGCTCTATTCACACTTTTACTCAGCATTACTGCATTGACACTCATTCCAAGACAGATACACAAGTGGGACAAGCGGTTCTGAGACACCTGTTTGCTCATGACTCTTCTCACATCCCACCTCCTTCTTCTGGTACTGCTCGCTAATCTATGCACAGCATGTGATCTAAGCAGATTCCACAAACCTCAGAAGGGATACATTACTCACCGTAATCGTATTTCTGATGCTTGTATCTGCTTAGATTCACATGCGACCCACCCTTCCTCCCCTCCGAGAGAAGGCGCATGATTGCTGGTAGTCTTACCTTTCTGTCTATCTGCTTGGATTATCTGTACTCACGCTACTCCTCATGCTTCCTCATGGCAGAAAAAATACAATCTGAGGATCCTAGACGCGTGAGGGATCTTGGGTACAGTGGACGTCACACTAGGGATAGTATTACTGGCACGCCTGTGTCGACGCCCATTTTCGAGTTTCGAAAAACAAACTAATACTCCGCAGCTTCCACTAGATGTCGGCCTATGCACAGCATGTGAATCTAAGCAGATACAAGCATCAGAAATACGATTACGGTGAGTAATGTATCCCATATATACAACCCTAATTACTTATTAGACAAGTTTTTAGTGAGAAACACCACTTATTTTCAGACAGAGGTGAGCGCTTAACATAAGATGAGACTCTAATAAGTTATTAAAAAAGGGAGGGAAAAAGGCAGGGTTATGAAAGCACACCAATTTCAATACTTTTCAAAGAACCACAGTGAGGCAGGTTAGGCAAAGTCTACTGGAGAGCAAGGAAGTTCAAATGCCAGGCCCACTCTTAGAGAGAGCAAGCGAAATGTGTCCAGGATCATACAGTGGGGTTATGCCCAAAGAGTCTTTGTAGAAAGTTCACAAAATATTGAGATCAAGTCAGGAAAAGGTAGTTAACAGGTCCCAAGCTAGCCCAGGTTAGAAAGTCGAGGATTTACTGTCCCCCCGAACGATCTGTCGCAAAGGAAGCCAGGCGGGACACTGTACCTGAAAGTGGGAAGAACGCTCCAGCGGGGGCAGTTGTTCCTGGCAACGGGTGCAAGTCGGTGTTTCGTCCAGAGGAAGAGGAGGTCTCGACGTAGAGGAAAGCTGAAGGTCGTTGCACTGCCAGGGAAGAAACCAGCCGCGGAGTTTCCCGGTTACAAGGTACCACCCTTTTCTTCGCGGTAGTGGTAAACCGTGGTATTCCGGTTCCCGGGGTGCTTGGCACAGGCAAGGCGGCCACGAGATGGTCCAGGAAGGCGAAAAGACGGGCAAACTGGTTATCCCCACCAGTCAAAGGAAGAAGACTCTCCGGGCTAGAGATCTCCTCTGTCGTCGGGAAAAGTGGTGAGACGGTTCAGCAGGGCTCCACCGGTGGTGTCGTCATTGCAGGTCGGCTCGGCTTCTCCCTCCTCGGATTCTTTAGGTCCTGTGGCGACTTCTGAAGTTCCAGTCCCCAAAGCCCTGCTTTTATGCAGAAAACCCCCATTCATTCAGCCTAGCTGTCACTCAAACATGCTAAGTGATGAGCCGGGCGGCTCTCCACTTGGGCCAATCACACAAGAGTGCGACTTGAGTTGCCGAGGCAACTCAGTCCAGGGTGCCTAAACCCCCTCCGACACCCCCTGTGGTACCCAGACAGAGTGGCACCACTTTTGGAGGCTTCTGTGGAGAAGCCCGCCAGAAAGTGGAACAAAGATCTCGACTTGGGTTGGAGTCACAGAAGCGAACACAAACGCCATTTTGGAACCAAGTTTCGGCAAAAAATCCCAACCGGTGAATTTATATTCATTTAATAAACCGGCGGTATGTTCGAGACTATGTTAAAAGGTGATAGCCTCGAACAATGGGAAAATCCCATAGGAATATATTCGCGGTCGAATATAAAAAGTAGTATCCACTGCCACCAGCCAAAACTCGGTCGGGGGGGGGACTGGACAGTGCCCCCTCGAACAACAGACCCCGGGACAATCGAATTGCCCCGACCAGTACGTCCACAATAGTATGGTTTGTACTGGTTCTGTTCACAATTTGAGACAGTAAAGCCAATGATGACTTTGCATGCCCTGGGAGACAGTAGTCAGTCCCAGGGTATGGAGTCTGTTTGGGGGTCGCTACGACACCCCTGGGTTACGGCACGGAGGGTGCTGTGTAACCCACATACCAAAAACACATGAAGCCCTATGGGGTAAAGGACCCCATAGCCCATAAAACACATACAAAGTCAAAGGAACACCTCAAATCATGTCTAAGAGTGGGAGGAAAAGAGTCTCACTCTTAGCAGGAGAAGAAAATAAACCCCAAAAATCCAGAAAAGCTGCTGGGGGACTCACTAGGTTTGGGAAATTAGCCTTTACAGAGAATTCTCCCTAACACCACCCTACCTACCATGGCCAAAGGGAGCTTAGCCCAGAATCTCATACTATTCTCTGTTTGCCACTGCCTTCACTGTGTTAAGTTTGTATTCATCCTCTACCGTATGATAAATATCAATCCCCAGGTATCTAAAGGTTCTAGTCTCCAAATGTATTTGTAATACTGGTAGGTTTTCTCGCGGAATACCCTTATATCTCCCCAGGGGGAATATGCATGATTCCTTAGGATTGACAGTAATGTCAGAGAGCTGCGCCGATCGCTCCATAACTTCTAGGATATATTGCACGTTTTCCTCAGGGTACTTCAAGTATAGCCGCATATCATCCGCATACATTGATATTAAATGTGGCCCTCCTTTCGTGTGGATCCCCACCTCCTCATATTGTTGCCCAAGATATATCGCGAAGGCTTCCAGTGCTAGGATAAACAGCATCTGGGACCAAGGGCATCCCTGTCTGGTACCCCTACTAAGTAGCCACCTCTCTGAGATGATCGTTTCCGTCTTGACTCTAGCTAGTGGCTTACTGTACAGTAGTTTCAACCACTTCAGATACCCGGGCCCTATTCCATATTCTTTTAGGGCTGCCATCAGCCAAGGCCATTGTCCCAGAATATAAGGCCTTCACCGCATCTAATGAAACAATTTCAACTTCGTGCTAGTCCCTTTCTGTTTGTTCTATGACATGGTGGAGCCGTCTGAGATTGTCGGATATGCTTCTGTGCGGGACATATCCGGTCTGGTCCGGATGTATGAGTTTGTGAATAACTTGTCTGTCTACTTGCCAGCACAGCCATAAGTATATTGCTATCCTGGTTCAGCATGGATAGCGGTCTATATGACCCGCAGTCCATGTTCGACTTGCCAGGTTTGAGGAGCGGAATAATAATTGCCTCTCTCAGGATTCTGGCAGTATCCCTATTTCGAGGGGATTGGGTCCTCCGACGTATTCCATATCTATGACAGGTAATGTCCACAGCTGTGCTGCTTCGAAAAATCTTTGGCGTCTGTGTCCTGCGTCGATGACGTTGATGCGCCGTCCCCGAGGATCTCCTCCGACGGCCGACGTCACCCGATGTGATAAGTAGGACGCACGACACCCATAGCCTCAGTTCCGTTTTTCCGCGAACGTGTTTGCTTTGTGAATCTTGGTACGCCGCGTCTCGTTGGAGTTTGCTGTTTTCTATTCTCGGTTCGTTGAACCTGTTTGGTTTGTTGTGAAGACCTGCTTGTGGCGATGTCTTTCTCATCTTCGACCCCGCGTCCAGGCTTCAAGAACTGCGGGGACTGTGGGTCCAAGATGTCGGTCACGGACTTGCACGACGCCTGCCTCTGGTGCCTCGGGGAGGCCCACGATACGGACGACTGTGTCGACTGCCAGTCGCTCACGGCAAAGGCCTTGCGGGAACACAAGAAGAAGCTGTCGGTAGGCCGGGTGTCTAAGCCCCGGAAGTCGAGGTCTGCGGGGCTTTCGACGGATGACTCGAGGGGCGACTCTCCGCGTCATCGTCGGAAGTCCAGTGGGCCTCCTTCCAGGAGTCGGTCTCGCCACTCCTCCGCATCTTCGAGGCATTCCTGGAAGCGCCGGCATAGGTCGCCTTCCCCGTCCTCTTCCGACGACTCCGCCCGTCGGCGGGTCGCTTATCCCTCCATGCAAGCGACACCGGAGGAATGGGCTTCCTTCGGGAAGCAGATGCTAGCGATTCTTGAATCGCAGGGCACCGGTCTGTCCGCGCCTCCGAGTGTGGTCGGTCGGCACCGATCGAGAGACGCCGCTCGTAAGCCTTCGGGCTCGGGTGTTCGGTACGGCTCGCGGGAGAGGTCCCGCTCGGACAAGGGTAGCTGTTCTCGCCATGCCCGTGCCAGGTCCCGGTCCTCCACGCACTCGAGACCGTGTGATCCTGTGCCGTCTTCGTCGGCGCCTAGGTTGTCGAGAGAGACGCTCGGAGCTCTGGCTTCGAGGACTGTGTAGACGGCGCTGATGCTGGCGGCGCTGCAGCAGACGTTTCTGTCGACGCCGGCGCCGACTCGTTCGGCGCCCTCAATGCCTTTTATGTCGATGCCGACTCGTTCGGCGCCCTCGACGCCTTTCGAGGCGGTGGTGTCGGAGGGGCTATGGCTAAGGTCCGGCACTGCTTTGGTCCACAGAGGTCTTCCTCTCCTGGAGTACATTTCAGAGGGTGATGAAGGCTCTGATGGCGGCCTGGTTCCGGTTACGGTTCCAGATGACCTTATCTCGGGCCATAGCCAGTTTGATGACCTGAGGCAGTCGCTGCATGATGCCAGTGGACTGGACACCTCTCCGGAGGTGGAGTTTTGTCGGCCGGAGCCTGGCACTCATGCCGATTCTTCATATCGGCGCCTTATGTCTCGGGTTACCGAGTACTTGGGTTGGTCGGCTCCCCCAGGGGAGTTCGTTCAGGATGATCTCACGGACATCCTTGATCTCGGTCCACCCACTGACCCGGTTTTGCCTTTTCATTTGGCTCTGCAGAGAAGGGTGGCAGTGGCTTGGACTGCTCCGGAGAGTCTCCCGGCAGTGGGCAAGTCTTTGTCGCGAAAATACTGTCTAGCCAGTAGCGACCCCTGCTACTTGTCTAGGCACCCCACCCCGGAGAGTTTGGTGGTGCAGGTGGCTACGGCCCCGGCAAAGCAGGCGTCGTATCCTACCATCCCTCCGTTTAGGGACGACAAACTTTTTGATGGCTGGGCGAAGAAAGTGTTTTCTTCGGGGGGTATGGCGCTTCAGGCGGCCAACTCCATAGGTGCCTTGTCTCGTTTCACACACACTCTGTGGAACTGTGTTGCATTAGCGGCTGATCATATTCCCGAAGGGGACGAACGGGATGTTTCCTTGCTATGGTTGAGGATGGCAAGGATGCTATGTGTGAGGCCGTTCAGTCGGGTTTGGACTTGGCGGATTGTGTCAGCCGGTCCATGGCGGCGAGCACCGTAATGCGCAGGTTTGCGTGGTTGCGGAAGTCTGAGTTTGCTCCTGATGTGCAGTCCCGGCTCCTCAACATGCCTTTTGACGGTGAACACCTTTTTGGCAGTAAGGCTGACGAGAGCCTTGAGAGGTTGCAGACCTCCAAAGCTGCAGCGAAGTCGTTGGGCGCTGCAGTTCGCCAACCTCCACCTTTTCGTCCTAGGGGACAGCAATGGAGGGGAGGTTCCTTTCGCTATTACTCGTCCTTCAAAAAAGCGAGGGGAGCTAGCAGTCAGAGGCCATCGTAAGAGTGCCAGAGGTGGAAACAAAGGTACTCGAGGTGCCAAGGCCGCTCGGGCAGTTGCCTCTTTGCCCTCAGGCAACGCTGCAGCCGCTACCACTCAGTCATGAGGCCAGGTCCCACGGTTCGCCGGTTGGGGGAAGGCTGGCGCAGCATCTTGTAGAGTGGAAAGCCATTACTTCGAATGTGTGGGTTCTGGAGATCATAACCCACGGCTACTGTCTTCCTTTTCGGCAGAGGCCTCACAACAATCCACTAGGGAATCTCTCTTTGAAGAGTCTGGATCCGCTCCTTGCGCAGGAAATTCAAGCCCTGCTGGGGAAAGGCGCCATAGGACTGGTGCCTGTAGCGGAGAGGAACAAGGGATGGTATACCCCTTATTTTTTGATTTCGAAGAAAGACGGGGGATTGAGACCCATCATGGACTTGCACGGTTTGAACAAGCTCCTCAGGAAGGACAAGTTCAAGATGGTAACTCTTTCTCAAGTCCTCCAGGCCCTTCAACTCCAGGACTGGTTGGTGTCTTTCGACCTCAAGGATGCTTACTTCCATGTGCTGATCCATCCCAAGCACAAGAAGTACCTGAGGTTCGCGGTTGGCGACTCACACGTTCGGATTGACCTCCGCCCCGAGGGTTTTCACCAAGCTCATGGTGGTAGTGGCAGCGCATCTCAGGAAAGGGGGGATTCACGTCTACCCCTACCTGGACGATTGGTTGATCAGGGGGAGCTCTCCCGAGCAAGTCCTGGATCATCTGTCCGTCACTTGCCACTCCCTTCACAGGCTGGGCTTCTCCCTCAATTTAAAGAAGTCCCATTTGACACCAACACAGCGGCTCCAGTACATCGGAGCAGTGCTCGACACGTCCCTGGGGCAGTGTTTTCCTCCTCAGGTGAGGGCTCTTCACATTCAGTAGATGGTGCACAAGTTTCAGCTTGCCCAGAATCTCCCAGCGTCTGAATTCTTGAGACTGCTCGGCCTCATGGCATCCTGCATTCTTCTGGTGCCAGAGGCTCGTCTGCGGATGAGATCTTTGCAGTGGGCACTCAAGCTCCAGTGGTCTCAGTCCTCCGGCAGGCTGTCGGACCCTGTTCAGGTGCCGCCCTCGGTAGCCCGGGACCTTCTGTGGTGGGCCGTCGAGGTCAATCTGATGAAGGGGGCCCCATTTTGGCTGCCCTGGCCGGAGGTAACGATCGTGACGGACGCATCCCTCACGGGATGGGGGGAGCTCATTCTAACGAGTTGACAGTCAGCGGTCGTTGGTCTCCGTCGGAGTCCAGACTCCATATCAATCTGTTGGAGCTGAGGGCCGTCAGGCTAGCTCTGAAGGCTTTTCTGCCGACTGTGCGCGGAAAGAGTGTCCTGATTCTAACGGACAACACGGTGGTCATGCACTACCTCAACAAAAAGGGGGGGGGGGCAGGGAGGCGATGCAGCTCGAGTTCTGGGCCATTCAGCAGGAAGTTTCGATCTCGGCGGTTCATCTGGCCGGAGACAACGAGACGGCGGACGCTCTGAGCAGGCAGAGCACGATCTCTCACGAGTGGGAGCTGGCTCAGGAGATTCTCCTGGAAATCTTTGCCCTTTGGGGGACCCCTCAAGTGGATCTCTTCGCCTCCAGTGTCAACCGGAAGTGCGAAAGGTTTTGCTTGCGGGAATTTCCTCCAAAAGGAGCCTTAGGAGACGCGTTCGTGGTGGATTGGTCATTCCCACTGCTGTAGGCGTTTCCTCCAGTCCCCGTCATCCCGCAAGTGCTGCGGAGGTTACGGAGGTTCGGTTCCCGGATGATCCTCATTGCTCCGGCGTGGGCCCGGAGGACGTGGTACCCAGACCTTCTAGACTTGTCCATCTGCTCTCCACGTCGTCTTCCCTCCCGAGACAATCTGCTCTCACGGGAGGGGGGTCAGGTTCTCCATCCAGAGGTCAGATCCCTCAATCTTCACGCTTGGCTTCTGAAAGGTTGAGGTATAAGGATTGGGACCTCTCTGAAGACGTGTTGGAGGTGTTGCTCTCGGCCAGGCGGCCGGCAACAAAGTCTCTGTACCGTTGCCGTTGGAGAAAGTTCTGCGACTGGTGCAGAGTTCAGAATGTGGATCCTTTTGAATGTGACATTCCCATGGTTTTGTCTTTTTTGCTTTCTTTGGCCCACAGGGGCTTGCAAGTGGGGACCATTAAAGGTTACCTGCCGGCGCTGTCCATATTTGAGCGCTCGTCTGAAGAGTGTTCCTATTTTAAGATTCCTTTAATTTCGCAGTTTTTGAAAGGGCTCACTAATGTGTTTCCTCCGTCACCTTTTTTGGTGCCAGGTTGGGATTTGAACCTTGTTCTTAAGTTTCTTATGGGTGCTCCGTTTGAGCCATTACATTCTTGCCCTTTGAGGCTGTTGACTCTGAAAACTGTGTTTTTGGTTGCGGTTACTTCCGCTCGCAGAGTGAGTGAGTTACAGGCACTTTCAGTTAAGCCACCCTTCACTGTGTTACATAAGGACAGGGTTGTCCTTAGAGTTCGTCCTTCTTTTCTTCCGAAGGTGGTTTCGGAATTTCATTTGGGCCAGAAGGTTATTCTTCCGGCGTTCTATCCTCCTCCACATCCTGGTAAGGAAGAGGAGAGGCTCCATAGGCTTGATCCTCGGAGAGCGTTGAGCTTTTATATTTCGCGCATGTCCTGGGTCAGAGTGGACGATCAACTTTTCATTGGTTACGATGGAAAGCGTTTACGACAAGCTGTGACGAAACAGACTTTGATTATTTTAGCTATCTCCGAGTGTTACCGCTTGGCGGGTAAGGACCCTCCGGCTGGCTTGTGGGCCCATTCTACCAGAGTGGCTGCGTCTACTGCTCTGCAGAGGAGTTCCTATTACTCACATCTGTGATGCAGCCACCTGGGCTTCAGTACATACTTTTGTACGTCACTATTCCCTAGATTCCTTCAGAGGGCAAGATCTCGCCTTTGGCAAGGCAGTTCTCTATTCCGCAATTTGATTGGGCATGCTAAATTTGTATTCTAAATTCTTTCCCACCTCCTTGCTTGGTACTGCTTTGGGAGTGTGTCATAGATATGGAATACATCGGAGGACCCAATCCCCTCGAAGAACAAGTTACTTTCTTACCTGGTAACGTTCTTTCGATGGGATGGTCCGACGTATTCCATATCGCTCCCTCCCTGCCTTCCCCGCTGCAGAATTTCTTTTGCGATTGCAGCTTGCGTTCCGCAAGGCCTTGTGTGTCAAACTGGCAGAAAACTGGTGGCACACGTTCTGGAAAAAAACTATAACAGGCTATGGGCGTCGTGTGTCCTACTTATCACATTGGGTGACGTCGGCCGTCGGAGGAGGACCTCGGGGACGGCGCATCGACGTCATCGACGCAGGACGCAGACGCCAAAGATTTTCCGAAGCAGCACAGCTGTGGACATTACCTGTCATAGATATGGAATACGTCGTCGGACCATCCCATCGAAAGAACGTTACCAGGTAAGAAAGTAACTTGTTCTTCTAATGCTTCATTCAGCATTGCCAGTAACGGGGGGAGCACTTCCGTTTTATGTTTTATAGAACTCACTGGGGCGTCTGTCCACTCCCGGGGCCTTGCTAGTAGGTAATGGCTTAATCACTGCTTCTACTTCTTTCACTGTGATTGGGGCCTCTAGGTTCTCCCTCTCTTCGGTTCCCAATTTAGGCAAGCCAATATCATCGCCCTCTTGGGTGTCAAGTATATGTCCATTCTCCCCCTTTATTGCTCTGATCGTTGATCTGTGTGTCTCTTTTTTATACAGCCATGCCAGCAACCTCCCCGGCTTGTCCCCCCCAGCATGTTGCCTCTCTATGTATTTCTTATAGTTCAAGTAACATAATCTCTCCCAGTGTCCTCCACACTCCTGCTGCAATTGACTTATAGTTTCGGCTTCCTCAAGGGAGTTCTCTGCTCTTTGCATGATTTCTTCTAGTTTCGCTTCTGCCTCTTGCAACTCCTGCATTATACCTCCTTGCAGGCCTTTGGATTTAGATATGGTTGCTCCCCTCACCACCACTTTAAATGCCTCCCATAGGGTACCAGCCGATTCTACGCTTCCGGTTCTATTTTCGAAATATTCTACAATTTCTTTTCCTAAGTCCCCTCTGAACACTGTGTCCTTCAATGCTTTAGCTCGGAGCCGCCACGTTAGGATCCTAGCTCTAGGAGCCAAGTATTGCCATGTTAAAATCAGTGGCGAGTGGTCCGAGAGGACCCTCGCTTTGTATTCCGACCGCATTAGCTCCCCCGTCATCTCCGGGGTAGCAAACATATAATCTAGCCGTGTATACAAGTTTTGTGGGGCCGAGTAATGGGGTACTGGCAAGCACCGAGAAGTGTTCGGAAGTGCCTGTTCGCCTGGGGAGAATCTTGCTGTAGCTCTAGACCGTGTTGGACTGGATATATGGACTTTTATGGACTTTTGTGTACCTAAGGGTGAGCGTAAATAGATCTATGGACTAAATTAAGCTCACATACTCTTTAGGAGTATATATAAACCTTCCGAACTTGATATAAGCATCTAAAATCTTTTTTTTTGTGCCGTAGACTTAGCCCCGCCCACCTGCACCCAGAGCTCCTCAAGAAGGCAGGGCTGCTCGCACACCTGCGCGCTCACCGAGAAGTGCCCGGAAGTGCCAGTTCGCCTGTTCACCTGTTCGCCTGTTCGCCTGAGGCAGGGGGCTGGGAGGTAGGAATCCCTCGTAAGAAAGGCTGTAGTACTGGAGAAGGGGAGGAATCTTGGAAAAGAAATGCGAAACTGATGCTGAGGTAGAGTTTTGATCTGCCGCGTTCAGCCAGAGAGCAACGTTAGACAAAGAGGAAAAGTGAAAACAGCTAATAAGGTAGGCGATTAAGAATAAACTGTAAGCACTCTGCGCAACGCCGTAAGATCCTGTCCATTATTACACATTGTATGCGTAGTTGTTATTCAACCAAGTTGTCTGAGCGGCGTGCAATAAGGGCGGCCACATACTGACGATTACCAATAGAACACAAAGGGAAGATATAAGATTGTTTGTGTCGGGGGTAGAAGCATAAACAGTGACATCAGGAATTACTGTAGTGTTATGAAGGTGTTTATCAAAGAGGGAGGAGGAGGTGCCCTTACTAACAACAAGTGAACGCGTGATATTTTGACAAAAAGAAACGTGTAATAGGAAGGAGTAGAACGATTGAATAAAGGTGTTGTTATTGTGTGATTGTCACGCCTTTCTGTCTTGCCTGTTTTGTTAAGTGGACAAGTAAATTAAAGGGAAAAAAAGGGGGTGTAAGGAAACAATTGTGTGCAGTGGAAATAAAAAGTTTTTGCTGAAAAGTAGGGAGGTTGGGAGGGAGCTACGAAGATACCAACGTACGGTGAGACACAAAAAAACCTGAGAAGCGGAATACACTTGCAGCAAGTGGCAGCTTTGTATTTGCGCATAGATACACTGCGAAAGCGGAAAACTAAAATTCTACTGTAATGAATACAGAAGATGATAGGGGCCTGTTGGAGGAGGTCGTTAAAGACAAATGGGAATTAAGTGGAATAGAATTCCCCCCCTCTCCCAAATGCCATAGGGAATCGGATAAGGGATCCCTGAGACTCACCTAACAACCGAGATTACTTTGAAGAACACATGCAGAAAAGCTTCCTTAGTATGCATGAAATACCAGTGCGGCCTTCAGCCCTAAATATGGAAGATACTTTTCCCACTTTACCTCAATTTGATACGTCTCTACTGGCACCTGTAGTGTCAGCGGAGCTGGATAAAAGGGTCAGGCTTTCAAGGGGGCCATCAACCCCAGTAAGAGCAAGAGGAGGGGGGCTCGAAAATGTATATTTACATAAAGCAACCACCTCTGAGGTGAGATTAGGAAGTAAAGAGGTGTGTGACCTACCCAAAGAACTCTTCTCTTATGAGAACAATATGGGGGAAATGCAAGGTTTGTTCGGGGGAGAGGAAATGGGTGACATAAAGAAAGATCCACACAAATGTTCAAGTCTGGCTACTCCCGACGTACCATCGGGTCACGAACATGAGGCATCTAAAATAAATCATCCTAGTGACGAACTAAATGTAGATGAAATGATGTCTTCTCCTGAGTCCTTTCCGGTCCTAACTAGGATTTTGAACCTCCTGTATAAGGGCCATGAGAGGACACACAGAGATACAGGAACTAAGATTCATGATCATAGAAAGTACAGAAAAACTAAGCAGACTGGTAGGGTTTGTACATGCACTAGATATGTGCACAACAGATACAATGATAAATATACACAAGGAAACCAAGAAGTTGTCCACAAAGGGCACTCAAACAGCGACTGAACAAATGGATCAAAAGGATGCTGAAGTAAACAGAAATAGAAAGGAATTGCTGTCAAAAGGACAGTGCTCCGTGGAAGATTTACCACATGGGATAGAAAGGAAGGCAAATATAGATTGTGAGGATGCAAAGGAATTAGAGATTGATATTAATCAATGCAGAGAAAATTAAAAGTGTGGAAAATCAAAGGGCAAGAGAGCCTATAGAAATAAAAAGTAAGTTAGCAAACACCTTAGAACAGAGTACAGGGAGTAAGCTGGATAGTCCATCAGCACTACTTGAAGTGATTGAGGAGGAGACCATCCAAAAGCAGGCACAGAAGCAGGAGCTGGGGGGAGGCCCTATCTTGGAAGAAGAGGCTCCCTTCGTGTATTATATATCGCGCAGAGAAAAGAAAACTTGTGCTAGGGCCCTTCAAAGAAGAGCTATGAGTGAGAATATGGGAAACACAATGACGAATAAACTGAAAAATCAGCCTTCATCTAAAATAAAGAACACCAATACAAACATCAAAGACATCTGCAGTTTATCAGGGGAAGGAGGAATACTGGACTTTACACAGCTAAATGAAGAAAGTAAGAAAGCTTTGGAGGTGAAGGAGGTCCCTGGCTCTCAGGAACAGGGGAGGGGGGGTGGACATTGACTTAACAGTAGAGAAAGGAAATTATCTATATGATAAGGAATACGGAGATTCCACGAACACCTTCTCCGAAGCTATGTATCATAAGGGCGGGAATGACAATATATCCACACAAAAAAAATGTAATAAACAAAAAAAAAATCTTAATAAACAGAATAGCAATAAATTAGAAGGACCTAATGAGGTAAGGAGTATTCAACAGTTTTTCAGCCTCAAATCCAAGGAAAAGACAATAGTAGATAGGGCGTTTGAATTGGGCGAATTAAATAAAGATAAGAAGAATACCCAAAAGGACTTAGACACTACAAATGAGCTATCTACACCAAGAGGGGAGGGCACTAGTGGGTGGGACTAGCATGCGGGGAAAGGAATTTAGTGAATCAAATGTGATCCCCAGTGAAGATATAAAAAAAAGGGTTCAAGAACCGCTCCTCAACCTCCTTCAACACTCCTCAAAGTATGGCCACTCATTACCACTATTGTTGTTTGATACTCAAGTGTATGAGGGTGCTCAGAAGAGGGCTACCCAGAATGAGATAGTGCATACAATTAAAGAGCAACTCCCACAGAGATCGAATGAGCAAATGAAAGAAGAAAGTATCAAAACACGGGTAATAACATTAAAACACGGGGGACGGGCCTTCCACTATACAGAGGGACAGGAGAGAGGAAGGAAATGGAGGGGAACCTCAGTTAAAGCAAACCCATATTGAGGCCAAGAGATGTGAATAGAAGACGAGAGAGAGAAGTCTTCAAACTGAGGAATACAGATAAGGTATACGAACGAGGTAGAGGCTATAAACTAGAGAAGGAGGGGGAGAGTGATCCCTCGGGAGCGGATAGTAGGGAGAGGGGTAGTGAAGGTAAATCTAACATGGAGGGGCAAGAACAAATGTTTTATAAAACATGGACGGAAGATAGAACAGAATGGAGGGAGTCGAAACTAGTGGAAGACCCTAGTGTCATACTGAATTTCATCTTAACAATAGGGGGTCCCCGTCACCAAATCGATGGAGGATCCTCTCCTTGTTTAACGAAATACCGCGTCTTTCACTAATATCCTCAAGTGACATCAAGCTCATTGATTATATACATCCGACAAGGTATGATTGTGTATGGATAGTGTTCCATTCCTTACGATATAGAAAACTACAGTCAGGGTCTTGTGAAAAAACAGGGAGGGGAACGGGCTGGGAACTACAGAGAGACATACGGGAGCAACTACGTGCAAGGTGGGGGGGGGGGGAGTACAAATATACCGACATCTACAAATGAGGCTGAGCTCAGGTGGTTGGCATTGACTCTAAGAGAATCAATCTCTAATATTCAGTGCATGAAAGATATCTCCTAGAATACCCGTAAACCCACTTTTTATCATGGAATTCTAGGGATCACATGCCCCAGTGTATTCACTTTCTACTTGTTCAATGCTTTTGGGCTTTTCATTTTTGTGTATTCAAGAAACTTGGGCCGTGACATTGATATCACTGGACGGTTTTGCGGTTTCTCAGGAACCAGCAATAAAAAAGTCCCAAGGGAGACCATTTGGGGGTCTACTTATAGCAATTAAGAACAACATTCAGTTCACAATAATAGACATTCTGCATTAACAAAGGGTGCATAGCTATCCTGGTAACATTAGGACAGAAGGAACCTTTGATGCATTTGCTAATTATAAACATATACTGGTGTCCGGATCTGGACTTGAAGGAAAATATTGAGTCGACAGACTTAGTCATCCAGGAATGCCAGGATATGAGTAATTAACTGCTCGTTATCAAGTGTGGTGATTTTAATTCGGAATTCTGTTTAGAAGAGGGTATCAGTGCATGTAGGGCTGCCTGACTATCGAACGAAAGGGGTGCTACATGGAAATGTTATCAAGTGGATACATGGGCGCAATTTGTTGGAGGTTGGGGGATGCAATGTGTAAACGACTTAGCCGAAGACTCCATGGAAAAATCAACTTGGTTGAATGGAAAGTGGCACTCCACTATTGATTACATTTTTGTGTGCGCCAAGACCTTCAACCTAGTGCAAGAGTTTAGGTTGGTTTACACAGAGGAGAGCGACCACAAAATACTAAAGTTGACACTATTGGTAGACCTGGAGAGGGGCGAGGAGTCAAAATATTGTCTGGTGTTAACAGTTAATCACTCACTAAATAGAAGCTCTTGGCATAGTACGAACATTGAGAAAGTTAACATACTTTTCCAGGCAGATTTTCAAAAGAACGATTCTGATCAAAAACAAAAGATGTATGCACATGATTACTATGTGAACTACATAGAGTCAGTAATAAGAGGAACATCGGGAATAAAGAAAAGCCTTACAAGTAGGATGAGGTACAAGCATGCATTCTGTGAAGAAATACGGGCCCTCTACAAACAGTACAAATATTATGCCACAGATTCGAGTTTACGTGAAATCAACGTGACAAAGAAAAAATGGAAGTGTAAAGCAAGATGTCTGCGTGCAAAACTTTATCAGGGGGATGCAGAGAACATGTTATCATCGTTGCGTGATGTTAATACACAAAGATTTTGGGCATTGGTCAACAAAGGGGGGCAAGTGCAAGGGAATGCCCAAACAGTTTGCATTAACTCTGAGACATGGGAAGGACACTGGTAAATTATACAGCCCCGCTATTCTGAACTGGAGTCCACCTATTGATATTAGGAATGCTGTATGGAACATCCCAATTTGTGTAAGGGATATTGAAAGTATTATTGTGAAAAGCTCCCCCTCCAGAGCGCCAGGTCCGAATCTGTTCTCTAACAGGGTTTTGAAGGGGAACGTAAATGTATGGGCAAAATTCTATTTTTTTAATTTAAAGATATTCTTAGCACGAACATTATTCCTATGAGTTGGAGAATGTCTTACGTTGTACCTATTTATAAGAAGGGGGACAGGTCAATTCCAACCAGTTACAGACCAATAGCTCTTATGGACGTTGACTCCAAAGTTTTTGCAGGTCTTGTTCTAGAGCACATTCGGAACTGGATGGACAAATGTAACATCCTGCACCCAACCAGTTTGGGTTCAGGAAAAATGTAGATACTGACGCAGGTGGTTTATTAATTAACATCCTGCAACAATTTGCGTGGGCTCCAGGAAATCTTCCTATCTCTGTAGCTTCAATTGACCTAACGTCTGCTTTTGATTTAGTGGATAGAACAATTCTGTGGACAAAACTGGCCAATTTAGGAATGCCATCGTCCTTGCTGTCGATCGTATATAATATGCACGAAGATTCAAGAATAAAAGTATGACTTAGTGTGGAAGGGACACTATCACAAGAAACTAGGGTATAAAATGGCTTAAGGCAAGGCTGTATATATGCACCGACTATATTCAATTTATATTTTTCGGATGTCGGAAGGAACTTAAAAAATATTATTGCAAATTCACCTAAAGTTGAAGGCGTAAAGATACATTGGACAGCATACGCAGATGACGTGACTTTATATGATCATACTCCCATAGGTCTTCAGTGACTCTTAACTGTTTTTAAAGAATATATTAACATAAATGCTTTAAAAATTAATTATAGTAAAACAGTGATTTATGTCTATCCCACAAGAAAAAGCAAAAAAAATGTGCCTGATTCTTGAATCATGAGAAATTGCCTAAGAGTACGGTTATTAGATATTTAGGATATCCCGTGTTCAGAGAGAGAAAAAAGGGAAACTATCGGGCTTATTTGGCTGCTAAAGACAGCCCGATGATAGCGCAATTACGTAAGATTGATTCAAAATATGGCACATTTTCGTTATTACCATGTATACGCCTGTATAAAAATAGAATAGTGCCTCAATTATGTTACGGTTTACAATTAGCGCCATTATGGTTTTGTGTGGAAGCCGTAATATATGAGTCTAAAGTGGTAAAATCGATGGTGAGATGTCTGCCCAAATGTGTGTGCCCTTGGCAAGGATTCGTTAGGAGCTTGGACTGCATTCGATTAGAAGTGTTATAGAATGGCGGAGAGTAACTTTATTCAGAATGCTGATAACATGCAGTGAATCAACATTATATGATATCCTGGGCAAAAGAATCAGGAGTGGCTCTCTGACATCAAAGTACCTTAAGGATATGATGGAGGAAGTCCATGTAATCCTGGAAAAATTGGAGGTTCCAAGAGATTTCCTCATTACAAATCTAATGAAAGTCAAGAAATGATTGCTTCACTCTGATTGGAATCTTACTGTTCATGAGGTCATGAAGTCGAAATTGTACAAACATATTGTTTCCGATCGTAAAAAGATGAGGGAGCCCGAATCGTATCTGATTAAATTCCCAGATAGGGAATGGAGGCAGGAATACATGAGATTTCGCTTAAATGTGTTGAGAACAGGGGAAATAATGGATATTAGAGATGGACAGAATGAGAGCTATACCCCATGCAGATTTTGTAAAAAAAAAAAAAGGACATTTGTGAAACACTAGTGCATATGTGTTGAGACTTGAATGTCGTGTAGGCAGAAGAGTCCTCTGTCCCCAAATGCCACACAGAGAGAGCTCAAAATCACTCCATGTGCGACCGTTGAGGCCACAGGTGGAGATGGACAACTCCGGAACTGCAAACCTCTGGGACCCCAATCTGCTGCAAGAAAATACTGATTAAGTACCAAGCAAATGACAGTAAATGACAGTACCAAACAATGTGAAAAGGTCTTACCAGAGGGATCAGGAGAAAGGCAATGAACCTATGAGGTAGGGGTCCGGGGACTCACGTAGGCAGATAGACTGTAGTCCCAAAAATGGCGTGAGCACCACCTGATGACAAGAACGTGATTTGATACTGTGAAGCTTGAAGCAAGAAGTTCCAAGGAAGGCCAGATGCAAAAAGGGAAATCCGTTTTGCAGTCCAAAGAATAGTCCAAGTTCGATGCACAGGATAATCCAAAGTAACAAAGCCAGCAAAATAATCCAAGCGAAGTCCAAGTAAACAGGCCGATGTCAAAAATCCAGAAAAGTCAAGAAATCCAAAGGAACACGTAACGCCAAACAGGTTGCAAAGAACAGCTGTGAAGCAACGAGTCCACGGAAAGCCACGTTTAAATACTCGCGGTTCTGGCATTACTTCCCATCACATGACGAGCTGCCGCATCACGTGATTGGTTTTCCGGGTCACGTGAGTATACAGCGCTGGTCACGCGACGCGGAAGCATAGTAGCGTTCCGCCGAAAACCTAGGCGACAAGGAAGCCACCAATGCAAGAAAGGACGCAACCTGGAGAGCGTTTGTTGCGGCTAAGGCGTGCAAGTGCACGCGAGTCATCAGGGGGCCCACGTGAGTGCCGAGATGTGAATGGGAAATGAGATGGGACAGAGGGAGCGGGGCGAGCTATAGTGATTCTAGAGTTTTGGGCTTGGTGAGCACGGGCAGGAGTGGCAGTATTGTCAGGTGTGTGTACAAGAGAGTGTGTGACAATATGTTGACTGAATGTGATGGACTAAGGAAAGAACATATTAGCAACTTTAGTCAATATGTACCAAATACGGAGTGGGTTGATCTAGATTGTTTGTGGCTAGACATGTTACACGGTAAACGAGTCAAACTACAGATCGCAGTAGTAACATTTTTGAAGAATTATTGTTGTTTGTTAAACTAATGTGTTGGCTGATCAAAGGACAACACGCCATAAGTATTTGTATTAAGTGATCATTCAGGGAATTGGGAATACTGCTATTGCCTTTGGATGTGGGGAAAATGTATGTGGGAATTATGGAAATTTGTTATTTTAATGGAATATTTTTAAAGAAAGTTTTTTGTAAAGGTTACTATGTAACCATAAACAAATAAAAAAAAAATACTGTCTTTTATGTGGGTGGTGAAGTCTCCAAACATCATCCAGATGAGTCTCCCAACAGGGTCCTCAAGATTTTGGCTGCAGGGGTAGGCCTATCTAACTTCCTGTCTGATCTGTCCTTGGAATCTAGCGTACAATTAGTCTTCTCCCCATATAACTGCACCCCCGAGGTACGGGCTAACTTTGCTATATAAGGTCTTGAAATAGGCCACAGTATCTTGGTTCAGGGCATATGTATTAATGATACACAGCTCTCTATTCTCCATCAATCCTCGTATCGCCACCATCCTCCCATCAGACTCCACAGTGGACTGTAACAACTGAAAAGGGACATGTGGTGCTATCCAAGTAATTACCCCTTTAGCAGATGCAGAATATGTTGCCCCTATGGTGGTCCCCTTCCCTTTCTTCCTTATCACATCCTGTTTTTCTCTCGTAAGGTGAGTTTCTTGTAATAGGGCGATTTCTATTCTCTTCCTCCTTAGATACATCATGATGAGGTGAGGCCAGGGGATCTATCCTCTTTTTCTGAGGCCACTGCACCTTTAGGGACATTCTGTGCAACAAGCAGATTCGAATTCTGCTTTGTGTCCTTAAATTAGCGTCTAGCTGATCTAAGTCAGCACGTTACTTTATTTGCAACTGCCGACGTGGAAACCGCATTTATTTCTTTGCCACCATTAAGCTACACGAGGTAAAAGCACCTTCTAAGATGGCCGACAGAAATTTTGCCTTAACCTACTGCATCCACCAAGCTGGACTAGCCCTGATTGGGCCATTGAATCTACATCTGCCAACCACCATCGCCGGCAGGCGAACGCCGTCCCACCCACTAAGGCTACCCAACAAGGCAGCCTCTTGTCCTGAGCCTGTCCAGGACGACAGAGGCCAGGGCCTGGAACTCTGCGCATTTCGGCTCATGACTTTCTGACATTATGGCCACTGCTGCCTGTTTCTGAACTGCCTGGTAAGCTTTATTCTGCTCACCTACTGATTGACATGCCATCACCTTGTTTAAATTATTATGTAGCACGTAGTGTGCGTGCAACTATTACAATGTGCTCACTTGTATAACTGCCACCTCGCTGTACTGGTAGCCTGTGTTCACACATGTACCCCTCCTTTCATACTGAGGTATTGTCTTTATGCTGCCGGTTGCGCCAGTAACATTGCTTCTCTGTACTTGCAATACATCTGCATTATTTGTTCCACTACTTAGGGGCCAACGGCTTCCATGGCAACGATCTCGATTGCACCTTTAGCTGCCTAGCTGCCCGGATTTGACTGTTGGTCTCCTGCTTAGAGTGCCCTTCTTATTCACATTACGCCTGTGTTGTGTTGCCAATCCGCTACCTTTACCACTGTAATTGATGCCGATGACTTGTTGAACACCTTTGTTTACTCTGCTAATACTGTTCTGCCTCTAAGAGTTATGTTGCCCCTGTAGCCTATCACCTACCTATGCTACTTAAATTGTGTTTCATACGAGTACTGAACCGTGACATTTTACTTTCACACACGGCCTGATCCTGTCTTAGATAATCGCTGCGCAAGTGTGTACCTCACGTGTTATTTTATCGTTATGCATGTATGAGCCCTTTTGTAAACTGCCTCGGTGTCCTGCGCGGCAGATTGCCCAACCTCATGCTGATGAATTGACTCTTTGTTGTTGGTTGAGCCAGTACCACTGCCTCTTAGTACTTGTAATAGAGCATTACTTGTGGTTGCGCCAGTACCACTGTGTTAGGGAGAATTCTCTGTTTAGGCTGAATTTCCTAACCTAGTGAGTCCCCCAGCAGCTTTGCTGGATTTTCGAGGTTTTATTTTTTTCTCCTGCCAAGAGTGAGACTCTTTTACCCTCACTCTTGGACATGATTTGAGAGTGTTACTGTGACTTGCTATGTGCTTATGGGCTAGGGGGTATTTTTTCCCCATAGGCTATCATTGGTTTTTGAATGTGTGTTACACAGCACCCTCAGTGCAGTAACACAGGGGTATCATAGAGACCCCCAAACATAGACTCCACACCCTGGGACTGACTACTGTCTCCCTGGGTCTGTAAAGTTGCCATTGACTTTACTAGTCTTAACTTAGGAACTTAACCAATACAAACCATTTTACTGTGGAAGTACTGGTAGGGGCAATTAGATTGCCCCTGGGTCTGTTGTCGAGGGGGTACTGTCCCGTCCCCCCTCGCCGGGTTTCTGGCTGGTGGCAGTGGATACCACAGAAATATTCCACCGGAATATTTCCCAATGGGATTTCCCATTGATTTTAATGCACCACTTTTTGGTGCAATGTTAAAGATACCGCCGGTTTATTTATTTAATATAAATTCACCGGTTGGGATTTTTTGCCAGAACTCGCCGCCAAAATGGCGTCTAGGTTCACTTCAGTAACCCTGAACCCGAGTCGAGCCTTTGTTCCACTTTTGGCGGGCTTCTGCACAGAAGCCCTCCAAAGTGGTGCCATTCTGTCTGGGTACCACAGGGGGTTTGGGAGGGGGTTTAGGCACCCTGGACTGAGTTGCCTTGCCAACTCATGTCGCACTCTAGTGTGATTGGCCCAAGTGGTGAGCCACCCCGCTCACCACTTAGCATGTTTGAGTGACAGCTAGGCTGTATGAATGGGGGTTTGCTGCATAAAAGCAGGGGCTTTGGGACTGGTTCTTCAGAAGTCGCCACAGGACCTAAGAAGCCGAAGAGGGAGAAGCCGAGACGACCTGCCAAGACGACACCACCGGTGAAGCCCTGCGGAACCGTCTCACCACTTTTTCCGACGACAGAGGAGATCTCCCTCCAGAGAGTCTCCTTCCCTTAACTGGTGGGGACAACCAGTTGTTGCCTTCTTTTCGCCGTCCCGAAGCATCTCGTGGCCGCCTTGCCTGTGCCAAGCACCCCGGCAACCGGGATACCACTTTTTACCTCAACCGCGAAAGAGGGGTAAACTCCTTTGTGACCGGAAAACTCCACGGCTGGCCTCATCCCTGGTAGTGCAACGACCTGCAGCTTTCCTCCACGTCGAGCTCACCTCTTCCCCTGGACGACGCCGCAACTTGCACCCACTACCAGGAACGACTACCACCGCTGGAGGATCCTTTCCACTTTTAAAGGTACTGTGATCCGCCCGGCCTCCCTTGCCACCGATTGTACGGGGTAGATTTAGCCCTCGGCTCTCGAACCTGGGTAGGTCGGGGACACCCTAACTAAACTTTTCAGAACCGTAGTAAAACCTTTTCTACTTAACTGCAAAGACTTGCGACATTGTGTGATCTTGGGCATATTTTTACCTGGCTCTCTCTGAAACGGGCCCCGAACGAATTCTCCTTGTTCCACCATTGACTGTCTTTGCTAACCTTCTGTGAAAAGTGTTTTACCTTACTGCTCTCATTATTTCTGCTTTTCCCTCCCTTTTCTAATAACTTGTTGGAGTGCCATCTGACGTTAAGCGCTCACCTCTGTTTGGAAATAAGTGGTGTTAACTTAGACTTGTCCAACAAATGACTAGGGATGTACATATAAGTAATAGTGACTGTGTTTTGACTTACTTACCTTTTTTCTGTGCTAGTGTAATTTTATGAGTGTGCCTTTAAAATAAATAAGTATATACTTTTACACCTAGCTCTGGTCAGTGTTTGTTTGTACTACTGTGACTCTGTACCTATCCTGTATCCTCTAAATACTGCCTAACTCTTCTTGAGGGAAGTCTGACTGCTCAGCCACAGCTACCACAGTGAATCTGTGTGGTACAGACTGCTACCAAGTGGGTTTACTGCCAACACCTGTAATCTTAAATCTTTTGCAGTGGTCCCAGAGGGAACTGCACAGGTTTCTGCTTAACACTGGTGTACAGCGGTGGGATTTGTATTGAGTATACACTTTAGTGTACTTTTGAGATACCTTAGTGCAAACTAACCACAAAGAAAGGAAAAAGTCATTTTCTATCCTGTCTACTATGGAAAGTTATAGTCAAGAATCCCTTGCTACAAAAACTGCTGATTGTCTAAGACTTCTCTGTAAGCATAAGAATCTCATGACTAAAGGAAAGAAAATGGAGCTAATAGAAAGGTTGTTAGAAAACCAAAGTCTGGATGATGGTTCAGAGGAACCTATCACTCCAGCAAATGTAGAGAACAGCAATGATATTGATATTGAACAAAGTATTGATGATCTTGGGTCAGAACCAGAAGAGGAGGATGAAACTGTTATAAATGTTCCCCCTAGGCCTCTGTCTGCTCTACCAGCTGTACCTACTGGGCCTTTGCCAGGTCCCACATTCAACCCTCAATACTTTGAACTAGAGAGAATGAAAATTGAATTAGAGTACAAGAAACTTACTGCTCAAACTGACAAAGAACTAAGGCTAAGAGAAATGGAGCTCAAGTATGAGCTAGAATTGAAGAAATTGTCTGTTGAAAATGCTTCTCTCTCTGGCTCCTCTAGAAGTTCCAGTCCTAAAAGACCCAGGATGCCTAAGGAATTGATTGGTATGTATGAGCCTAAGTTGGATGTGTTGGATTGGTTGTCTATGTTTGAGTATAATCATGGGCTCCAGAACATCACAGGTAATGAGTTACTCACCTGGTTGTTCTCTAGGCTTCCCCCTGTTGCAACTGATGCGGTAATGGAGTTGGGGGAGGAGGATAGGAAAGAGTATGAATGTGTGAAACTAGCTTTGATAGCTAGATTTGGGAAGACCCCTTCCCAGTATCTTAAGAGGTTTAGGAGCCTCAAAAAGCATGATGGTACCCCTTGGGCTACCTGGGTGTGTGAAGGGCTGAAAAACTTAGAGGGATGGATTAAGGGTTACAAAGTGAACACTTATGAAGGAATGAGGAATCTTGTAATGATGGAGTCAATTTATGATGCCTGCTCTCCTGAGCTCAGACAGCACTTGGCTGATTCACGGGAATTAGACCCTAGGAAACTAGCTAAGGCTGCTGACTTGTGGGTTGCCAACAGGGCTACTCACAAGGATTCTGGGGTAACTCAGAAGAAGGATGAGGGAAGACAGCCTAAGAAAGACTCCAAAGAGAATTCTAATAACTCCAATTCCAAAGAGGGCCCCAAACCAAACCATAAGGGTAAGCCACCTGGGAAACCACAGCAGAGTAGTATACCTTCTGGTGCTAAACCAGAAGGAGGTCAGAACAAGCCTCCATTCCAAAGGACCTTTGGGGCCTGTTATGTTTGTAAGGCTACTGACCATGTGAAAGGAGATCCCAGATGTAAGGGTAAACCTTCAGGGGTCCAACTTGTCTCCTTAGCCTTCGCTCCAGAGGAGGAAGTCACTATGGCAAGTGGAAACTTTCTACAACTGGCTGATGAACCCACTGGAGTCTCAGCCAGTGTTTCTTTAGTCTCTCTGGGGTTATGGGAACAACAGAATTTAGATGTGTATAATTCTATCCCAGATAATACTAAAGAGTATTATAAGGACAGTGTCCAAGTGAATGGTCAGGAGACTCCTGCCATCAGGGACACTGGGGCCAGCATAACTGTGGTGGATGAATCATTTTTCAAGGCAGAGGATGTTGCTAAGGCACCCAAATGCCTCACCAAGTTAGCTGGAGGGCCTGTGCAGATGTGTCCCCAGTTACCAGTTCTCATCCAGTGTAATGATATGGCTGTGAAGATACCTGTCAGTATACAATGTGAAGTACCAGGAAGGGTCCTGTTGGGAAATGACCTGAAAGCTCTTGGAGTTGTCACATACCCCCAGGCCTCCTAGTAAAAGGTTACAGGAGCTCACCAAACCTGCAAGAGAGAAAACCCTGCGAGGTTTATCTCAGGAGATGATGACAGAAATCACTCCTCTCCCACTGGAGCAACTTACTGCAGTAACTACCAGATCAGGAGCAAAGGGGCAACCCAAGACTCCTAGGAAAAAGCCTACAGCAAGCACTCCAGTGCATCCAACGAGGACTTCCCCGAGGTTGTCCAAAGTTACACCTGTAACTCCACCTCCAGCTGAGGCTGAGAGGGAGGTACAACCCTGTCTGGTTGAACTAGACTCTGAAGAAGAGCTAGTAGGAGGCCCAGAACTTATTGGAGACCTGGACCCGGCTGACCATCCTGAGCTGCAGTCTTTACTGGCAGAAGGTGGACCCAGCAGGACAGCTTTTCGTAAGGGACAAAGAGAATGTCCAACTCTGGAGGGTCTCCGCCAACAGGCTGCTTCTCAGGCTGATGGGCAAGAGCCTGGGAAGTATAGGTTACACTGGGAAGATGGCCTCTTCTACAGTGAACCCACTGAATCTGAACCTGGAGCCTACCAACGCCTGGTAGTGCCCCAAGAGAACAGACAACAGTTCTTGCAACTAGCCAACGAGATTCCTTTGGCTGGTCACTTGAGTTTCAAGAAGACCAAGGAAAGGCTCTCCCTCTACTTTTATTGGCCAAAGATGGGGGCTGAAGTAGATAGATATTGCAGGAGCTGCCATACCTGCCAGACTTCTGGTAAGGTTGGTTCCAAGAATGTGGCACCTTTAGTGCCTCTCCCAGTTGTGGGAGTCCCATTTGAGAGGGTAGGGATTGACATTGTTGGTCCCCTTGATCCTCCAACCTCCTCGGGCAACAGGTTTATCCCTGTTGTAGTAGACCATGCTACTAGGTACCCGGAAGCAATTCCTATGAGGACTGTTACAGCTCAGGCTGTGGCTAAGGCCCTCCTTGGTATCTTTACCAGGGTTGGGTTTCCTAAGGAGGTGATTTCTGACAGGGTGTCAAATTTTATGTCCCACTACATGAAAGCCATGTGGAAAACCTGCGGAGTCACCTACAAGTTCTCAACCGCCTACCACCCTCAGACAAACGGGTTGGTAGAAAGGTTTAACAGAACTATGAAGAGCATGATAGGTGCTTTAGAAGAACCCCTTAAGAAGTAGTGGGACCTTCTACTGCCATGCCTTCTATTTGCTTATAGGGAAGTCACTCAGGAGGGAGTAGGTTATTCTCCCTTTGAACTTCTCTATGGCCATCCAGTCAGAGGCCCCTTGGCCCTGATTAAGGAGGGGTTGGAGAGTGCTCCTTCCCCCAAGCCAGTCAGAGTGACTGACTATGTGATAGGTCTCCGAAGGAGAATGTCACACATGATGGCAGAAGCAAGTGACAACTTGAAAGCTGGCCAGGCTCTGATCAAACATTGGCATGATCAGAAAGCTAACATGGTTGAGTTTACTCAAGACCAGCTAGTTCTAGTTATGCTTCCAACAAGGCAGAGGGCCTTGCAAGACAAATGGATGGGACCCTTCAAGGTTGTGGGAAAACTTGGAGAGGTCAACTATCTGGTGGATCTGGGCAACCCCAGGGAAGCTCCCCGAGTCTTCCACACCAACCGCCTCAAAGCCTATATCTCTAGACCAGAAGTAGGAGCCTTGCTTCTAGCTTCATCAGGAGAGGAGGAGGAGAGTGAAGCTCTACCTGACCTCCTAAGAGGCTTACCTTTGGACGAAAAGGTTGAAGGAGTTAATCTCTCTTCAGATCTGACCCCTGAGCAACAGGAGGAGTGCAAAGCGATGTTAAATCAGTTTGCCCCCCTGTTCTCTCTTTCACCAGGCTTGACCCCTTGGGGACAGCATGATATACTCACTGGTGACTGTCTGCCAGTCAAAAGCAGAGGATATAGAATGTCAGAACATATCAGAACCCACATCAAAGGGGAGGTCAAGAAGATGCTTGATCTCGGGGTAATAGAGCCCTCTACTAGTCCATGGTCTAGCCCAGTGGTGTTAGTACCAAAGGCAGGATCCAAAGAGTTGAGATTCTCAACACCCTTTGCCAAGGACAGATGAGTTGGTGGATAAGCTTGGTGCAGCCAAGTACCTCAGCACACTGGACCTTACGTCAGGCTATTGGCAAATAGCCCTGACAGACCATGCCAAGGAGAAAACTGCATTTTCTACCCCAGTTGGCCTATACCAATTCAAGGTTATGCCTTTTGGACTAAAAAATGCACCTGCAACATTCCAAAGGATGGTGAACCAAGTTCTAGCTGGGATGGAAGACTTCTGCATGGCATACTTGGATGACATTGCAGTCTTCAGCCACTCCTGGGAGGAACATGTGTCCCACTTAGGGCATGTTTTGCAGGCTCTTGAGCAGGCCCATCTGACCATAAAGGCCACCAAATGCCAAATTGGACAGAGTAAAGTGGTCTACCTTGGACATGAGGTAGGAGGTGGAGAAATAAGGCCTTTGCTCAGCAAGATTGAAGCTGTGCAAAATTGGACAACACCTACTACTCAGACCCAGGTGAGAGCCTTCTTAGGCCTCACTGGGTACTACAGGAATTTCATTGAGAACTATGGGACCATAGCTTCTCCTCTGAATGTGATCTCCTCTCCAAAATTCCCTAAAAAGGTCAAATGGAATGAGGAATGCAATCAGGCCTTTGAAAACCTGAAGAAAGCCCTTTGCCAAGCTCCAGTACTCAGAGCTCCTGACTACCACCAAACTTTCATTGTACAAACTGATGCTTCCAATGTAGGTATAGGTGCAGTTCTTAGCCAACTGGATGAGAAGGGTAGGGAACACCCCATTTGCTTCATCAGTAGAAAACTGAAGGATCCTGAAACAAGGTGGGCAACAATTGAAAGAGAATGTTTTGCTATTGTGTGGGCACTGAAGTTTAGGCCATACTTGTATGGTTCTACTTTTGTCATTCAGACTGACCACCAACCCTTGAGATGGTTAATGCAAATGAAAGGGGAAAATCCAAAACTATTGAGATGGTCAATCTGCCTCCAAGGGTTTGATTTCACCATTGAGCACAGGTCAGGGTGTCACCATCAAAATGCTGATGGACTCTCTAGGATGTATGTCATCGACTAGAGGTATGAGGTTCATCCAGGAGTGGATTAAATCCTCCTGTCCCTTAGTCTGGGGGGGGCGAGTGTTAGGGAGAATTCTCTGTTTAGGCTGAATTTCCTAACCTAGTGAGTCCCCCAGCAGCTTTGCTGGATTTTCGAGGTTTTATTTTTTTCTCCTGCCAAGAGTGAGACTCTTTTACCCTCACTCTTGGACATGATTTGAGAGTGTTACTGTGACTTGCTATGTGCTTATGGGCTAGGGGGTATTTTTTCCCCATAGGCTATCATTGGTTTTTGAATGTGTGTTACACAGCACCCTCAGTGCAGTAACACAGGGGTATCATAGAGACCCCCAAACCAGTGCTTTAAGTGGGGTAAAAAATTGAGGGGGGGCCCTCGTTTGGGGGCGTGGCTTCCATTGCGGGCGTGGCCTAAAAGTGCACAAATCATAGTAAGGTGCGCAAACAAATATATAAATGTATTTGAGCATTTAAATATTTGTTTGCGTACTACTATGGTTTGTGATTTTTCAAGCCTTCTTTTATATACATAGCAATGTTACATATTTCTATGTTTATACAAGGTGGCTTGTAAGTGCACAAACCATAGTAAGTTACGCACATTTGTGTGCTTACCTTACTATGGTTTGTGTACTTTTCAAGCTGCCTTTTAAAAAGATAGACATTTGTAACATATGTCTATGTTTATAAAAGACGGCTTGAAACGTAGCCATCTTTTATAAAGCGTTGAGGACGGACAAAACCCAAGGTGGCTTTGTCCGTCGACAAAGCTATATAAAAGATGCCTTGAATTGTGTACGATTCAAGCCGCCTGTTATAAACATAGAAATATGTCTACGTTTATAAAAGATGGCTTAAACGTACACAGTTGAAGGCATCTTTTATAAAACCTTGCCAAAGCAGAAAGGCGCCTCGGGCTCAGTGATCTCTGCTAGAGCAGAGATCACAGAGCCCGAGGTGTCTTTCACCCTCTGCGAACCCGCGGGCTCCGTGATCTAATCTGCAGATTAAATCACGGAGCCCGCGGGTTCGCTGAGGGTCAGTGACCTGGCGAGGGAAAACTAAGGGACTCTAGCTTCCTCTGATGGCCCCTCAGATGAGGGGTCATCAGAGAAAGTTACAGTGACTGACGGAAGTGCCAGCCAGTCACAGCAACGCTGTGCCTGGCTGGCACTTCTGTCAGCTTGCCTGACGTTAAAGTGGCGGGCGCATCTCCCGTCGCGGCTGCGGCCGCGGCGGGATAATGCGTCCTGCCATGGCGTGGTGAGGCCGGGGGGCCCCGGCAGGGCCCCGACTCAGCCTCACTTTTTGGAGACTGCCGGGGCCCGGCCCCGGCAGGCCCCGGCCCACTTAAAGCACTGCCCCAAACATAGACTCCACACCCTGGGACTGACTACTGTCTCCCTGGGTCTGTAAAGTTGCCATTGACTTTACTAGTCTTAACTTAGGAACTTAACCAGTACAAACCATCTTACTGTGGAAGTACTGGTAGGGGCAATTAGATTGCCCCTGGGTCTGTTGTCGAGGGGGTACTGTCCCGTCCCCCCTCGCCGAGTTTCTGGCTGGTGGCAGTGGATACCACAGAAATATTCCACCGGAATATTTCCCAATGGGATTTCCCATTGATTTTAATGCACCACTTTTTGGTGCAATGTTAAAGATACCGCCGGTTTATTTATTTAATATAAATTCACTGGTTGGGATTTTTTGCCAGAACTCACCTCCAAAATGGCGTCTAGGTTCACTTCAGTAACCCTGAACCCGAGTCGAGCCTTTGTTCCACTTTTGGCGGGCTTCTGCACAGAAGCCCTCCAAAGTGGTGCCATTCTGTCTGGGTACCACAGGGGGTTTGGGAGGGGGTTTAGGCACCCTGGACTGAGTTGCCTTGCCAACTCATGTCGCACTCTAGTGTGATTGGCCCAAGTGGTGAGCCACCCCGCTCACCACTTAGCATGTTTGAGTGACAGCTAGGCTGTATGAATGGGGGTTTGCTGCATAAAAGCAGGGGTTTTGGGACTGGTTCTTCAGAAGTCGCCACAGGACCTAAGAAGCCGAAGAGGGAGAAGCCGAGACGACCTGCCAAGACGACACCACCGGTGAAGCCCTGCGGAACCGTCTCACCACTTTTTCCGACGACAGAGGAGATCTCCCTCCAGAGAGTCTCCTTCCCTTAACTGGTGGGGACAACCAGTTGTTGCCTTCTTTTCGCCGTCCCGAAGCATCTCGTGGCGGCCTTGCCTGTGCCAAGCACCCCGGCAACCGGGATACCACTTTTTACCTCAACCGCGAAAGAGGGGTAAACTCCTTTGTGACCGGAAAACTCCACGGCTGGCCTCATCCCTGGTAGTGCAACGACCTGCAGCTTTCCTCCACGTCGAGCTCACCTCTTCCCCTGGACGACGCCGCAACTTGCACCCACTACCAGGAACGACTACCACCGCTGGAGGATCCTTTCCACTTTTAAAGGTACTGTGATCCGCCCGGCCTCCCTTGCCACCGATTGTACGGGGTAGATTTAGCCCTCGGCTCTCGAACCTGGGTAGGTCGGGGACACCCTAACTAAACTTTTCAGAACCGTAGTAAAACCTTTTCTACTTACCTGCAAAGACTTGCGACATTGTGTGATCTTGGGCATATTTTTACCTGGCTCTCTCTGAAGCGGGCCCCGAACGAATTCTCCTT